>NC_052350.1:39271193-39398471 GCF_009727055.1 Benincasa hispida
AACGCATTTCCACCGCATGCGGTGATCGATCGAAGATGTGAAGAGCAACGCATTCGCGGGTGATTCTGACATATACAGCTTTCTGTTGAACGATTCTAATAGATTGATCGTGGAGCAGAGAGGACCTTTCCATTACGCCATGGCAGGAATTATCAAAATTACACAGTGGGACCACCAACACAGAGAGTCAAGGTCTATAAATAGCTTCCTTGAATTCATTGTAAAGGAGGCTGGTCTGAAAAGACTTTACAGAGAAAATTTGAGAGAACGACGAGACAAGGCTGAAAGGTGAGTCTCTGAGCAAGAAATTCTTCCCATTCCCGAAGCAGAAGCTCTGTGCAAGAGGTCACTCTACTACGAAAGCAAGCCTGAAAGGGAAGCTTTCCACTCCATCTCATCCACATGTCGGCAAGCACAACGTCTCCAATTGGGATCTGTGTCAAGACATTGACACGTTTTTCGTATTTGTTTCTATTCTTTCATTCATCTACTATGTTCATCTTTCTTTAATCTTTTATTCACAAATCTTGTATCAAACGCTGATCTTTAGATTTAAATATCATTATCGTGATCATTATCATCTCTTTGTTCCTTTCCATACATTTATCATCCATTTTCACAGTCTTGTGTCCTTAATCCCCTGGGTAAAGGGGAAGAATTAAGTGAGTGAGTTAATCTTTGTTAAGGTAATCAGGTGAGTTTAGCTAAAGCATGCTCGACGGCATCTTCACCTGTGAGAGTAGAAGTGAAGATGTCATTCCGCCTATCGAGAGAAGGTTAGAAGAATGTGTTAACTAAAGCGAGAAGTATTTCCAGAGATGGAAACAACCTTGCGTTCATTACGTTAATCCCTATTTCACCATAGACGTATGGGAACGCGGCCGATCACTGAAAGGTGTAAGCGAAGGGAAAGCAGAACCTCAATTGCGTCCTTAACAGGATTGACGAACTTGCAATGTCCTCTCCCTCAACTCATTCCTTTTCTGATTCATTCACAAGACTTGTCATCGCATTCATTAGATTCTTTTGTACAACTTCACAGCCAGTCCTCAACCTGTAACATTAGTAGTTTAGTCATTTATTTTATCATTGCATTTTATTTACAACGCAACTTACATTTCTGCACAAACCAAATTCTTTATTCTTTATGATAAAGCGGTCGCATTTACCACATTAGTATCACATCTAAACAACAACAATCCCTATGTTCAACCTCAGGTCATTATGAGAAACTTGCGTTGGAATTATACTTGGTTCCAGCGTAAGAAAACTTGTGACACGCACTACATCATCCCATACCACGAAGCATATTACCATCAATACATACACATAGACCGTAGTATCGCAACAATATCTTTATCGCAAAGCACTTGAGCACATACAACATCAGCATATTCATATTCATTCATAAGCAATGCATAAGATAAAGATTAAATACAAATTTATTAATACAAGTTTTTGGCGTCATTGCCGAGGACAAGAACTTGAATCATCATTCATTAGTAGTCATAAGAGATATAACATATCATCATCATTATTTTTTATATTCAACAAGTTTTTTGGTTCCGTTGCCAGGGACAAGAACTTGAATCATCATTCATCAGTAGTGCATAACAGATATAACATATCATCATCATTATTTTTTATATTCAACAAGTTTTTCGCGCCGTTGTCGGGGATTGGTTACGATTAGTGTTAAATAATTTTGTGGTATTTCGCAGGACAGATCTCTGCTGTACTGTCTCTTTATCTCGAAGAGCAGGCTAACGGTTTATGAGTACTGGGACTGATTCAGAATTCGAAGCCGACCCAGAGATCGAGCGTACTTTTCGTGCAAGAACACGCCAAAATCGAATTAGGCGAAGAAGAGCAAACATGGTTAATAACGAGAGGCCGAGGGAAATCAAGGGATTAATCAGCTAGCGTAAGACCCTGTTTTTCTTGCTGCCGACTGCAATATCCCGATGAGGTACTATGCGGTGCCGAATCTATATGACTTCTCACCAGAAATTTCAACACCAATGGTTGAGGAGAATGCACGCTTTGAAATAAGGCCGGTCATGCTTTAGATGATCCAAAACGCGGGGCAATTTAGAGGTATGCAAGGTGAAGACCCGCATGCCCATTTGACAAGCTTCGTGGAGATGTACAATACTTTCTCCATTCCTGGCGTTATTCCTGAGGGAATTAGATTGTACCTCTTCTCATACACACTAAGGGATGAGGCAAAGAGGTGGGCTCATGGTTTGGAGCCAAATGAAATTACTACATGGGACCAGTTGGTAGAGAAATTCATGAAGAAATTCTTCCCGCCAGTCGTCAACGCAAGGAGATGGAGGGATGTGTTGAATTTTGAGCAAATGGAAAATGAGACTCTGAGCACCGCCTGGGTGTGATTCAGAAGATTGGTAAAGAACTGTCCGCATATCGGGATTCCCGATTGCATTCTGATGGAGACCTTCTATAATGGCTTGGATCGATCAACGCAAGCTATTGTTGTTGCCTCCATAGTAGAAGGATTTTTGGACAAGACCTACACTGAAGCCAAGGTCATCCTGGATCGCATTTCGTGAAATAGGGATGACTGGGTAGACGATGGGTATGAGGCAAGAGGCCCCGAGAGAAGAAGAACAGAAAATGCCATTGTACCAGTAGATACAATGACAACATTGGCTGCCCAAATGGCCACAATGACCTCCCTCCTCCAGACGATGGCAATAAATCAAGGAACCCTCTCTCAGGGTGCAGCGCAATCCAATGCACTGGCACAAGTGGCAGCAATCAGCTGTGTACAATGTGGAGGGGGTCATACTGCAGAAATGTGCCCATCGAACCCCCAAGCAGTGTACGCCATTCAAAATAATCCGTATAGCAACACATATAATCCGGGTTGGCAGAATCACCCCAACTTCAGTTGGGGAGGTAACAACGACCAAGAAGGCCAGAGGAATTCACAGAACAACTACGGGAATCGAGGAAACCCTTCGGTTTTTCACCAGGGTCTAAATCAGAGTCACCAACGACAATCGCACAACCAACCTTCCACAAAACACCTCTGCAAATTCATCATCCTTGGAAGCCCTGCTAAAGCAATACATCAAGAAAAATGATGCAGTCATGCAGTCGTAGGGGTCTTCCATAAGGAATTTGGAGGTCCAAGTAGGGCAACTAGCAGTTGAGCTTTGCAATAGAACACCGGGAACGCTGCCAAGTAATTCAGAAGCCCCAGGATGCGGATTGCGGTAACCTTGAAGAACTTTTTCTCAATCAGCATCCCTAACATCTATCTTTATCGCTTTCGTTATCGTTTTCTTTACAGCTTTCTCTACTGCTTTCCTTATTGTGTTATTCACTACTTTCTTAAATTAGTCTTTACTGCTTACTTGAATTTACGTTTAATTCTTTCCCAGTTTGCGTTGATTTAATTTCATGCCTAGTTCAATAATCTCTTACCCTAGTTTGCGTTGTTCCTAATTGCTATGAATGAATAATAAAAAGAAAATGAACACCGCAAAGTCTTATTAACTTGGCTTTGGGATAAGCGTTGCGTTGTTGATGAAACAAAAATATGAAATAAAAATAAAAATTAAAAAAAATAATAAAAATAATAAACTTTAATAAACATCCGGTATGCATTGCGATGACGGGTATATCTTGCGCTAATCGATACACTTTGCATCCGTCTTCCACAAATGCATCGCGTTGATGGATGAGTTGCGCACGTATGTACACTACGCCCGTTCTCAGTAAAAGCGCACTATGTCGAGGTAGTGGTGCGCTGGTAGAAATACCTGCGCCCGTCCTCCAGAAATGTGTTTGAGTTGAGGGGTGTGTTGCGCTAATGCATACGTTGTCCCCGTCCTCCGCAAATATGCATTTGTGGTAACAGATGCATTGCGTTAATAATTAACATTGCGCTCGTCCGAATAAAATAAAAAAATCTTTGCGAGAGAGTAGACGAATCGTTTAAGCTTCCGAGGGAATTATGACTTAGCAGACGAAAGGACATCCTTTCTGCTAATTCATAAATGGGAAAAGCGCGGTGGCAAGATTTTATAGAATCTTGAAGCCTGCCATGCAGAGATTGCCTTGGGCCCACCAAGGCCCAACCTATAAATCTCACCCTTCTTCAACCTAGAAGCTTATTTGAATCTCTCGCGAAATAAACCCTAAAATTTCCTCTGTATACCTGACCTTCTGATTCTCCTCCTCAGACCAAGATTTTCCTAACTCTTTCACTCAACTAAAACCATGGTCGGCCAATCTTCACACTCATCTTCCCTACCATCATCGCCTTCCCAAGCCCCCGTCATTACACGGGAGGCGACATTCCTCGCTGCTAACCGTCGCCTCGTCGCCCAGCCCAAACCTGCCCAACGAATCACCGAAAAAGCTCGACGAAAATCCTCTATAGCCAAACCACTCACCATCCGAGAGAGGCCGAGCACAGAGAGTGCCCCTGCCACCAGACCTGAGTTGGCGCTCCCAGTACCTTCGTCAGAAAGCGAGCTGAAGAGAAGAGACGACAAAGAGGTATTTGGGAGTATTTTAAGAAATATGGAAAGAGAGGGGGGGCTACCAGAAGCTGGAGTTGTAAACCAGCCCCTGCCTTCAGAGGAAGATATGGTGGAAGCTTCGCGGAGAAGGGCCCTAGTTGTTGCAGATCCTAAGGAGACTGTTACAACAGACTCCAATGAGGGACCCATCAGGGCCATTTTGGAGGTGGTAGGAGCGAAGAAGCAGCCAGAGACGGCCAAAAGGAAGAAGAAGAGAAAAAACAAAGAAAAACGGGTAGAAGAAGATGAAGCTGCCCGGCCAAAAAAAAAAGAGTGAAAAGAAGCGCTTGAAAGAGAAGAAAAGGAAAAGGGCGGAAAGCCCAGATTTTGACGGAGAATCAACCACAGCAAGGGTGGAAGAGGGGGTGTCAACGCAAGCCCAAGCATCAGCGCAACCTCAAGTCTCATCAATGCATATCAGAATGGTTGCGACTGAAGATAGAGAAGATCTAGACATCACCCCTCTGATGCGGCGTGGCAAGGAGAATGTGCCGCAAAGGTCTACAAGTGACCCATAATTTTTGCAACGCATAGCAGAAGAAAAGGAGAGAAGAAAAAGATAAGAAAAGGAGAAACAAGAAAAGATGTCACGTGCGCACCAAATCATCGCGTCAAGTGATTTGGCCAGGAAACTGCATGATGAGGACGTGCGTCGTGACAACACAAGGGCAGAAGAAGAAGAAAGAAGAAGGCTCGAGGATGAGCAATGCATATTGCTCGCCTCGAAGCAATTTGAGAAAGAAATGAGAGAAGAAGAAGAAGAAAAAAAGAAAAAAGAGGAGGAGAAGGAAAAGCGACGCAAAGCAAATGTGCAGCGCGTCAGAGAAAACAAGAGAAAAAAAGTGGCGGAATGGAAAAGGGAACAAGAAGAGCAACGCAAGGAAAGGGAATGCACACAAAGACAAAAGTCTCGCCTTGCGTCCATTCAAGAAAAGAGCAAAGCCAAAGTTGAGAGCAGCGAGCTTGCGTCGACTAGGAGGCGCCCATCAACAAAGAAGAACAATGATGACATAATGATGGAGATGGATTTCTTCCCTGCGTCGACGCCACTACCAGATCTGATTACGAGTGTTGTGTTGGAGCATGGGTGGGAAACTTTCTGCCAATGCCCATCCATCATTATTCCTACGGTATTGAGGGCCTTTTATCATGGTCGGCTCTATGACACCGAAGATGCGATGATCATAGAAGGGAAGGCAGTGCCATTCAGTGCAAGGGATATCAATGAACTATACAAGTTGAAGAACTTCCCGGAAGCACCAAGTAACAAGATAATTGATGATCCTGAAGAAGTACACATGGAGGATGCACTGAAAGTATTAATGCAATCGAGCACTTAGTGGTCAGTATCTTTAACAAGCATTAAGACCCTTGCCTCCAACAAGCTGCTCCTAGAGGCGCGACTTTGAGTATACTTGGTGAAATGGTGACTCACCCCAACAACGCATGATAAAACCATTTCAAGGGATCGAGTGATGGACGCATTGTGTATCGCGCGAGGCATTCTGATTGATGTAGGCCAGTTGATTGCGAAGCAGATTCGAGGCTTTGTTGGTCGTGTGAGAGGACAATACTTCTTTCTGTGGAGGATTTCGAGCTTGTGCCTCTCTGTGGGCGTAGGCATTGACGAAGAACCCATGCCTGAAGTCCACGGTCTCATCCATTTGAAGATCCTGAGAATGCTTCTCAAGGATTCCCCACATTATCCCGAGCTTCCACCCAAAAGGTCCCTCATAGATCTGAATGCGCCGCAACAACCCAAGCCAAAGAAGCAGTGCATAAATGATAAAGGAAAGAAAAAAGTGCAAGAACAATCACCGCAAGAGCAAAACCAAATACCCTTGGACCTCTTGCCTTTAATCATTTGCCCGCCTAGCCCTCCAATAGAGCCAATTTCCCCTCTTCCAGAACACTTCACCAACCTCCTCCTTGCTCCAGACTCAAACATCGCATCTCCAACAATGTCCCCTCACCATCCATCTCCACCTCACTTTTCACCTCCATCGCCGTATGTTGACGACCAACACAGTTTAGAAGCAGGCCCTTCCGCTCAACCTCAAACCAATGTTGTTGAAACATCGCAGACGCAACCCACCATCACAACCCTTGCTGCTGACTTAGCAGAAATGCGGTCCCTCTTCTCTCACCAACTTAACTTCTTCAGCCAAGTAATAACAGAGTTGGAGGAGAGCAACGCAGATTTGCAACATAGTAACACAATGGTGCGGCAGGCGATGATTAATATTCAACGCAATATCTTCTCCATCCGCTTGAACTAGAGACAGATGGAAGAGTGCAACCACGAATACTTCAACTTCTTAACAGCTTTTTTATATGGTCCTATGGTGCCTCCCCATCTACAGCAACTTCTACAATTTCAAGATGCGCCTCAACGAGCTCCTTCGCAACATCCTTCTCAAGATCCCCCGTCGCAACTTTAAATTTGGGGGTGTGGCACCTTCTTCGCATATTTGCTATTTTTTTCTTTGCGACCATTCATTCATTATTTTTATATATATATAGAAGCTATATCTTGAATTCTTTTGTACGTGATAAAATTTTGTGTTGCGATATTTGTAATTCTTTGTATACTTACTAACACTTAGACAATTCATCGCAATAGCTCTACTTTACCTTTTCTATTTCAAGACTCTGCTCAAACCTTCTTTTCAAGATTTTGATTAAGTGTTTTGTCTCTTCTGTCCAAAACAATGCAATGAGGACCTTGCGCATCTCTAAATTTGGGGGTGGAAAAGGTCTAAGCAGATGCGATCAAGTGGATGCGGTCATATCAGGAAAATGCGTTCATTATTATCAAAAAAATAATTAAAAAAAACATAAAAACTCTGCTGTCAGCGCAAGGGAAAATCCCAAAAATCCCATCCTGATAAGAGTTAAGTCGTGAAAGGAACCTGCTCATAGTTGGATGTTCACATGACACCCATGGGAGCAAGTCAAAACGAAGGTAGGTTTCCAGGATCGACGCAATATGAAAAAAAAGGAGAGAAAATAAGGATAAAAGAGACAACTCCTCTGACCGGTAAAAGTAAAACTTGGTTAAGGATCAAGAGTTGAAGTTGAGATTGGTATACAACCGAAGTTGGATGCTTGCATGACACCTGTGGGAGCAAGCCAAAACGAAGGGTGTAACCATGATCAACATTCTCTAATAAGATGATGCAAACCAGGCCACCGCATAAAGACGCACTTCGTTGTTTTTGCAAGAAGAGGTAAACATCTTCTCAAAACTAGAAGGGAACTTTGGGTAGAGGTTTGTTGTAGATAAGAATAAAGTAGAGTATGCGATGAAATGTTCAAGGATAGAAGGAACTTGCAGTGTTGAGTAATTTTATAGAGGTGGAGCATTTGGAGTAGCCGATCGACAAAAAGTTAGGATGGGAATTGAGCGGAATTGCCTTAGTTGAAGATATGCTTGAGGACAAGCATATATCTAAATTTGGTGGTGTGATAACTTGTAGAAATACAAGTTATTTATGTTGTTTTATTTAGATTATGCAGCAAAAAGAAGGAAAAGTTGCGTCGATAGTATAAGAATTGGCTTAGAAATGCAAAAATTATAAAGTGTCGCAAACACACCCACTAACCTCGTTGCAATGGCAAAATGGAATGTCCAAGTCTTTGTTTTGCAGAAAGTAGGTCACCGCATGCATTAATTGCTCAAGGACAAAATGTACAACGCATCTACACAGCATGCGCTAATCGATCTAGAACGAAAAATGATCAATGCAATTGCATCGCATGCGATGATCGATCATGGATTCAAGCGGTCAACGCATTTCCACCGCATGCGGTCATCAAAACAACTACACTGCATGCAGCGATCAATCAAAGATGTGAAGAGCAACGCATTCGCGGGCGATTCTGATGTGTACAGCTTTCTGTTGTACAATTCTGACAGATTGATCATGGAGCAGAGAGAACCTTTCCATTACGCCATGGCAGGAATTATCAGAATTACACAGCGAGACCACCAACATAGAGAGTCAAGGTCTATAAATAGCTTCCTTGAATTCATTGTAAAGGAGGCTGGTCTGAAAAGACTTTACAGAGAAAATCCGGGAGAAAGACGAGACAAGGCTGAAAGGTGAGTCTCTGAGCAAGAAATTCTTCCCATTCCTGAAGCAGAAGCTCTGTGCAAGAGGTCACTCTACTGGGAAAGCAAGCCTAAAAGGGAAGCTTTCCACTCCATCTCATCCATACGTCGGCAAGCACAACGTCTTCGATCCGAATCTGTGTCAAGACATTGACACTCTTTCCGTATTTGTTTATATTCTTTCATTCATCTACTGTGTTCGTCTTTCCTTAATCTTTCATTCACAAATCATGTATCAAACGCTGATCTTTAGATTTAAATATCATTATCGTCATCATTATCATCTTTCTGTTCCTTTCCCTACATTTATCATCCATTTTCTCTATCTTGTGTCCTTAATCCCCTGGGTAAAGGGGAAGAATTAAGCGAGTGAGTTAATCCTTGTTAAGGTAATCGAGTGAGTTTAGCTAGCATGCTCAACGGCATCTTCACCTGTGAGAGCAGAAGTGAAGATGTCATTCTGTCTATCAAGAGAAGCTTGGAAGAATGCGTTAACTAAAGCGAGAAGTATTTCCAAAGATGGAAACAACCTTGCATTCACTACATATGGGAATGCGGCCGATCACTAAAAGGTGTAAGCCAAAGGAAAGCGAAACCTCAGTTGCGTCCTTAACGGGATTGATGAACTTGCAATGTCCTTTCCCTCTACTCATTCTTTTTCTGATCCATTCACAAGACTTGCCACCGCATTCATTAGATTCTTTTGTACAACTTCACAGCCAGTCCTCACTCTGTATCATTAGTAGTTTAGTCATTTATTTTATCATCACAATTTACTTACGCAATTTACGTTTCATCGCAATTTACATTTTTGCACAAACCAAATTCTTTATTCTTTATGATAAACCTGTCGCATTTACAACACTAGTATCGCATCTAAACAACAACAATCCCCGTGTTCGACCTCATGTCATTCTGAGAAACTTGTGTTGGATTATACTTGGTTTCAGCGTAAGAAAACTTGTGACATGCACTACATCATCGCATACTACGAAGCATATTACCATCAATGCATACACATAGATCGTAGTATCGTAACAATATCTTTATCGCAAAGCACTTGAGTGCATAGAGCATCATCATATTCATATTCATTCATAAGTAACGCATAAGATAAAGATTAAATACAAATTCAATATTACAAGTTTTTGGTGTCGTTGCCGGGGACAAACTTGAATCATCATTCATCAGTAGTGCATAAGAGATATAACATATCATCATCATTATTTTTTATATTCAACAAGTTCTTTGGCGCCGTTGCCAGGGACAAGAACTTGAATCATCATTCATCAGTAGTGCATAAGAGATATAACATATCATCATCATTATTTTTTATATTCAACAAGTTTTCATTTTATTATTCAATCGTGCATTCGTATCATCCGTGCTCAAAAAGAATCCGTGAAAGAGCGATCATGAGAGCCTATACGATAGAAGCCCATTCGTCTAAACGATCGTCTAGTTCACGCGTTCTCTAAACGATTGTATACATCTTTCCTAAACGATCGTGTAGCTCTACTATACGATAAGCATTTTAGCTATACGATAGCAGAGTTCATCTCCCACTTGCTTATCTTCTACACGACGTCTTCTCCTCCGTTCTCTACCAAACTCACCAGAGCCCACTCTTTGGGTTTTTTACACCGAAGATACCCGGTTTCTCTTGTGGTGGTGTCATCCCCGCATATTGTTTGTGTACGTTCTGATTGTGCTGTTGCAGTCGACAGACTCGCCGGGTTCTGGTAGATCGGTAGGAGGTTTTCCGCTGCTTTGGGTTCAGTCGTTCGAAGAGTATCTTCATCTGGTATGAACTCTTTCCTTATGTTTTATTGTATTCTGAGCATGCCGATTATGAGTTTAATATGCATAACTATTTGTATGGAATGTATATCGTTTATGTTTCAGTCACTGTGAAATCGGAGCGATCTAAGCCCACTCATGGAATTCTCAGTATGAGATCCTTCAGATAGAAGAGACTTACATTTTACCAGGATGACTATAAGTCATTTAACCTGAATCCTCAGTGAGTTGTGAACTCATGCCTTTGAATTGCATAGGTGAAAATGGCCTGTATCGCGGACTCAATATGCCTCCCATTTTATGGATTTGAATGATTGGAGAGTTGGGAACGTAGTTTCATGAAAAGGAATTCACTCATTCTCTATAGTTAGAGTAAGTAGAGAAATTGCTCGCTTAAAGGCCGATTCTGGGCTTGAACAATGTGACACCACACCCTCTCCTAGCTCGAGAAGGGTTTGGTCATAGTCGAACTATGACTTATTGTTCATTAGATGGATCCATGGTACTTAAGGAGTTAAATGTAACTAAAAGAGAAAAACGGTAATTTTCGCCCAGTTATACTTACGAGCAATTTGTGAAGAGTCGATGCACGTTGATTGGTTATATTCAATGGACACAAAAATATATTTGTAGTACGAAGAGTACAACTATCAGTCTTTAGTAGAGTGACCAGCAGTCAATGGAAGTTGGTTAATTTAATTAAAGAGTTTAATTAATTGACCAAGTACCATTGGAGCTTCAATCTATAGGTCCATAAGGTCCCCTTGGTAGCTCAACTGGGATTATTGAGAATTAAATTAATTTTGGATTAATTTAAATTGTTCAGATTAACGATATAATTAATATAATATATTTGATACATTATAATATATAGTTTTTTTTTAGAGAAAATAAATATTTTAATATGATTTGAATATTATTTATATGAATATGATTCATATAAATACTATAGGTTAATTTTAATTTGAGTTTGATTCATATTAAATACTATATGTTAATTGAGAGAATATTAAACTATAGGTTATATTACATATGAGATAATATAAACTATAGATTATATGTTATATGAGATATAACATATAGTTTAATATATGTTATATATATTAAATTAGTTATTATACAAATATAGATTAAATCAAATTTTAAAAAAATAGTTTTTTATTTTTTAGGTTTTGAATTTAATTCAGGGAGGGGGTTATGCATAACTCCATCCCCTTATTTCTCTCAATGTTAATCGTGGGAGTGGGAGTTAATTGAGGGATTCTCTCTTTCTTCTTTTTTTTTACACAGTACAATCATTCCACTCCCAATACATAAGTTTTCTGTAAATTTCCTCTCAAACTCTCCCTCTTCCAAAATTATCACAAAGCCCACAACTCTTGTGGATTCTCACCCTAAAGAGAATACCAAGGTAATCAGGTGGTTGTGTCCAACCTTAGTTTTTTGGCATTGTTGGATTTGACGTGTTCAAAGGGAGTGTGAAGTGTTCGTGATCAAGAAGAGGAATTTGAGAAGAATTTGTGACTTCAAGGGTATGTTTATTCTAATCTTAATTTCCTCTTTTTGTTCTTGTAGCTTGCTGTGAATTAAATGTATATGTTTTTCGTCCTTTAAATTTCATTTTTCTAAAAAGATAAAATTTGGACACGATCCTCTTCCGCACGAGTGTTCATGTTTCCTTTCAACGATGTATCCTCTAAAGCCCCATAGTTAATAAGTTATCTGCAATAATAGTTGATTAATTTAAATATGCATTAATTAGAGTTATCCGTTACGAAAAAATCCAATATTATTTTATGAGACTTGAACAGTATATAGTGGACATAAAAGTGAATCATGTTCAAGTAATAACCTAAATGGTCTATAGTATATTAATAAGATTAGGTGTCTTATCCTGTTAACACTATGGATATAGTCCACTCTCTAAATGTTACCATTGTTGCAAAGTATTACAAACAATGTGATTCAAATCATTCATATGGAGGCATACAAGTAGAGATATCCTATACAAAGAGTTTGTATAAGATTGGACCACGAAATATTTAATCTCACTTTGTAAGACCGTTGACTGAAGACATTAATATTTCATAGGATAATCATATAACTTGATCTCAATCCTAAGTGAGTTATAGACTTTTATATATGAGGGCAATCCTTTAATTTGTATGGGTGAGAGTGGCCCAAGTCGTTGACTCAATAAGCCTACCATTTAGGGGATTTTCCGAGTAGAGAACTAGGAACATAGCGACACAAGATGAAATTCACTCCTTCCTACCTTTAGGGTATGTAGAGGAGTTGTTCTCTTGAGTGTTGATTCCGAGTCTTGAACAAAGGGTAGCCGTCCTCTCATTCGCCCGAGAGGAACTTGGTTTATCGTAGGACCATACATATATTATTCATTGAAGGGATCAAGGGTACATAAGGAGTAAGAGGTAATTATAAGGGTAAACGGTAATTTGACCCAGTTGTAATTACTAACTATCCGTGAATGGACCTACTGTAATTGTTAAATCCATAGACGTAAAAATATTCTACAGTACAAAGAGTGCAGTTGTGGGTCATTAGTAGAGTGGCCCATAAATAATGAATGTTGGTTAATTTAATTAAAAAGTTTAATTAACTAACCTCGAATTATTGGAGCTTCTAATCTGTAGATCCATTAGGTCCCCATGCCAGCTAATAACAGGTAAACAAAGGCCATTAAGTTTTAAAAGAATTTGAATTGTTTGGATTAAGTAAGGGAATAATATTACTTGTATATGATACAATTAATATAATGTGTATAGATATATTATAATATAAAGTTAATTTTGAATGAGATTCGAAATTAAACTATATAATAAAAGGGAGGTTCAATGTATTTGAATAAGATTCAAATATTTAAAGAATATGAATTAGATTCATATTAAAACTATAGTTTATGTGAGAAATAAATATTTGAATAAGATTCAAATATATTTAGTTAAATATAAGATATTTAATTTAGTAAATTATTTAATTATTTAATTATTTAATTATTTGATTAATTAATTTAATTTAATTAATAGTTTGATTTAATTAAATAAAAAGAAAAAGTGAAATGGATGGTTACAGATCCCACTTCACAATACTTTAGGGTGTGGTTATTTGTGCAGAGGGATGGATGAGATTCCTGAACTCTTCCCTTTCTGATCTCTCTCAACCTTGATCACAAAGAAAGGAATTCTCTATGAATTCTCTCCCAAAAATAAAATTTCTTGACTTTCAAGAGGGGGTTTTCTCTAATCAGTCTCTTGCCAAGAGAATAGTAGGGAAGATCTGATGACAGCGTCACTGCTCGTTTGGGAGATCAACACGAGAAGAAAGAGTTGGTGAAACTCTTAAAGATCTGGAAAATATTGAAAAATAGTTCAAGGGTATGAGATCTTCATCTATGTATTTGATTTAGATGCTTAGCTTAAATATACATCATTTTGAATATTCTATATATTTTTTTTTTTGTGTATTGAATTTTTTAAAACGAAAATCGAAAGCAAAAAAAAAAATATTACTCGCTTTCGCTATGAGGTTCAATCCCTTCAAAGAATATAACTAATAAAAAAAACTAAGTACAGTAAACACCTCATTATTAATTAATTCTTGACACTCAAAACATGACAAGAAAACATAGATTAAACTTGACATTTTTAAAATATCAAGTATTGTTATGAAGGCAAAAGCACATGAAACTAAAACCAAACATATACATTAACGATTTGAGCACAATAAATTCACGTTGTCTCCTTAAGATAAATGTACTCACCCTAGTGCCTGAGTAGAGAGTAATTGCCTCCCAGGATAGAACAGATCACCTTTCTTATGGATGTAGCACCTCGTCCACAAAATCAATGAACTAAACTTTGTGGGTATACCAAACTTGCACGGATTAATAAAAAGGGAGGAAAGTTTTATAAGAGAAAAATGCTTATAGAAAAAGTTAAGAAAACAAATTGAAGAAATGACATATTTATAGACTAATTCATGGCCATTCGAATAATCGTGTCCTTTCTTCAATTTGGTTATTTATGGAAGGAGGCAACCATTTATCAAAGAATACAACTTATGGAATTGAAAAGATGTAACCCTACATGAAGAGTTACATATCATTTATTCCAACAATCCCCTCCTCCCCCTAATAAATGGTAAGTTGACAAATTAAGATAGAAGGTACAAGAAAATGTTTCCCAACAAAGAACCTGCATCAAGATAAGTAGTAAACACTTTGAACTTTCTCTAGTGAACACCAATCAAGTTTACTTGGCTAATTAGTGGACTTGATGCCTTGAACTGTCAACTATTCTAGAGTAAGCTTAGACAATTGAAGTCACACAGTTTCTCACTATAACAAAGTTTGTTCTCATCATCATGTTAATTTTGGTCTTAAATATCACCTAGTCTCATTAGTGTTTTAGAGAATTCACCTTAAAATTCTTATAAAAGTGGCTCCTTCACACTCACATAAGTGATTCCTATAAAGAGTATTGTATATGCTCTTTTCATAAATAATTATTCAACAACTTATAGAAATCATTAAAAGCACAATGCTTACCCTAAAACCACACTTGCACTGTCTCATCATCCTTAGAATGGATAAGAGAAAATTCAACACAATGTTCACTAAGTTATCCAGAGATTGGTTTGCCCGTTGAATCTAGATCTTGGGATCGCCAGTCAACTAGGTCGGGTTGCCTATCTGGTTAACTTTTTAAAATTAAAGGCTTTAATCTCATTCTCCTTGATGAACTTTCAACCAACTCTCTAGTTAGGCCTTTTACAAGCAAATCCGCAATATTATCTTTTGACCTTACAAAGTCAATTGTGATAATTCCACTAGAAAGTAGTAGTCTAATTGCATTAAGTCTTCATCATAAATGTCAAGACTTATTATTATATACTAAAAGGGTATCGGTTGACTTTAGGAATACTATACAAACATTTTGTAGCCCACTCAAACATATTCTAACCTCTTTTTAAATTGTATCCAATATTCTAAAACTTGGATTATAACGGGGAATAATCACTTTTCCCAAATATCCCACAATAACATAAGACTTTAAGAAGGTTTCAACCTTTCCATAATTTAGAAGGAATTTCTTATATTTTCATCTATGGAATTCCATATAAAATATAATTAACCTTCAACTATGGAGAGACACATTCACAAAATGTGTCTTATCCCGATTTTGGAATCAATCATTTTATATATCAGAAAATTTTTTACTATAAATTTCATTGCTATGACATCTTATGTCTTGTATATATTGTTTTTCTCCAATGATTCCCATAGTTTTCTTTTTCAAATCCACCACTACACACATTATATAGTGTGTTATCTAGTCCACTCAAAATGTGGCTCTTACATAAATATTTTGTATATCTTTCTATGCCTCAAGTGTAAGTAACCGGCTTCTCCTTCAACATTATAATAGCATTTATTTTTTGGAAAAAATTGCCATATTCCAAGTTGCAAGGGAGATTGGAATATCCCGTTGTCATCATTTGAAATCAAATTTCTCATAATTTTTCTTCTATGATTTCCACCAATGGTACAACAATTTCGTATCATTAACGACATTTATGTGAAACCAATCACCAAATATTTGTGAAACAAAGTAAATAACTTTACCAAACAAGTTCTCACAAGTTCAAATCAAATAAGGCAACAAATAAAGTTGAGACATTATTAATTATTCTTGAAACATAAAACAACGTAAAATCCTAATGCTTGATATTTGTTATGCATAATAGTAACAATGGACTGCAATACGCCAATTAAAAAAAATATTACATGAACAATGCAACACTTTGGCCATACATATAACTGATATACATATTATCCTTTATCAATTATGTTTTACACGCAACAAAATTCACATAATAAAGTGCTTATATCCAATAAAATTTATTTCTTTACCGGCCATTTAAATACAACATAACCATTAAATAAGGCATTCATAACAAAATGGTTATAGGTACTAAAAGGTTGATGAAACTACACCATAATCGTGTATATTTATAGTTCCAACAATTTCAATATCTTTTCAAACCATAAAACAATTGTGTAATAGAATCAATATATATCTATTAGAGATATCTAAAATAACATATATAAAAAAATATATGAAAAAAATTAATTTTTAAAACATAATATGTAAGGCATATGTACCAAAATTATATGAATGACAAAGATATATTTTCAATCTATGAAAAAATTATATAAGGAGGATTGTTTCTTCTAAAATAGACCACCAAAAATTGTGTATAAAACAAAATCAACAAAGAATGTGTATATATAATAGAAATTATTTGAGTGAATGTTATAAGATGGGAAAAATTCACAAAATTCTTCTTCAAATTACTTTTTTGATGTGATGAAAAGTAAAATTACAGAACCAAGAATCAAAATTTTGAAATTAAAATATAAATTCAAAATCAATCTGAAATTTTGAATACACAACAGAATCCATTAAGAAGCGAAATAAAATATTTGAAAACCAAAAAATCTCATACTGCAAATGTCAGAAAAAAGAAAATTGCACCCAAAGAAATCACAAATATTCAACAAATTGCACAAATTTGGAGTTTCATGAAGACAAAGGTTTTAGTTTTAAAATAGATTCAACAAGAATTGTAGATGCACGATGAATGAATTTTATCAGACATGAGACCTAGATGTACTAAATTTGTCTTTAGGATTATTATGAAGGCAAAAGTGCATGAAACTAAAACCAAACATATACATTAAAGATCTGAACCCAACAGATTCATGTTGTCTCCTTAAGATAAATTTACTCACCCTAGTTCCTGAGTTTAGAGTGTAATTGCCTCTCAAGATAGAACATATCACTTTTCTTATGGATGTAGCACCTCGTCCACAAGATCAACGAACTAAACTTTGTGGATATACTGAACTTGCGTAAATTTATAAAAAGGGAGGAAATTTTTATGAGAGAACAAAGGCTTATGGAAAAAGTTAAGTTAAGAAAATAAATTGAAGAAATGAAATATTTATATACTAATTTGTGATCATTCGAATAGTCGTGTCCTTCCTTCAATTTGGTTATTTATGAAAGGAGACAACCATTTAGCAAAGAATACAACTTATGGAGTTGAAAAGATATAACCCTATATGAAGAGATACATACCATTTATTCCAACAATCCCCCCATAAATGGTAAGTTGACAAATTAAGATAGAAGGTACAGGAAAATGTTCGGTATTTCCCAAGGAAGAACCTGCATCGAGATAAGTAGTAAACACTTTGAACTTTCCCTAATGAACACCAATCGAGTTTACTTAGCTAATCAGTGGACTTGATGCCTTGAATTGTCAGACATTCTAGAGTAAGCTAAGACAATTGAAGTCGCACAGTTTCTCATTATAACAAAGTTTGTTTTCATCATTGTGTTCATTTTGGCCTTGAACACCGTCTAGTCTCATGAGTGTTTTAGAGAATTTACCTTAAAATTCTCATAGAAGTGGCCCCTTCACACTCACATAGGTGATTCCTATAAAGAATATCGTATATGCTCTTTTCATAAATAATTATTCAACAACTTATTGAAATCACTAAAAGCACAATGCTTACCCGAAAACCACACTTGCACTGTCTCATCATCCTTAGAATGGGTAAGAGAAAATTCAACGTAGTGCGCACTAAGTTATTCAGATGTCGGTTTGCCCATTGAACCTAGATCTTGATCTCCAGTTAACTAGGTTGGGTTGCCTCTCTGATTAACATTTTAAAATTAAAGGCTTTAATCTCATTCTCCTTGATGAACTTTCAACCAACTCTCTAGTTAGGCCTTTTACAAGCGGATCCACAATCTTTTGACCTTACAAAGTCAATTGTGATATACAAAGCACATGAAACTAAAACCAAATATATACATTAAAGATCTGAGCCCAACGAATTCACGTTGTCTCTTTAAGATAAATTTACTCACCCTAGTATCTGAGTTTAGAGAGTAATTGTCTCTCAAGATAGAATAGATCACCTTTCTTATGGGTAGTACCCTGTCCACAAGATCAACGAACTAAACTTTGTGGATATACCGAACTTGCACAAATTTATAAAAAGTGAGGATAGTTTTATGAGAGAAAAAATTCTTATGGAAAAAGTTGAGAAAACAAATTGAAGAAATGACATATATATAGACTAATTCGTGGCCATTCGAATAGTCGTGTCCTTTCTTCAATTTGGTTATTTATGAAAGGAGACAATCATTTATCAAAGAATACAACTTATGGAATTGAAAAGATGTAACCCTACATGAAAAGATACATACCATTTATTCCAACAAGTATTGTGTTAGCGTGAAGTAAAATCCAAAAAATCCCCCAAATTTGGCCTTTTTTTATCTTTTTTTCTTGTAAAGTTTTTCTTTAAAATTACCTACTACTTGACATTTATTTTCGTAAAAATGTTCAGTAGTTAAAATTACAAACGTCAATAAATGTGTTTTTCTAGTAGTTTAAATAACACTTTTTCTACTTTTTTTTTCTCTTTTTACAATAGGCAGAGTGAGAGAGTCGAATCTCTAACTTCGATGTCAATAATACAAATTTTACAACATTTGATATTAGATTGATGTAAATGGAGAAGAGAAAATGACTTATTCTCAATAACTTCCTAAAAAATTATTTATAAAATAGAAAAATAATATGAATAATAAAAACTAAGGCCTCGTTTGGTAATCATTTTTTTTATTTTTTTTTATTTTTTTTTTAAATTAAGCCTATGGACAATACTTCCACCTCCACATTTTTTCCTTTGTTATCTATTTTCACCAATGGTTTAAAAAAACAAAGCCAAATTTTGAGAACTAAAACAAGTAGCTTTCAAAAAGTTGTTTTTGTTTTTAGAATTTGGTTAAGAATTCAATCATTCTACTTAACAGAAATGCAAATCATAGTATGAAATGTAGATGCACTACAAGAAAAAGAGGTTCTCCCGATGCCTAAAACAATCGTCGGGAGATACATCGTCTGGAGAGAGGGTCTCGCCCGACTATGTAAGGGCAGCGTCGGGAGTCATATATAAGTCATCGGGAGATATGTCCAAACTCCCGATTGGATCGACAATATGCATCGAGAGTTTGAGATATGGAAGCCAGCATGACCAAACTCCCAACGAATTATTTTATAGGAACTCTCGAAGGATCTCCCGATGGCTCATGATAACCGTCAGGAGATGGGTTATAAAACCCCAAATTGAATAAGGCAGATCAAATTTGCCTTCTTTAACCCTAGGGTGACCCAACCAAGCGAGAGAGGGAGAGCAATGTCGCCGTTCATCCGCGTCTTCCATCGTTCATCCGTTCATCATCTTCCCTCGATAAGTCGACCATTCGTCCGTCGTTAAGCCATTCGTTCGTCGTCATCTGTTGACCGTCATACATTCGTCCTTCGCCTGGTAAGCTTTTCTCCTTTATTTTTATTAGACCTAAAATGCTTGATTTATTTTAGGAGGATCAACCAACCCACTGCTCTTATCTAACTCTAATTTTAGGAGGATCCAGTTCATTAATTCCGTTGAATTTATATTCTGCCGTATATGCTTTGTTGAAAACAACAGATTAATGTTGGAAAGTTTTTCAATTAAGTGTTAATGTGATGTGAAACAATAAAGTTAGAGATTAGATGCTTTGTAAAATATGTATTACTATGTCATACTCGTCGAGTGAATTCAAACATATTTCAATAATAAGATATTATCTTATTTGAAATTGAAACTTACAATAAGCAATTCAAATTTCAAACCAATTGAAACATCATAGTTAATGTAAAACTGAAAATTTTCTAGTTGTACGGTAGAATGGGAAATATGTCCATTTATTACTTGTGACAATATTAGAATTTAAGAATTATGTGGAGTTCACGAAATAAACGAATGATAAATGGTACTAGAATTTTTCCGTTTAAAAATATACATGTGAAAAGATTTCAATTGAGGTGTGCTTAGGTTTGACAAGTATGACAAATTATGACAAGGTAGTTGTCAAAAGCATAAAATATTTACCTTAATATTACTTTATCTAAAATATACTTGTGGAAGCACTAATATGTGGATGAACAACAACACATAGTAGTAATTGGGTCTTTTTTGGATTGGTTATATTTGTTTTGGAGTTCAACTTGAAATTTTTTGTTTGTTTGTGGAAGTTTATGAATTTTGAAAATTGTGGAGGATTGGGTTGAGATTGGTTATACTTGTTTTGGAGTTCAACTTTGAGTTTTTTTATTTGTTTGTGGAAGTTTATGAATTTTGAATGTTGTGTGGGATGTGTGGAATGAGTTTGGGATGGGTTGTGTGGAACTTTATGAATTTTAAATGTTGTTTGGGATGGGTTAAGATAAGTTATTCTTTTGGAGTGTAACTTGTGGTCTTTGTGTGGTTGTGTGGGTTTCAGGTTGAGAACATGTAATGTTGGAAGTGTGTTGATTTTCTTTGTTTTGTAAGATTGTTACTCATTTCTTTGTTTTGTAGGATGTAGGATTTTATTTGTTTTCTAAAATTTGTAGGAACTAAAAATTATGGTTTTTTTTTTTTTTTTTTTGTTTTCTTGTAGGATGTTGTTTGGAGATAAGGTCAGAAATCTTGTTGGAGATGTTGTGTTTGAGATATGTGTTGGAGAGGTCGTGTTGGAGACATTTGTGAAGACATTTCTTTTGTTTGTTTGTTTCTTTTATGTATTTTTCCAACTTTTGTCTATTTTAAAAAAAGAATACTATGCACTTTGTTTGTTTGTTTTTATTTTTTATGTGAATATTTTTTAGTTGCTTAATAATGTTGTATAGGTTATTCATATCAAATTAAAAAAATAAATAAAAATAAATGACAATCTCCCGACGAAAAACGTATTCTGTATCTCCTAACAGCTCAAGTTCATATTTGAATTTCTGAAATTAAACTCCCGACGGTATGTGTTTAACTCCCAACGTACATATCCCGACCAAACTCTCAACGACATAGATCTCCCAAAATTTGAAGTGTTGGAAAATGGGTGATTTCTTATAGTGATGATATAGGTTTAATTTTAAAAAAACAAAAGGGTTACAAAATGGGCTTAAATAACTGAATATTTGTTACAACTAATAGTTGAGTTATATGCTTATATGGGTTAATTAATATTAAATATCACAATTCAATCAAATATATATATATGTTAACAACAAAGATCTTCTGTAAATTTTGACCCAAAAAATCATGGAAATTAAGTTGATTTTTTTTTTTTTTTTAACTATAAAGGCTAAATTTGAAATTAATTAAATTAATTAAGCCTAAACAAACTACAATTATGTCAAAACGTTTGAACACAGTTTCGATTTGATCTCTCTATATTTTAAAATTTTTCAATTTGGGTTCTATGAATTTTGTTTGGTTTTAATTTTGCTTCTATAATTCTAAAGTTTATACTTAGAAAAGAAAAAAGAAAAACTTCAATTCAATGTTATATGTTAGTTAAACCGTACCAATTGTATTCCACTTAATTGAAAACCCATTTATTATTCTCTTTTGTTTTTTTCTCCTAAACGCTAATACGGTTAACTAGCACATGAAAACAAATAAATAATATCGAAAAAGGAAAAAAAATGGTTAATATGGTAACAAAAGAAATCATTTATGAGATTTGACTAAACCATAAAAATCAAATTAAAACTGACTCTATAGAAACTAAATCGAAACTTTTCAAACCACAAAACTGGAATAGATACTATATTCAAACTATATATACCAAATATGTACCTAATCTATTAAAAAAAAACAAATCTACTTCTTCAATTATTTTCATTATTATAGATTAAAAGCAAAGTTTCAAATGTTAATGTTAACAAAAATATTGAGGTCTCAATGATAGAAATATCAATAAAATATTAATATTGATGAATGTTTCTAAATACATTATAAATATAAAAAAATCATAAAAATATATTTAGATTAATAAATAAACATTTCACGAGTTTCAAATTTTCCCGTTATTAATATTTGGTTTAGGTGAATGATATTTAGTTTATATGTTAATATTTTATGTACAACAATTCACCTCTTGCATTCTTGTGAATAAAAGTTTAAAGGATAATTGGGTGGTTAGTACTTTTAGAGCTTATAATTAAGTATATAGTAAAACTTTTTTAAAATAGCAAATATAACTTTTTTTTTTCAAATATCTTCATTTATTTTTATCTTATTTTTATATTATACCAATCTTCTTTCAAATCCGCAAAACAAAAGTCGTTTGGTGACAGTTTGGTTTTTTTAAAAAAAAAAAAAAAATTAAGTCTATTTTATCCGCATTTCTTATAATGGTTTGCATTTTTCATAAATATAATGGTTGAATTCATAGCCAAATTTCAAAAACAAAAACAGCTTTTTGGAAAGTACTGTTTTTAGTTCTCAAAACTTGGCTTTTTAAACCATTGCTGGAAAGTAGATAAAAAATGAAGAAATTTAGTGGTAGAAATAGTGTCCATATGTTTAATTTTCAAAAGGAAAAAAATAAAAGGGTTACCAAACGACACTAAAGTCATTCGTCCGTGTGATAACGATAAAGTTTTTTTTTTTTATTGAGTTTTTTGTTTCTTTCTTTTTTCTTATGTTTGCCATATATCAACTAAGGATACTAATAACTATAGATTTTGTTGGGAAATTGTTGTTTTTTTTTAGTATTATTTATATGGAGATTATATATTTTTCCTCTTTCAAGAAAATGATCATGTGTTTTTCTAAATTTAAATTTAAATTTGAATGCACTTGTTGAGAAAACTCTCTCATTTCGGATACAAAAACAAAAATTTACGTGAAAAATTCTCAACTCGGAGGAAAACCACGAACTAGAAAAAAAAAACTATTATATGTAAAAAATTGCTACAATCACACGGAATAATTTTCTCTCCTGACCCCAATTACAATAGCAGTCTCTCAAAACTTTTGATTACTCACACCTTTTATCTCACTCTCAAACTAGAGAATACAAAAGAAATCTAATTAGAGTCAGCTCAATAAGCTTAATGTCTCTAACTCGGATGCCTTGAAAATGGCATAAACTCCTTTTATAGGCTTGGAGCTCATCTCCGTTCTTCAATTTAACGGATGTGGGATTTTGGTCGAATTTCCAACAATCCTCCTCGAACAAAGAACCACCGAGCTTCCCCTAAAATAGTCATCCATCCATCTAACTCTTATCTAGGCTAACTCGATTTTGGTCGAATTTTCAACAATCCTCCTCGAACAAAGAACCACCGAGCTTCCCCTAAAATAGTCATCCATCCATCTAACTCTTATCTAGGCTAACTCGATTTTGGTCGAATTTTCAACAATCCTCCTCGAACAAAGAACCACCGAGCTTCCCCTAAAATAGTCATCCATCCATCTAACTCTTATCTAGGCTAACTCTACTTTACCTCAGTACACCTCCTATTCAATAAAGATCAACCATAAATCACACCATGACTACTTCCAAAGCTTCATTATATAGATCTTTGTGTAGCACTCAAGGATTCTACTAACAATTACTGTTTCTAAAATTAGCCATTCTTTAAATTTAATTTAAACATTAATTTTTTAAATATAAAAATTTGAATAAGTAAATAAAATAATAAATGGTGTTTCAATTCTTATAATATATTATTTGGTTGCCAGATTTTATTAAAATTAGAAATATAAAAAAGACATTTTGCTAATCATATTTCATTAAGCTTTTATATGGAAGTAAACAACATCAATGAATTTTTTTTCATTACGAATGCATCAATTTGTTGTAAACCCTATTAAAGAATCTCATTCCCTCTACAATTTTTTAGAATAGGTGGTATTATTATACAACAATAAAGGGGATCCCACAGTCCGGGATCAAAGTATCAAGGCATCAAAGCAACAAAGCATAAGCAACAACAGGGCAAAAAAACCAAAACAAAGTCAACGGGATAAGACCAGAACAAACCAACACAAAAACGCAAACCCGCAAACCACCAGGAAGAAAGGCAGAGAAAAGTACCCAAAACCCCACAAACAAGGGACTACAACAAAACAGAGAATAATGTGAAGTTCAAAAGAAAAATACATCCATACACACACTAGATAAGACCAAGAAGGTCAACCCACCAGGAAATAGCACGTGCACGAACTCTAGAGACCATAAGGTGAACTAGAGCAGACACCGGTCGATAAGACCAAGAAGGTCAACCCACCAGAAATAGCACGGGCACGAACTCTAGAGACCATAAGATGAACTAAAGCAGACACCGACCTCAGTCAACCTCCATGCAGCCGCCGATTACGCTCCTACCAGATGAAGTATATGGACGCACACTAGAAAACACGGAACAACTTACTACGCACCCCCTTACTCGACCCCACTTGGCAACCAACTCAACTCTACATCCCAACCAGCCACCCGATGCGTCGAACTCAGTTGATGCAACATACTAGACCACACCTCTCTCTTAAACCTATACTCAAAAAATAAATGATACCGAGACTATACCCCTCACACACAGAAGACACCCCCTCACACCTGTCTCTTATACACATCTAGATGTGTATAAGAGACAGCCCGATGCGTCAAACCCAACTGACGCAACATACTAGACCACACCTCTCTCTCAAACCCCTGTCTCTTATACACATCTAGATGTGTATAAGAGACAGGTCGAACTCAGTTGATGCAACATACTAGACCACACCTCTCTCTTAAACCTATACTCAAAAAATAAATGATCCCGCGACTCCACACCTCCCCCCACACAAAAGACACCCCCCCTCTGATAACACATCCCAACTCCTCAACCAATCCCGCGTACCCAACATGTCCCTCACTGCTAACCACGCACAGAAGAAGTGACGCGAGATACCACCCCCGCCCACAAAATACCAACCCAAGACACCCTAGGACAACGAGGACATATACTCTCCCAAGTACTAGCGATAGAAAACCGACCACTAGCATCTGACACCCAAACCCAATAATCCTTTCCACTCACTCTAGACCCCACTGCCTAGATAAGATCCCAGATCTCAAGCAGCTCCCAAGATATTGTAGACCACCTCCAACCTCCCTCACCATCCATGAACTCCGACAACCGAGCTTCTAAACTACTCCTTGCATCATGAACCATTGTAGACCCGTATGAATCCAAAATCACGCCCCCCGGCAGCCAAGGATCCCACCAAACATTCCCTCTACAATTAAGGTCCATTAAAATTCATATATGAATGTAAACCCATTACTATTGCTACAATTTTAATTATGTATTATTAAATGTGACCTCAAAGTAATTTAATGCAATCTCTTTTTACAAAGCAACTATAAGGGAAATTACCTTTGCAAAAAAAACTATAAGAGAAATTGTTATTTTTAAAATAAAAAAATTTTCACCTTACAAAACTAACATCTCTTTTTTAAAAAATAAATGAATAAAATAAAACTACTTTTTCTAAACTCTTTCTTACTTGGTGAGATTTTAAGTGGAAAGTTTCACAAGGTAAAAATATCAATTTGTCCATCATTCAAGTGTTTTACATTTTATCTTTTGCTATTAACTTTTCATAAATCCAACTTCAATTTTAGACCTTATAGGGAAAAAAAAATCATCGGTATTTTTATTTTTTATTTTTTTGTAAGAATTGAATTTTTTTTTTGAAAGAAAGGTTCTTACTTGAAATTTCCCTTAAGAATTGAAAAAAAAAAATGGGGGAAATTCCACAATTCTATTTCTTACGGAAAATTATTGAACTTTTTTTTAAAAAAAAAAAAAAAAAAAACTCAAAACAAAGAATAGTAATAAAAATATATATATAACCAAAAAAAATATCCTCTTACAAAAATTCCATAAATTTAAGTTTAAAATAACTAACTCAAATGTACTTGAAAATTTTGAATTGGAAACGGTAAAAAAAATAATAAATAAAATAAAACTAAGAGAACTGGAATTCGTTAATTTTTTTCCTTAAAAAATGCGGAATTTGTCTAACTGAAATTTTAACTAATTAACTTTTTCTAAAAATTATGATTTAAATAAATAAAAAAATACATACACAACATTTATCGCGAAATTCAATTTTCGATACTTACCAGAAGGAAATGTAAAGTTTAAGTAGTCGAAAAATTGGGCAAAGAGTGTTCCTTTTTAATAATTCTAAAAAAAAAAAATTATCTCTTAATAATTGAGTTTGTCGCTATATTTATAATAAAGATGTCCACGGGACGAGGCGGATCGGAAATGTCATTCCCCATCCCTATGGAAATTCTCACAGAGATGGGTTCCCGATTTTTCCCCGTTACTTTTTTTAAAAAAAACTAAATAATTTAAATCGGTAATATGATCAAATTTAATTAAATAATAAATTTTATCACTAAATTATTAATTATGGTTAATTTTATATGACAATTTTGAATTTAAAAATAAATTACTCAAATTTTGGCCTAAAAAAACTAATTAATATTTTTTAGTAAAAAAAATAAAATATAAATCAAATTATTCACATTATAATTCTAAATTTAAACATTCAATTTGAACATAATTAACATAACATTAGATAACTATACTAAATAAATATTATAAAAGCTATTCGGGACGAGATGGGGACGGGAATGCATTTCCTATCTCCGTTCCCATTTAGCTCACAAGAAATTCCCCCCAGTGGGACCCACAGAGCCCGTCCCGTAGAAAAATTTGACATCCTTATTTACAACTCAACCAAATTTAAAACCCTAATTAAAAGGTAAAGAAAATGTAAAATAAAACCCTAGAAATGGGTCCCACTCCTTTCTCTCCAAAATCCAAATGGGCCCACATAACCAAAAAAAAAAACCCTCTTATTTTATATTCAAAGAAATTTCTCTCCTTCTAAACCCAAAAACACCAATTCCCAATTTTCCATTTTCCAATATTTTCTCTCTTGAACTTGACTCAGCTGGTTTCCCATGGCGGACTACGGCGGAGCAATTTCTCTATCCCACCAACCTCCGACCTCCTCCTCCTCCTCCTCCGACCACAACCCTCCAACCACCACCAGACCAAAACCCAAAACCCCAATGTCGTCAACCGACAACTCATCCATCAAAAAGCCACGTGGAAGGCCACCTGGATCAAAGAACAAACCAAAGCCTCCAATAGTTATAACCAAAGAGAATGAATCAAGCATGAAGCCTGTAGTGATCGAGATCTCAGCCGGAAACGACGTCGTCGATACTCTCCTTAACTTCGCTCGAAAACGACATGTCGGCCTCACTGTCCTTAGCGGCTCTGGCTCCGTTTCTAATGTTACGTTACGACACCCTATGTCGCATTCTACTAATTTATCCCTTCATGGACCTTTCAGCCTTGTTTCTCTTTCCGGCTCTTTTCTTGCTAATACGACGCCGTTTTCCTCTAAACCTCTTTCTTCCTCTTCCTCTTTCGGGATTTGTCTTGCTGGCGCTCAAGGTCAGGTGAGTTTAAATCCGATTGGTATCTTAAATTTAATTATTCTTTTTTTTTTTTTCCTTTAATTTTATTGTTTAAGGCTCGATAAATAATTTTAAGAGGATTTAAATATAGTATCAAGTTCAACACTTTCAAGTACCTTTTGCTTGAATCTTAAGCTTAGTTTAGTAACTATTTACTCTTAATTGAAGAATAAAGACTTTTGAATGTGTTATACCAATTAGATTTTAAAAAATTGGTTTCATTTCATTCCCATTTTGTTTTAGTCTTTTCCAAACTTAAAAGGGGAAAAACAAATTTAAAATTTAAGTTAGATTTAAAGAAGGGAACAAAAACTAAAGTTGAAAACTACTTTCTTTTTATGTCTATTTTAAAAACTTGGCTTACGTCTTAAGGTTTAGGAATGATAACCATGTAAGTCTCGTTTTTGAAGACTATTTTTTTTATGTTTATTTTTTTTAAAATTGAACTTATAAGCATTAATTGTGTATAAGAGTTTCTTTGTGGTGTAGTCTACTTTTTGTAAATGTGTTTGAAAAACCAAACTAAGTTTTGAAAACAAAAGAAAATGTTTTTCAAAAACTTGTTTTTATTTTTAGAATTTAACTAAATATTTGTTAAAAAAAAAAAAAAGAAAAATTATTCTAAAGATTTGGTGTGAAAATAAGTACAAATTTCAAAAATAAAAAATTAATATCATTTAATAATTATTTTATTTTGTTTTTTGTTTTTGAAAAGGAAGTTTATTTCCTCTTCATTCTTTACCATGATCAATTTCTTTCTTAAGTATAACAATTGAATTCTTAGACAAATTTTAAAAACAAAAACAAGTTTTTGAAAGCCATTTTTTTCATTTTTCAAAATTCTGCTTGTTTTCTAAGTTCTTGGTACAATGTAGATATAAATGAAAATATTTTGAGGTGGAAATAGTGTCTCTAAGTTTAATTTTTTCAAAATACAAAAATCAAAACTAAATTATTAAAAAAAAAATGGTCTCAATGATTACCAAATGTAGTTTTTTTATTTTTAAAAATTAACTTTATAAACACTATTTTTAATTTGATGTTTTATTATCCAATTTTTCTATGTTTTTAAAACACTTGGAAAAGTTTAAAAGTTGACCAAAAATTTAAAACTTAAAATTTGAGAAGAAACTAAGTATAAATTTTAAAACTATAAAACTAAAAATGGAAAAGTTATCAAGCAAAATTAGATTTTCAAAGTAGAAAATAAACCAAAATAATACTGGTGTTATGAAACAAATTTTTTTGAGAAATAATCGGGTAATTACAATTGGTAATATTTTTAGGAATAATAACCAAGAGTATAACATCATTTAAAAAAATTATAAATATAGATTTATCAGCGATTGACTCTTATCGTTGATAGACTCTTACCATTGATGATTTATCGTTGTTAAACTCTTATCGTCGTTTTAGTCTATCAGTGATAGTTTATCATTGATAGACTATTTAAATTTAGTCATATTTAAAAATTTTTTTACATTAAGTTATATATGTTAATACTTTAGGTTTAATGTCTATATTTGAAACTGTCTTAAATTGTTATAAGTTATGGTGAATTTAATCTTTTCAAATCATATTCTTGACAAGGTATTCGGCGGCATAGTTGGCGGGAAAGTGACGGCAGCGAGTCTCGTGGTGGTGGTTGCAGCGACGTTTATAAATCCAGTGTTCCATCGACTGCCAAGCGAGACAGCGGAGGACGACGAGGGGGCAAAACCCGCCATCAACACTACCGATGAGTCCCCCGTCGCAGCAACTACAACAAGCTCGGCAACTCCGATGGCGGTGTGCATATACAATGCTCCATCTCCCCCGGACCATGCAATGCCATGGGGGCCGAGTTCTCGATCATCTTATTGAAACCCCTATTCAACATAACATACACATCTTTGGTGATGGTGATTATCGTCAACTAGGAACTGATATTACAAAAATATGTCTTTGTTGGGAGGCTCAATTTTTTGTTAATTGGTAATGTTAAATGTGATTTTTTTTTCAAAAAAAAATCATTGTTGTTATGTTTTTATTCCTTTTTCTTTGCAGGAAGGTTTGAATGGAAAGAGTTAGATGATTGATCTAAGAAAAAGTGCTGTAGGGCTTAGGGTTTTATCCAATGGTTATTAACTTATGAATACATGGCATATTCTTTTTGTTTCACTTTTTCTTATGTAAAAAAAAACATTTTTATATATTTTTTAAAAGACAAAATATCATTTTCGTCCAATTTTTTGAAACAGGTGCATTTAGTCCTTAAGATTTCAATTTGACCAATTTAATCATGAATATTGAAGGACTTAGCAAGTATGAATAGATTTATTTGAAATGGAGATGTCGTGTGTTAGGTAGAAATACAGTCAAAGTCTTACATCGATTAATAAAGGGATGATCCTTATCTCCTATGATATGAGGCCTTTTGAGGTGGTTCCAAAAGCAAAGCTCCTTTTGAATGGTTTTCATGTGATATGAACAATATCGTAGCATTATGGAGATATACAGAGGTTCGTTGTCTCTAACATTGTGATTAAGCTTACAGTGTCTGAATTTCATAACATGGAAAAAGTGGAAACATTATCTCCAAGATGATCAGAATTAAATTGAAAATTAGAGGTATTTGGCAACCGTTCTACTCCTGAATGTCAACAGCTTTAGTAAAAAAAATAAATAAGAGGAAACAACCCATTAGCAAATGGTGATGAAAGTTGAAAATTTTAAAGGGAAACATGAAGTTAACAAAACATTTTGAGCTAGATTAAGAAGACACAGTGGAATTAAAAAGGTCCATTGAGATGGGTGGAGCAAATTTATAATATTTTCAGTATTTAAAATAGCAATAATAAATAGATAATTCGATAGAAAATAACCATTCAGACCTTTTAAATCTATTTTTAAAAAGAGATGGACTAAATTGGCTAAATTAAAACTTTAGAGACCAATTGTACCTATTTTTAAAAATTCGTAGACTAAAATTTTTTTTTTTCTTTTTCTAAAACTTGAAATTCACTTTAATTTTAGGATCTATTTTGGATTTGGTAATGATTTTGTTCTTTTGTATTTATTAAACTTATGTTTTCACTCTTCTAAATTTAATTTTATTGTTTGGACTTTTTCGTTTTAAATAAATACTTCATATATTAGTCAAATTTTAAAAATAAAAATAAGAAAAATACTATTTCAGTTCTCAAATTTTTACTTTCTTTTTAAAACATCGGTGCAAACTATATTTGGTTTAGATAAAAGCTATAGATAAAATAGTATTCATAAATTTATAGGTTGGTTGATAACTTATTTCTGTTTTTTTTTTTTTTGTTCATCTTCATTTTATAAAAAAAAAAATAATAAATAGATTTGTTTGATAATTATTTGTATTTGTTGTTTCTAAATTTAAAAAAATGTTTATAAACTAAATTTGAGAAACTAAACAGAAGTCTCCATAATTCTATTTTTTTTTTTTTTCATTTTCATGCATATACTATATTTCTCTGTCTCTCTTTCACACCTGCCTATTCTCCCCCTCTCTCCTCTTTCTCTTTTAAAAATTTCTTAACATTTTAAAACAGTTTTTGAAAATGATTTTGTTTTCGTTTTTTAAATTTCTTAAACATTTTTTAAACGTTCTTAACATTGAAAACATTAAAAATTCAATTAGATACTAAACATACATGTTTTTAGAAAACTAAAAGCTAAAAATAAAAACAAATAACCAATTGATGATCAAATTGCACATAAATTTTCAATTTTGTATCTAATAATTAAGTTTCTGAATTTTTCATTTTACATCTAATCTGTAACGACCCGTATTTTCCAATATAACTATTATAAGAAAAATACAGAAAACATAATCAAAACTAGATGAATGAATCTCATTAACAATTTAACACTATGGCTTGAGACTAAAAGCCAAAATTCAATAACTAAACTTAAAGTACTTAACCAATTTATGAACAATAAATAATTAGAAATCACTAAGACTAACAACTAAGAACAATTATGACAATCAAAGAGTCAAAAGTCTATACACCTAAGTCATGAGTTAGTCTCTTGTGCTATGCCAGAACGCTAATTTTTCATTCACTATCAGAACTATCACTTACACTTTCATCTTAAAAACATTTTGCAAAACAAAGATGAGTAAAAATATACTCACTTAACTTCTTCTTTTTTTTTTTTTTTTTGAAGGTATTGTAATTAAAGTATGGGGTGGGGAATCAAACTTCTAACTTCGAAGTCGATAGTACAAGCACTATGCCAGTTGAGCTACGCTCATGTTGACAACTCAGTAATATATATTGTAATTGAATATATATTATACTCAATAAACAACTTCCACATCAAATTCACAATACATTTAAAAAAAACGTTTTGAAATATGGAAGTTTAAACTTTCAAACAAACAATATTTTTTTTTCAATTTTTCAATCAAAATCCTGCAGTACTTTCAAATAGTATTTAAACAAAACATAAACATTCAAGTGACCTTTCAGAACCTTAATAAACAAAACCTTTATACATTTCTAAAATATATATCTTTCAATACTTTTAAACACAAACTTTCAATTGGTCAATACCTTCAATCGAATAGAATTTTCAGTCAATCCATACTTTTCAAATCAAACAACTTTCAGTCATTCAAAACTTTCAAATATAGAACAGGAAAGATGTATAATCAGTATAGCCCAGCAAAAATGTTTACCCGTCGGTAACATCAGTCAGAAACATTGAATACCAATTTATTAGAACAACATAATTTGCTGATTAACAACCGACCACAAACAACAAAAATATTGGTTAGCAACTAATCGGAATATAAACTACTTAAGTGTGGGGTCATGTGAGTGCAACACACACATGAATCTTTATTCCGAAGAATGTCAAATCACAAAATTGTGCCTTCTCACAAATAAGCCTCAGACAAAACAGAAAACCGTCAATTCCAAATTGGCTGCAACAAATTACTATACAATCCCCAAAACACAAAACTGGCATATTCAGATAGCCCCAGCCGTATTAGTCATAAACATTTAAAACACAACAGGTAGTTTTAAATACCAATTTCATTAGTAAACCTTATCAAATCAAATCATTCAAAACTTTTCGAACTTTTCAGAAGCAACCAAAACCAAAATAGTGACACTTCCGATTCAAGATTAGTCAAAACATTTTCAATCATAAAAAATAGTCATATACTTTTATTTTATAAAATCAACTAGATATATACAAAGTGCTCTCAATTAAATCTCAAATCACATAAAACAAACTTTCTAAAAGAAAATCATTTAAAGCAGGCAAACAATTTTAAATGATTTAAATGTGCTTTCAAACATATTTCAAAACTTCTCAAACCACAATAATCAAAATTTATATTTTGGAAAGGATGTGGAAACTAATTACCTTAGTTATTAATCCCACGATCTCACTCTATAGTCCTAAATTCAAACGTTTGAATGTCAACTTTCTAAAAGCCTAAACATATCTAAAAAATTACTAATTAGAAGCTAAATCATGTTTTAATGAGATTAAAACTAATCCTAAGATAACCAGCCTTATCTACTCAGTATTCTTACTACTTTAAATAATTTTTTTGCATAATGAGTTTTGAAAAATAGAACTTTCGAACCCAAAAAAACAGTACTGAAAATTCTGGGTGTAATCCTCTTAAAACCTTAAAAACAAACAAAAAATGGTAGGGTTAATGCTCCACACTTACCACTTAATTTTCCAATCTTTTTAAAACCCTTAAAACGTTCATAAATTAGGGAAAAAATAATTCTGAAAATTTTCTCCCAAGATTACAAACATTTAATTAAATAATTGACAATTTTAAACCAAAAAATCATTTAAACTACAGTAAAATAGTGCAAAAACAACATTTTTAAAACAAAACTAAGAACTAAAGTTAACATTTCTTTTTGTGCAAAAAGATCCAATTTAAATGTTAAAACAGTCCCTAAATTGCAAGAAATTTAAAGTTGTAAATTATGGAAAAACACCCCACACTTTTCAACAATTTAAATCACGATTTAGAACCCTAGAAGAACATTTGATTACAAAAAATAGGTGGAACCACAATAAAACTTTTTAGACAAAATATTAAAAATTCTTCAATTCCATTTAACAAAGAATTTAGAATCCCTAATCTCCTTTAGTAAAAGCCTCAATAGCCAAATTGAAACCAAAACTTACTATTTGTTTCCCCTTTTCTTGGAAGGAAAAATCCAATATTTATTCTCTTTTTTTCTTTGCCATCAAAAGCTATAAATAAATAGAAAGATAAATATTCTTTTACCCTTTTATTTAACAAATCTTATGAGATAAAAGAAAATCTTCTAAATTAAGAGAAGAGATAAAATAAAATTATTTAAAATAGCGAAACTATTAAAAATATTTATAAGATATAGTAAAATTTTAGAACTATCAATGAAAGGCATTGATAGATATAATCTGATAGAAGTCTATCAGTGTCTATCAACAATAATATATATATATATATATATATAAATATTTTCCTAAAAATCTTTTTTCTTTTTGGTTTGTTACATAATTAGTCTTTAACAAATTCAAAATTTTAAAAACTAATTCATCTATTAGTTATAAATTTTAATTTTGTGTATAATTGAACTCTTAATTCTTGTTTTGTTACCATTTTGTCTTGTGTTTTTAATTTTTAAAAATTAAGTTTATTTTATCTCGTTTTCTTAAAATCATTTGCATCTTTTAAGTACAAGAGTTGAATTCTTAGCTTTTTTTTTTTTTTTAAAAAAAAAAGACTTTTTAAAAACTAAGGTCACGTTTAATAACTATTTCGTATATTGGTTTTTAGTTTTTGAAAATTAAGCTTATTTCATTCCAATTTCTTACAATAATTTGCATTTTGTAAAGTATAATAGTTGAATTTTTAGCCAAATTCCAATAATAAAAAAGCTTATAAAAGCTACTTTTTTAATTTCAAATTTTAGCTTATTTATTAAACCATTGATAAAAAGTAGATAATTAAAAAAGAAATTTAGGAACGTAAGTAATGTTTATAGGCTTACTTTTTTTAAAAAAAAAAAATCAAATAATTACCAAATGGGGTCTAATTTTTCTAGTTTCCAAAATATGACTTAATTTTTTAAACTATTAGTAAAATGTAGATAAAAAACATGAAATTTAGAAGTGAAAGAGATATTTATAGGTTTAATTTTTAAAAATCAAAAACCAAAATTCAAATAATGTTTGTTGAGTAGATCTATCAATTTCAAAAGGTTGAAAAACTTTAATTCTAAATTTATAATTTTAAAATTATATGAACCAAATAGATAATTTTCAAAGTTGAATGACTAGATTTGTAATTTGACTAAATTTTTATTACGAGCAAGCCGATGACTCACCCTGAAAATAAATAGTATTGAATATTTGAGTTCGATTGTACTTCCGACTAACTTCTTTGTACTACTTTTGACTATGAGTCAATATATATTTTATATTCAATAGATTATTTTGTAACATGTAAAATAAAATCATGAACTTGAAAAGACTACTCATAATTAATCTAAATTCACGTGCGAATATTGATTTTTTTTTTTTTTTTCATTTTAAACTTTAAAAGGTAGGTTGGAAATATGTTATTACAAGTTTAGTTCCAAACTTTTATGTGTCTAATATATCCACACATTTTATGAACTTTCATTTAAATATAGGTTTCACAACTTTGAAAATGTAATTTATATCTATTGAATCTTTGACCTATTAACATGTATTAACATTTTAGATCCGCTAAATATTGAATTTAATTTTGTGTATAACATTAAGGGGGTATTTGGAGTGAAGATTTGAGTTGATATGAGTTGAATATGAACTTAACTCAATGTTGGGGAAAAAAAATTTGTATTATCGCTGATGTTTTATTATATCAATGTTTACCAATAGTGCACTCAACCCTCATCACCACTAATGCCCTCATTGCCACTCTGGCCACCACCTCCAACGGCCAACTCCACCCACATCCAACTACCATCGTCGAAGGCCAACTATGGTGACCTCTGATGGTAACCTTTTCCACCAACTTCGACGACCATTATTTTAAATTATTAGTTCACAGTATCTCATTCTTTATAGTAAATTGGCATTAATAAAAACGCTTTTAGCACATAAGAACTCAAACACCCTTGTATATAAAACACTTTTGAGAAATAATTGTCATACACATGAGCGTTTTTATTTTAAACAGTTTTTATCAAAAGTGTTTAAATGAAAATGATGACTTTTTAAAAAAATATTTTTGTCCAAGTTAATCCAAATGGAAGCTTGTATCACGGTGAAAAGACTATAATCTGAAGTTCGGGAGGCGGAAGGAAGTTGTTGAACATGTCTATTAAATAGAGGATTTCAATTAACATTAATTTATGTAATTTATTTTTTTTTTTTGTGTAAGTTGTTGACCCATATCATGTATATTGGGTCCTAAAATGTTGCATTTGTTATATATTTTTTGTGTCAACCATGTAACATGACCATTAATAGAGTCATTTTAGTAGAATAACATTATGAGGATATTTCACTTACAATATAAATCCAAATTTGTTTTGTTCCAATAAATCTAATATAATTTTGTCCAACTTAACTAGAAACGTTTTACATGCACAAATTTGTAAGATAATTAAAAAAAGAATAAATTGAAATACATGATCAACCCTTAACCCCATTTCCCAAAACACCCAACAATACACGTATACTTTGAAAAAACAATAAAATAAAGTACAATTTGTAGTTTATTAAAAAAATATATATATTATTTAATAATAATAAAAAAAGATTCCTAACAAAAATAATCATCATAAAAACAAATTATTTATGTCATAAAAAGAACTCAACTTAGCGTCCCAAATACTCTAAAACACATGCATATAAACTTCAGAGACATATCTAGACATCACATCTTATCTCAACACCTCAAACAATCGAAAAGTTTTCAATTATATCCAATTGGTTGATAAATTTTTTTAAAACAATGTTGAATAATTAACTTAATGATCTAATAGACACAAATTTGAAAGTTGAAACTTATTAGATGACACATGATCAAAAGTTATTATACGGTTTTTCGTTAAGTTACAATTAGGTTTTCCTATGATTAGGAGAAAGTTGGAATTTAGTCCATGTAATTTTAAAAGTTACGATTTAGTATTTATAATTTCATAAAACCAAGTAAATAGCCGCTATGGTTTTGAAAAACTCTTATAAATAGTTCATACCATAGAGATTATTTAGGAGATTTTTATGAAACTATAAATACTACTTCTAATTATAAATTATTAGAACTAAATTCTAACTTTCTCCCAACTATAGAACTAAATTTGCAGGACTTAACCTTAATTTTATTTCGAACTTGAAGCTTTTGTACTTTTTTGTTTTTTTGACATACAAACCTTTTTTGTACTTGCTATTATTTTTAAATTGATTTTTCAATACAAAACTAACATAAGAATGATTCAATTGATATAAAACATGTAATCAAGAGGTTAGAGGTTCGAATTCTCCACCCCACATATGTTAGAACCTTATATATATATCTTTTGTTAATTTATCTAATTATTTAATACATATATGGACTAGTATTTTAAACCACATGTTGTATGTTGCATGTCAAGTTTCTTGATAACTTTAGCTTCTTGGTAAAATGATCAATAAGAATTTCGTAGTAAGAGTTTTTATATGAACACTTTGGGGCATTTGAAGCAAGGAGTTGATTATTATAATCCTAGATTATTATAGTTGTATTATAATAGTTTATGTTTGGGATGTAAATTATTTTAATTTGGATTATAATAATATATATTTGGGGTGTAAACTATTTTAGTTGGAGAAGAAAAAAGTAAACATTGTAACAATGAACAAAAAAAAAAAATGATAGATGTAAAATAGTAAAAACTGTAGCAAATAGTAAATGTTGTAGCAAATGAGGTTTTGAAATAGCATTGACTATAGTTAACTAGGGAATGCAAAATATTATTTACCACCCTTTAAGTTTGTCTAAAAAATATTCACCTGAAATCTTCTTACATAAATAAGCTACCCTACTTTCAAAATTGACATCAAATTAACTTGATATATATGGCTTAAAATTACAAAAAATTATACAATCATAGAAACTGAACGTTCAATTATTCAAATAGATCATAAGCTCGATTAATTGACCTAGAATTATAAGAACTTAAGGAATGTTTGGGACAATAACTATCCTAAAACTATAAAAACCACCTCTTACTTTTGTTCTATTTCAAAATCCTCAATTAACTACAGTTAACACTATTTTAAAATCCCTATTTGCTACAGTTTTTACTATTTTATATTCATCATTTTTTTAATTATTTGCTATAGTGTTTACTATTTCTTTCTCAAACTAAAATAGTTTACACTTGAAACACATATTATTATAACCGAAACTAAAATAATTTACACCTCAAACACAAAATATTATAACCTAATTATAATAATCAACTCCTTATCCCAAATGATCCCTTAATTTGTGAGTCAAACATTCTTTTAAGAGTAAAAGCAACTCAAAGGAGCGATGAAGACTAGAAAAAAAAAAGGTCATAAAGAGGAGCAGAAGGGTAGCTTTAGAAGAGTAAAAGAAGGGTAAAGATTTAGTAGTTAAATTGATGTTTGGTATGAAGAGAGATGTCACCATCTAATGTACAAAAGTAGAAAATGGGGAATTGAAGAACTCTTAGTTGGCATACAACTACTCCCTTATTTTATTCCATTACCATGTGATTTTTGTACATCCTTAAATTTTGTTTCTTTTCCATTACTTTTATATGGTATTTATACATATATTGTGTATACATTTTGTGTAAAATAGTAAAATAATAATAATAATTTAACTGTTTTTTTTTTTAAATAAATGTTACCAAGTGACAATTTTTTATTGGATGACATGTTTCACAAAGATGATGCATCCCAACCCAAACTTAAGTTTTTGTTCTTTTTTTAGGAATAACGAAGCGCTCACACTATTCAAACACATGGATTCCTTTGATTTAAAATATATAAATTTAATGTCAAATAGAGAGAAAAATACATTACAAAAATTCAAACACGTGAGATCTTCAACTCATCGACGATATTATTTAAAATCATTACTACTTATGAGTGAATGTGGACTTGATGAAATGAGTCAAAGATTAAAAATACTGAAAAAAATAAGTTCAATGTGAAGTTGACTAGGGCTCAAATAAGTTAAGGGCAACTAATTATTAGTATTAGATTTTAATATTAAACTTATTTAGGATTAAGAAAAAGAGTATTAGGATGAACTCTAGGTCAATTTTTCTATAAATACATCTTATTATAGTTTCATATGACGTAAGGAACTTAAACTCTTCATCTCCAATATTTGACATTGAAATAGTTTTTCTTTATTTTATAGGTTCGTTGCTCGTCTCTAAATAATAAATTTTTCTTAAAGATTAGATATGTTTTCATCTATTCAAACGTTAGACATTCAACCATCGTTAAACTAAATGTAAACTAGTTTGAAAATTAATGAGATGTTTGAAGAAGGGTTTAACAATTTTGATTATTGTTGGATAATGATATCGATCAAAGTGATATAATTTTCAAATTTAAATGCCGAAGAGAGGTTTTAATTAAAATTATTTCATAAGTTTAAAAAAAAAAACTAACAATTAATTAAAATAAAAGTAAATGGTGGCAGTGATTCTTGCAATTCTACACACGCACGAAAAGAACCATCATTTCACTGTTCAAAGAAAGATCAGAAGAGACAATGATGTGTTGTTTTGTTTTTTGGGTTAAAAAACAATCCACTATACAAATCCAAGCTCTTTTTTTGGGTTCATACTTCTATATTCTTTTCTTTTTTTTTTTTTTTTTGATGTTTGGAAAAGTTTAAAATTGTTGTGTATTGAAAAATATATATAATAATCAAAGATTAAAATATCCATCCATATGTTATGTATATACCTATATTAATAGATTCGACATCCATATTAAAGTTTAACTGATGTTACTAATAGCTTTTATAAACATCTTTAAACATATATATATATATATATAGGCTGTTTTTATATATAAAAAAATGAATCAAAATATTTATAAAAACATAACAAAATTTTAAAACTATCAATGATAGACGCTGTTTGACACTGATAGAATTTTATCATATCTATCAGAGACATTGTTAGACACTGATAGCAAAAAAATTTATAACATATAACAAAATTTCAAAACTATCAATAATAGAAGTTGATAGACACTGATAGTCTTTATTTCAATCTGGTATTTAGGGTTTAAGATTTATATTTTTAATATTGATTTCTTCTTTTACTAAATATTCACTTTCCAATTTTTCTGTTAATGTCTATTAATTAAATTTAAAATAATTATAAAGTAAAAATTTAAAATTAATTTTAATAGTGATAAAATAGTAAAATTTAAATATTTAATTATTAAATTCGTTAAAATTAATTAATAGACATTAACGTTAAAAGCTGAAAGTAAGTATATATGAGAAATCGAAACTAAAAGTGTAAATTTTGAAACACAGAGACCAAAATGAAACAAAATTCAAAATTAAAGGGTAAAATTGTAATATTTAGAAATCGTAGAGGCTATGTTAAAATTAAATTCAAAATTTAAGGACTAAAAGTGTAATATTTTAAAATTTAGAGACCAAATGAAAACTAAATCCTAAATTTAGGGACAAAAAGATCTTTCTTCATAAAAAAAATATATATCATATATTAATCTCAATAGAAAGATATATACTAACCAGATATATAATTTTGTATAGAAGTAAGCATTTTAGTTATGAATATAAATAATTTTATAATTTGTTATTTACAGAAACATTTAACCATATATTCATCAATATATTTATAGGAGTGAAATCTCTGTTATGATATTCTAATTGTTGATAATATATTTCTTAATAAAACATAAATAAATAAATTTAATTCATATACTTCAAAATCTAGTTGCTAATGTTAATAATTTCATAATTTAACTTATGAATAAACATATAATTAGTGATAAACTATATTGTCAACAGACCCCTATCAATAATAGGCTCTATCACTAAAAAGCTTCAAGAGTTAGATATCAATTTTGTTATCTCTGAAATTTCTTTTATATTATGCTATAACTATTAATACTTTGGGTGTGATTGCTATATTTGTCACTTTTCCGAAAAATTGAAATGTTAGTAATTAAAATGTAAGAATATATATATATATATATATATATATATATATATATATATATATAATAAAGTTCTGGTTCTAAACTTTCAAGATTGTGTAAAAATTATCATCTATTAAAAGAGTTATATAGAGATTCTCGATTTTTCAAAGTTGTGTTTTAGTTTATTTTTTGTAATTTTAAAAAGAAAACTTTCAATTCTGTAACTATTTAACAATTATACGACCAAATGCTCTAAGCTTATACGAAATTAATTTGTTGTGTACTATTTTTCAAATCAAACCAAAATCTCAAATACACAACTCCTCATAAATAGCAAAAGAGAATCAAACAAAAAATCCAAAAGAATTCCAACAACTTCTTCAAAGAAGAAGAGAGATTCACAAAACTGTAAGCAAAATTACATAAATTCACATCTACATGAGCAATGGTGGTAGCTACCCCATTCGCCTCTCTCTAGCACTATGTGAAAGACTCAACCCAAGGGCCCTTAGATAAGGAGGCAATCTCCTCCATCAAGAAACTCAACTCATACAAATCATAACCCACACGATTAATAACATTGACTAGCTCAAGGCTTTAGATTTTCACAAATAACGTGGAGAGAAATTCTGCCACTAACTTAAACAAAAAACTCAATCAACCTCTTAATCACAACAAAGGCTTCAAGATTCTTGATGGTCCACTTCTCCACCACCTTCTCACAACCCGTAAAGATTAGACATCCATCAGAATCACAGATGATCCAGGTAATCCCATTTGTACCCTCATGATCAAACCATGTAGCATTGGCATTCAATTTCCAATACCCAAACCCAGGCAGGACCCACGACGCTTGACTAGGATGACTTTATAACCTAAGTAAGTTGGGAGCTGCCCCACAAAAATCACAGGAAACTCCTCAACATGGAACTGAATCTTACTAATGTGAAGACAACATAGCTACTTTACGACAACAACGCCAAAGTGATGTGAAGACAAAACAATAATTTTTTAGCTAGAAAATTAAATTTCAAATACCTATTAAAAATTATTAATTTACAAGAACAATCAAGTAGACTTCTAAGCTCCATACTTATTCATTAAAAAAAAAAAAAAAAAACAAAAAAAAAAAATTAAATTTAAAGACTTATGAAGACTTATTACTTTATTAGTCATATTAAATCTCTATCGACATTTCCATCAACATTACACATGTTCGTCGATTCAACATCAATAGTAAGAAACGAATCGACATTTTTATTATATCATAATAGTTTAATAAAACATAGCTAACACTAATAAGTATTTTACGTCAAATTGTAAATGGTAAAAATATTATTATAGTTTACCCTTTTACCTTTGACTTTTTTTTTTTTTTTTACTAACACTAACTTGAATACTTGACGTAAAGGTCAATTAATTAAGAAAAATTGCACAAACCATCCTTAAACTATGAAATTCGGTACAATAATCCTCTTAATTTTTTGAATTAATCGATCTTATCGTTAGGCCCTTAAATTTTTAATTTGATGAATTAATCCCTTATATTTGGTTAATTGAAATCAAACCCAAATAAATTTTCATGAAAAAATAATGAGAAATAATGATAATAATAAAGAAAGGTATGATGTGAAAGGCAAAGGGCAATGAATGAGTTTGCATGAGAAGAATCATAAAAGGTGAGAGAGAGTCAAAGGCTTTAAGTGGGCATGAAATTTGCATGCTGATGGAAATGGTCCCTGTGAAGGGTAGCCTACCCTGCAAACCCTGACCTCCCTCAAAGCGGTCGCATGCTACGCCTTAAGGGCTGACCTATGCCTATTACACACTTGTCGCAATCTCATTGGCCAAGACTCTAGGGTAGTAGGCCCCACACCTACCCTATGGACTATGGGCCTTTTCTTTTTTTAAGTTCAATTGGTCAAAAGCTCTGAACAACTTTGTGCCTTTTTTGCCATTGAAAGAACCTGTTATTGTGTTGAGTGTTCTTCACCCAATATTTTGGCTTCCATCGGAACAAAACACAATGAGGTGTGGAACCATCCATTTTTGTTGGAATTTGTACCATTTTGGAGTGCCCTCTTATCAATTTTTTTTTGAGTTCATAAAAATATTAGTTCCTATCACCATATTAAATTTTACGACAAGTCGATATTTTCATCGATATTTTTAAATTTTTGTGGATTTGATATCCATATAAATGGTGAATCGATATTTCTATTATATTGTAAAAAACATACTTCGATATTTTCGTCGACAATGATATTTTAAACTTTGATTTTAATCTAGGCATTGAATTTTGGTATTACATTTTCATTCATATTTTCATATGAGTTCAATATTGTCATAAAAAGGGAATCAACATTTTTTTTTATATTATATAACAAGATTGATTAAACAAATCATAAAAGAAAAGTTAATTAAAAAAAATGTTACTAATGTGAATATGAAAAAAATTAAGGTTGAAATATTGTTTTGGTCCGTGTACTCTGAGTTACATTCTATTTTAGTCTCTCTGTTTTTAGTTGTCCAAATTTAATCTATACCTTCAATAAAATTTTAAATTTAGTCATTCAAAATTAAATTTTAGAAAAATTGATTAAATAATAATAATAAAAATAATATTTATAAAATATAAGACATTGTGTGAATATGTTTAAAAAATTTATAAAACAAAATACTAGTATAATATATTTTTTAAAAGAATAAAAAATAAAGAATAAACAAACAATAAATACTATTTCAAAGATATATTGAAACTAGAGGGACAAAAATAGTATTTAACCTATAGATGCTAATCATTTAAGCTTATTTAAAAAGTGTATTGAAAATAGAAGAACAAAAACAATATTTTAAGGTATAAGGGTGTGTTTGGCCCAAGAGTTGAGAACTAGAAGTAGCGAAGTAGGGGTTTGTGAACTCCACTTCTTATTTGATCTAAGAAGTTGGTGGATCCCACTACAAAAAAATATCAATTTTATATCTTATCAACTTCTTACAACGTGGATCCTAAGAGTTTAGGGCTCCTTATTCTCACTATTCCACTCCTTATCTCAAACATCCCCTAAATGCTAAGAATTTAAACTTATTTAAAATGTGTTATATATATATATATATATATTTTGAAACCTCGATTTGTAAGTCAAATATCAACTAATTATTTATGAGAAACTAAGTTATATTCATGTTTGTAGTGCTTTTAAGTATGTGTTTAGTAGTAGATTTAAAAATTGGATATTAATATATTTGTAAACTAAATATTTGATTTAGTCTAAACTATTATTAACTAATTTACCAACATGATTTATGTAATCAATTTATGAAATAATAGTCTTATTAAAGTTTCTTTTTAATTTTAATAAATATAAGTTTGCCTTTATTTTTTTTTAAAGAACGTGGATATATTGAAATATAAAAATAAAATATTGTTTTAAACATTTTTAGTATTTGGATACCTATATATTAAGCATGCCCTGATATTTTAAGTTTATTTTATTTGAGTTTCATTACCTATTTCTTTTAATCTTGAGCTTTCGTAAAAAATATATTGATGTTTTTTAATTTTAAAACATCTTTTTTTAGTATTAAAACTTTTAAAACTAACTATTCCTAAGTTTTGGTGTTTTGGCATAAATTTTGCCCACTCAATATGAAAATATTAAATAAAATACAATAACGTGGCTAGTTACATCATAATAACTCTTGAATAGAAGTTCAAAATGTTGTTTTAAACATTTCAAGTTAAAGTTTTATGATTCAATATATAGAACAGTCCACCACATTATTCCACTATACATCTTTCTTGATGCCTAAGTCAACATGTGACACATATTCAATTTAAATTTTGATTTAGGAATTAAACTTTGATACTAATTTGGTTTTAGACCCTAATCTTGTAAATATTTTGTCGTGGTAATTTACTTTAGCCATTGTTAACTTCTTCATTAATTAAATAATATCTTACATTGTTTTTAAAATCATATGTATGGCCTATACTATACCAACATGAGGGGCTTTAAATTCTTCCATAGAGATATTTGCTCATTTATACCTGTGTCAGATCTTTGTTGTTAAATCACGTATAAAAATTTAACAACACAAGGAATAAGATAAATGGAATTTTCAAAAATGGAAAAATAAGGAAAACTATTTACACAAAATAGTAAAATTTTAATCTTCCTTGATAGAGGCTGATAAACGCTGATAAGAGTCTATCATTGTCTATCAATGATAGAAACTGAAAGAACTCTTTCACTAATAGAAATTGATAGAAGTCTATCAGTGTTTATTAGTGATAGAAACTGATAGAAGTCTATCAACATCTATCAGTATTTTTTTGCTATTTTTGTAAATAGTTTAACATTTTTTCTAGCTGTGAAATTTTTTCATAAAATAAAGGCTCAATTTTGACAAATATTCGTAAATTTTGTCTTTTGGGGTAAAAATATCCTTATACTTTGAAAAGTTGTAATATTATCTGTACATTTTCATAAGTGTTTCAAAAGTACCATTGAAATATAAACCATTTACAATTTCAAACATAAATCGAGACTTAAAATTGTATGGTTGATAACCTTAATGGTATGGTGATCTAAAAGAAAACTCTAGGTAGCCATGCCATTTTATATCTCATTTTTCGTCTAAAATTTTATCAGAATTATACTCCAAGGGCATTTTTGAAATGCTTATGAAAGTTAAAGGGTAATATTGCAACTTTAAAAATGTATAGAGATATTTTTTAAATTAACACTACAAGAAATCTGGGCTTTGATGTCAGTTGGAAAAAATGAAAACGGATGTACAATATGTCGATTTCTTAAAAAAAAAAAAAAGGGATATTTAATGTCGGTTTTAAACTGACATTGTAGACGTACCTATTATGTTGCTTTAAAATTGACGTTATAAGTGACCTACTCTTTTGACTCCCAAACAACTTTTTTAATCTCATTTTTCCCTCCCCATTTTCATTTCCCTTTCAAAATTATTTTTTTAATTTAGATTTTGTATTTTTTAAAGGAAAGAAAGGAAAAGTTAAATAACCCTAACCTCCTCTCATTTTCCCTCTCTCTCTCCCTCTCCCCCTCCCTCATGTTACCCGCACAGTGTCCTTCCCCTTTGCATGTTGTTGCATCCTGACTGGCACACCCACGACTTGCTCTCGCCACCATCCCCATCAGTCCACCGGTTTCGCCACCGACTGCGTCATCTTTGCGAACTCCGTCAGCTTTGCTAACGTTATGGACGTGCATTCCGTTAGATCTGTCGTTTCTTCATCAGATCGGTCGATCGTCAAACCGAGTATGTCATCCATTCGTCTGCCAGGTCCGTCGTCAAACACAACTACTTAGATCTTGGCTAGACATTCTATCGAATACATTGAAAGCAACACATTCAATCATGATTGTGACAAAATCAAGCATCTAGGCTATACATGTTCAAGATATAGATCATTCAATATGCTTCAAGAACTAAAAAAAAAAAAATCAAGAATGCTCAATTCGGATTGTAAATGATAAAGAAAAAGAGAAAACTCAAAAGAATTACAAGAACCCTTGAAACTAGAAACAAGATTCAATAACTACTTCACAAACTCATAAACAAATTCATGAAGAATTACAAAAATGTTGCTTACAATCCAAAAAGGAAATCAAAATCTAACCTAAAATGGGAAACAAAATTACCAAAGAGACGAAATGATATAGAGAGAAATCCCAGCTTCCATGTGAATTGTGTTTCCTACCTTGCAAAAATGAAAGAAAAAGTATTTATATTCGCAGGGTAGCATCGCGACACTAGGATAGCATTGCAACGCTAAATTGTAAAAATTCCAAGAAGCATTAGGCTTGAGTCGTGTTGCTACCTTCAACGCTAGGTTGCACAAGGTGCGCATGTGCCCGTGCGGACAGTCTTGTCAAACTCCGGAGCGTTGCAACGCTGGCCTTTTTTGCAGCAGATGGATGCTTTCTATCTTCAAGCATTGCTCGACACTTCTGGGAGGGTCATGATGCTGGGTCCGATGACATTTTGGTAATTACTCCGATTCTCTTCAACTTTGTTGCCTTCTTGGCCATTTTTATCCTTTTTAGCCCAATTTCTCCAAATGACTCCTAATCACTCCCGTGATTATTTTACCTACAAAATGAGCATTAAAAGCAAACAAACAACACAATTTTGAGGGAATTAACGTAGAAAATATATCTCTCTTAAAGACCCATCAAAACACCCCAAACTTAACTCTTGGTCGTCTCGAGCAAGTCAAAACTAGAAATATGCATACAGTCAATCAAGACATGGACATTCATTCAAAGAAGTCATTCAAAATGTTTATATGTTCATTTTGTTTACATAAAAATTTGATTCATATCTCTCTTTTCAACAAACAAGCATGTAAATGATACAAATGGACATTTAGACTTTTAAAATTTTTCTAAAAAATAGTTGAAACCTATTTTTGAAAAGAATACGTCTTTTTTTTTTGTAAAGTCATAAAAGAAAGGACCACTCAGTTTTAGTTTATTTAAAGGCTAAAACTAGTAGAAAGACAATATCCAACTCTCAATTCCTCTTCGCCCTACACTGGCTTGGTTATTGGTCTAAAATATATCTAACTTGCAAAAAAGAGAGACAATTCTAGGACAAGGGTGCCTTTTTAAACTCACGCACACAAAATGTAATTGACATTTCTTTTACCTAGAGGGATAGCTTTCACACTCACACCGTAGGGAACCTATCGCTTTTTTCTCACGGGCCCTAACTAAATACAATGGAGGTAGCTCTTTTCAGCTCTATCCATGCACACATACACGTTAGTGAAGGTTATGTTAATTTGGTAGGCTTGCTTTATTTTTTTATGTTAGCAACTTTTTTTTAAACACTAGGCCCCTTTTTTTTATCCTCTTTGCCTAGACTTGCCTCTAAAACAAGATGGTTATTTTTAGACCAAAATTTGTCCTATCGGGGTGACAAAGAAAATTAAGTAGATATGACTTTCTAAGAGTTTTAAAATTCTAAATAAATCTAAAAGACTAAGTATTTGATTTTTATGAAATTAAAAGGAAAAGAAAGTTTCTTTTGAAAAATTGAGTTTCAAAATTTTGTAAGAAAATATTTTAAAAAGTTTAAAATTTTATTTGTATCATTACTTGAAAAAATGCATCATCAAAGTTTCATTGATAAGAATCAAGAGTTTGTGTAAAAAAAAATTTGATGCATAACAATCAAAGTGAATAAGATTCTTAAATGAGTAAAACATGCATTGAACCAATCATGCATTAAAGCAAAAGTGAGTAATTTAAAAAAAAAATGTCAAGATCATGATATTGTTTTTCAGAGAATAAAAAATATGTTGTCGAAATGCATAGGAGCCTCATCAAGATATATCTAATCAAGATCACAAAATTCAAATAACCCGAGCTCAGGTGCTCAAGGGTTTCAGACATGCATTTGTATATCATAGAGGAAAAATTTGTAAGGCTCATTTTTATACAACCCTAATAAAATTCACGAACATGCAATGTTCCCCACCCTAACTTAAAAATTAAACATTGTCCTCAATGTTTTTAAATGTATATATGAGCGAGAAGACAAAAAGAAGGGAACAGAAAATTCCCCTAGTTTCGTGCAATAGGTGGTGGTAGAATTTTTTTCTTCCTGCATAAAAAATTTTCTTACCTTTCATTTTGTTTGTTCCTACAAAAAAAAAAAAAAAAAAAAAAAAAAAAAAAAAAAAAAAAAAAAAAAAGAAAATAAAAGAAAAACAAAAGAAAGGAAAAGCTACAAGAAAAATAGAGTTGGTCTAAAAAATTTCTATTCCTCGAAAGCAAATAAAGAAAAGCAAGAAAATGAAAAATAGGGCAAAGATGAAGGAATATACCGGAAAAATATATCGTCGATGGTCAGTCCGAGTCGGGTGAGTCAGGCTATCTCTAGACGTCGTACTGAAAATCGATACTAGCGTATTAGAGGCGGTCTTATTTGCACATGAAGTCGACATTCCTCTACATACGCCTAACACGACGAGCAGTCTCGCAGCTCATCCTTAAGGCTTTAGTAGCTGTCCTAAGGGCTTGCTTACCTAATGTGTCTCTACTCTCAGGTTGCTCATGGGGTTGATCTGGAAGTTCTACCCTAAGTGGTTCCTCTCTAAAGTGTTCTTCTTCCTCTCCTAGCTTTTCTTCTTCTTGTTCGTGGAGTTCCTTAACTCGACGACCTCGGAAGGCTGAGATAGACGTTTTAGAAATTGGAGCTTTACGCCCCATATGCTCCTCATCTATGGGTATTTCTACCCTGAACCTTTGACACAACAAAGTTATAAGACTAGGGTGTTCTAGGCTACCCGTAATAAAGCAATGACCACTCTGTCTGATGGAAGCATGAATAACCTGTTGGGTTTTATGTTATAAAACTTGCAGTTTGTAAAATTAAACATATTCTATTATTAATAAAAGATGTTATTCAATATTTCTTCTTCTTCAATAAAGGTATTGAATCTATTAATTGCATTCATAGAGTTTAAATCCAATAAACTAAGATCCATGACTTTTACATGAATACTTGAACTTTATGTAGAGACATAAAGATAGATCAAGTTCGAGTAAATGGTCAAAACGGTCTATAGTACATGATTAAGGTTGAGTACCTTATTCTGGTAACACTATTGGATGTGGCCTACTCTATAGCTGTTACAAGTTGTTGTAAAGATACTACAAACGAAGTGATCCAGATTTGTTCATGTGTTGACATGAGGAGTGGGGGCGTTCTATGCAATGAGTTTGCATAAGATCGGACTAAGAAATAAGTCACTCTAACATTTTAACGTTGTTTACTATTTAAGACTGACTATTCACTTAGATGACCTAAGTAACTCGATATTAATCTTGAGCTAACTATGAACTCCTATTTATTCGAGATTATCCTTAAATTTTCATAGGTGAGGGTTGGCTCAACAGTGCTGGCTCAATAAGCCTCCCATTTCAGAGGTAAGACCGGGTAGATAGCTGAGAACATAGGGGTGCAAGACGGAATTCACGCCTACCCGATTTAGAGATAGGAGAAAAGTTGTTTTCTTAAGTACTGAATCTAGGTCTTGCACAAGGGGTCCCACCCTCTCACTGGCTCGAGAGGGTTCTGGTTTAGTGATTGAATCATAAACCAATTGTTCATTAGAGGATTAGTTAGAACTTAAGGAACAAGACATAATATCGAGGGTAAAACAACACATTGACCCAGTCGGTATTATGAACAACCTGTGAAGGGCTGACTTACTGGTTATGGTTAAATCATGTGGACACAAATATATCTACAGTGAGGGGAGTGAAACTATCAATCTATAGTGATGTGACTCGATAGTTAACGAATACTGATTAATTTGGTTTAAAGCGTTTAGCCAATTAATCTTAGTCGTTGGATGTGAAACCCAGATTTCTATTTTCCTTACTTAAGCAAGTGATAAAAAGAATTAACTAAGTGAAAGTTAAATCCTAAGTTAAGGGGAAGGAAATTTCTAAGTGTTAAATTAAGTTGAGCTTTAATTAGTAAAATTGTAATGAAATTTGTATAATAAGTATATTGATGAGAAAGTTAGTGTGGAATGGTGAAGAAAGAATGGGGATTTGAAAAGAAAAATATGGAATTGAGTTGGAAAAGTTGGAAAAAAATAATAAGTAGGTTGAGCTAGTGTGGAATAATATGGAAATTAAGTTTGGAAAATTCGGGGAAAAATTTGGTTAAGTATGGAGAAATTAGGTGAAGTGCGTTATGGCTGAAGGACCGAGAAAAATATGGAAGTTATGTGTAATGCATGTTGTGCACAAAGCACTGGAAGGCAAGTGACTAGTGGCACAATCGTGTAGAAATTACATGGAGATGAACAATGTTCGCACTAGCTAAGAGCGAGATTGTTGAGAGTGAGATCAACGAGATCGTTGAGAGCGAGATCATTGAGATCGAGACTAGGAGATTGGAGAGGAAATGGGAGAGAGCGAGATTGGATAGAAGATGGGAGAGAGTGAGACCAACGAGAAAATGAGAGAGAGCGAGAGTAGAGAGAGTGAGATTTTGAGATAGAAAGTTGGAGAGAGCGAGATTTTGAGCGAGAAAGTGGGAGAGAGCAAGAGTGGAATGAGAGCGAGATTTTTGAGCGAGAAAGTGGGCGTGAGAGAGCGGCAGAGCAGAGCACTGTGCGTCAGCCATGCCTTATCCGGTGCTTGCATTCGAACGTCACGCCCACGCCTCGTCTATGCATTGAACGACGAACGAGGCAAGCTTCTGGGTGATGTATTTGGACGCGTTGGGGGTGGATTATGCATTTAAGAACCCTAATTTTCAATACAAACAAAGCTTGAAGATGTAAGGGCAAACGTCAATTAAAATCTAGTGTTGTCCGATTAAAGAGAAATTCTTAAACCCTAAGAAATTGTGTTGGAATGCTTTGGGAAGAACAACTATTAAAACCAAGGTGAAGTTATGCTTACATGATATAAGGGAGGATTAAACATTTGGCCATGCAGCCAAGTAGGTGCTTATCAATCCCACGAGCAATTGAACCCCTATAAATAGGGAGTTGGGATTTTCATTTTCAAATCAACACAAAAAAATTCATAAATTTCATAGAAAAGTAGAGCATGTGAGGGTTTAGAGGAATGTGTCACTTTGGACGAGGAGATCTTCCAATCTACTCCTGCGTTTGGAGTGATTCCAAAGCCATCTGAAAGCTCTAAAAGTCTAGTTTTTAGCCGGAGGAAAAGCTCAAAGAGAATGGGCTGGAGGTTGAGAAGAAGGCAGAAGGGTCAAACTGTCGCGATCAGTCTGGGCCAGTCTTGAAGATTTTAATTCGCGGCCAATCACGAGAAATTCTGAGCTGAAAGTTTATAGGGTAAGATTCCTAAGACATTTTAGAAATACGTTTGTGAAGAAGTATTTCCAATAATAGGTTCAGAACTATGAGTAATCTAAGTTGTAATATGAATCTAGATTCTAGGGGTGAAAAAAGGGACCTGAGAAGCTACTAGAGTGAAAAGTTCCTAAGAGTTAGAGTGAGTGGCTAAAATATTTTCGAACTAAAACATTTTAAACTGGTTGATTACAAATTGCGTTTCACAGAAGCATGTTTGCGAAAAATAATTCTCATGCCTACTAGTTTTTATAAAAGTGGTTTCCAAGCAAGCTTTGAATTGTGATTTTAACGCATGCATATTGTTGAAAAAACTATTTACATATATATATGTATTGATTTTATCCAGCATCCTGTTACCATCTTTAAAGCCATGTTGTATATGTGTTATACTGTATATGCTTTAAAGAGAAAAAGTTGTTTATAAATAGTTTTTTATAAAATGCGATGCCGAAGTACAAGGAGAGGCATCCACCCAACTAGATACTGAAGTACAAGGAGAAGGTATCTATTGGTACTGAAGTACGTTTGGAGAAGGTACCAAGCCAACGGATACTGAAGTACGTTGGAGAAGGTATCCTAGTAGCTAGATATTGAAGTATAAGGAGAATGTATCTATTGGTACTGAAGTACGTTTGAGAAGGTACCAAGCCAATGAATACTGAAGTACGTTGGAGAAGGTATCCTAGTAGCTCGATACTGAAGTACAAGGAGAAGGTATCTGAGCAGTAGTACCTAATGTGGCCACAAGTGAATAAAGTCAGAGATTGAGAAAAAGGGTTCTCTCTGGACTAGCAGTTGGTGTTGGGATTATTTACCAGTTATTAAAGTACTTGATTTAAGAAATACTTTTATTTGTATTTATGTTTAAACAGCTTTGCATGTTTTACGCTTGGAAAACGTTTATGCTGCTGTACATGTACTGTAAAAGTTTATGTTTCAGTTAAAAACTCATTACTGAAATCATGCAATGAGAATTTACTATGTTTCTCGGTCACTCACTGGGCGTAAGCTCCACCCCATTTTCAAAATGTTTGATTTTTCCCCCCCACAGGTAGCGGTCAAATCCTCTGAAGACAGCTCAGTATCTGCTCTGCCACATAATGGAGGAAAAGACTTGTAACCGTTTTCTAGGTGGTTACTGATAATATTGTACACATGTTACATTGCTTCATATAAGGGACTAGGTTTTTTGGATTTGCGGACTTGTAAATATCTAAATGTTGTAAATACTCTAAACATATTAAGTTTCCAAGTTAATAAATTGCTGGGTCCTAAGCCGTACCGTTGCATATAATTTGTAATTTGGTATCAGAGTTATCTCTGCAAGGAGTTTTTAGCAAAAGGTCGCCTAAGGCCGTTGATAACCCTCAGGTCACGCCCTTCTCTATAGGCTAAGAGGGTGATTTGGAGACCCGCGGAAGTTGATAACATATTGAACACATAGTTAACTATTGTCATATCAGGGACTTAAAGGGTTTGTGCGTTTTGCCGACTTGTAAATCTAATTTATAGTAAATTACTCTAAACATATAATTTATTAAATTAATAAAATTTGTTGGGCCTCAGCCCGTCCCTCGTATGCATTATATTTTATTTGCGCATACCCAGAGTTATTCCGCAAGAGTTTTTAGGCACAGCCTAAGCGGCCTTTGATAACCCTGCCAGTCCACGCCCTTCTCTAGAGGCTAAGAGGGTGCCAATTTGGGGCCGGGAATATGCTGTGCACAGTTATGTTTTGCGGTATCAGAGCATATGCTTTTTGCCGCGACCAATTGAGAATTAGTTTGATACGAACCTTTGTATATAAAGGATAGGCGTTATAACGTAAGTTGGTGAAAGATTGTTAAGCTAAGCTTAGTACTAAAAACATAGACTTTGGTGCTAAAGAGAGAGTTCATAGCCATTAGTATAAAGTCCCATAGATAAGTCCCATAACATGTGTACTTTAATAACTAGGCAAAAATGCTGCCAGCGAAAAGAGGCAGATCGAGCAAGCAGCAACTTGAGAAGAGGAAATATAATGACCCTACTAGTGGAGGTCTGAGGTTCTTGTCAGACCCAGATTCGAAGACCGGAAATAAGAGTTAGAGACTCAGTATGAACAGGAGCGCCTAACTTCTTGAAAACGATGCCTCTAGTACCACCAAAAAGTAGCATTGTATAAACCCCCAGATAGCCAGCGCATCCAAATTATTCGATAGAATCACTCAAAGATATAGCGCGCGAGTAGTAGGATCGATCCAAAATCGATTCAGCAAAGAAGTTACAGGCCGTCTGAGAGGCTGAAAGCTTTAGCCGAGCCCACGACGTTCGGATAGCGTAACCACAATCCATTAGATGCTGAAATCTGTTAAGCATTGCCATTGAGAAGTGTTTTAAAGTTATAGATGCCCCTGAGGACCGTAAGGTTGAGTTAGTGGCATTCTTGCTGCAAAAAGGGGCTAAGAAATGGTGGAAAGTGATAGAGGCTATAAGAAGTAGTTCAGAAACTATGACTTGGTCTGAGTTTAGACAAGTATTTGAGGATAAATACTACCCTAGTTCTTTTAGAGATGCGAAAAGGGAGGAATTCCTTAGGCTAACTCAATAAGTGATGACGGTTGTTGAGTATGAATAAAAATTTACTGAGTTATCTCAGTATGCCCTTTCGATCATCGTGGAAGAGAAGGAAAGATGTAGGAGATTTAAGAGTGGCCTAAGAAGAAAAATACGTACACTCGTTACCTCTACATCTAATTGGGTGAATTTCACTCAGTTAGTTGAGACCGTTATCCGAGTAGAGCGGAGTGTAGCGAAGAAGGATGAACTTCAACCAAGAGAAGGACAGTTTAGAGTGCCTGGAGAAACAAGAAGTAAAAAATTTAGATCCTCGTTTTCTGGACAGTCGGGGATAAGAAGTTTTGGGGGCATGAGCCAACAAAGTTTGAGTTGAAAGAAGTCCAGAACTGTAGCTAAATAAAGTGGTAGATTAGTATCAGGTCGTGCTAGTGAGTCGGTGGCTAGTACGGGGAGGAAACCACTGTGTGTAAACTGTGATAATTCTCATACAGGGGTATGCTACGGTAATAGGAATGTGTGTTTCCAGTGTGGACAAGCTGGGCATTTCAGAAGAGATTGTCCTCAGCTAAGTCGTGGAACACAGAATGAATAAAGACAAGAAACACAGACGGTAAACCAACCTAGAACGACTGGAACTAGAGGTGAGGGATCCGGTGTAGCTAAGCAGAAAAGGGTAGCTGGACGACCCCAACAGCAACCACAGCAGTAGCAGGGTAGAATGTACACTATGACACATCAAGAAGCGGAAGAAGCTCGAAATGTCATAACTGAGACGATAACTTTATGTAATCAATCCGCTTATGCATTATTTGATCCTGGTGCTACACACTCATTCATATCTAGTATGTGTGCATTACCTATAGATAAAATACCTGAACGTATGGATGAGGAATTATTTATCTCTACGCCTGTAGGAGATACTCTAGTGGTACATGAGTATTATAGGAATTGTGAAGTAATTCTTGGAGACCAAAGTTCTTGGGTCGACTTGATTCCATTAGAACTACTAGAGTTTGATGTTATCTTAGGTATGGATTTCCTAAGTAAACACTATTCCACTATGGATTGCTTTAGAAGAGAAATAGTGTTTAGGAAACCTAGTGAAAAAGAAATAACTCTGGTAGGAAGTAAAAGAATACTCCCAGGAAGTTTAATATCTGCGGTAAAAGCTAGAAAACTGTTGAGTAAAGGATGTGAAACCTATTTAGCATCTGTAGTAGTTTCCCAAGATAAGAAACTAAAACCTGAGGATGTACCTGTAATACAAGAATTCTTAGATGTGTTCCCTGAAGAATTACTGGGCTTACCGCCTAATAGGGAAGTGGAATTTACTATTGAGTTAATTCTTGGTACTGCACCTATATCCCGAGCACCATATAGGATAGCCCCAACGGAGTTGAAAGAGTTAAAAGTTCAATTACAGGAACTTGTGGATAAGGTGTAGACTATAGACAGTTGAATAAGGTGACCATTAAGAATAAGTACTCATTGCCTCGTATAGATGATCTCTTCGATTAGTTAAAGGGAGCAACGGTGTTCTCTAAGATAAATTTGACGTCAGGCTATCACCAGTTGAAGGTGAAAGGCACAGATGTTCCTAAAACTGCATTCAGAACTAGATATGGAAATTTTGAGTTCCTAGTAATGCCGTTTGGATTTACAAATTCTCCTGCGGTATTTATGGACTTGATGAATAGGATATTCCATTCTTATCTGGATCATTTTGTGATAGTATTCATAGATGACATACTAGTGTATTCCAGTAGTGCGGAAAAACACAAAGAACATCTAAGGATAGTATTACAAACTTTAAGAGAAAAGAAGTTATATGCAAAATTTAGTAAGTGTGATTTTTGGTTAATCTCAAGTCATATTTTGGCATTATTATTTCAGCTGACGGATGTAGTGTTGATTTCCAAAAGATAGAAGCAGTAGTTAATTGGGACGACCCCTAAATTAACCGAGTACCGCAGTTTTCTGTTTAGCATGTTATTATAGGAGATTCGTGGAGGGTTTCTCTAAGATAGCCCTTCCATTGACAAACCTGACCGGAAAAGATGTGAAGTTTGAATGGTCGCCAGAATGCGAGCATAGTTTTCAAGTGCTGAAACAAAGGTTAGTATCAGCACCAGTATTAACTCTACCTACACCAGGTAAGGGGTTTGAGGTCTATTGTGATGCATCCCGACAAGGGTTAGGATGTGTGCTGATGCAAGAAGTAAAAGTAGTAGCCTATGCTTCACGACAGTTAATGAAGCATGAATGTAACTACTTTACACACGATTTAAAGTTAGCAGCAGTTGTGTTAGCTCTAAAGTTATGGAGACATTACCTGGTTGGTGTGTGTTTTCATATATTTACGGATCATAAGAGTCTAAAGCATATCTTTGATCAAAAGAAACTAAACCTAAGACAGAGAAGATGACTTGAATTGATTAAAGTTATGACTGTACAATTGACTATCACCCAGGTAAAGCAAATGTGGTAGCTGATGCCTTAAGTCGAAAACCGGATCAGCTAGAGCTAGTATTAACTCAGTGAAGGCTACACTGATTCATGAGTTGTATAATGCTAGGGCAGCATTATCAATCTGTCAAAAAGGAGGACTACTAGCCTTATTTCAAGTGCGTCCTACTCTTGTAGAAAATATTCTACGTGAGCAATTAAAGGATTCTGATCTGAAGAAGTTAGCTGAAGAAGTGGATAAAGGATTGAGGACGGACTATCAACTAATAACAGACAAAGTGCTATTAAAGGAGGGTAGAATATGCATACCTAAAAATCTACCCAGGAAGGTAAGTGTGAATTTAAGTTATTCTCATTTAGTATTTGAGATACAAATGTTTATGTGGTAGATAGTTTGGTTCAACATCTAGCTTAGAGATAGCTAGATGAGGTATCATTGGATAAACTAAGGAATTGATATCAGAGTAGCACAGTAGAAGCGTATCAATAGACAAGGTTATAGGAGGTTATAACAGTGGTTGTTATGAAACTTTAAACCAGAGTTAGTTCGAGTAAATTTCGAGGACGAAATTTTCTTAAAGGGGAAGTAAATGTGAAACCCGGATTTCTATTTTCCTTACTTAAGCAAGTGATAAAAGGAATTAACTAAGTGAAAGTTAAATCCTAAGTTAAGGGGAAGAAAATTTCTAAGTGTTAAGTAGATTTTCTTTGAATAAATTAAGTTGAGCTTTAATTGGTAAAATTGTAATGAAATTTGTATAATAAGTATGTTGATAAGAAAGTTAGTGTGGAATGGTGAAGAAAAAATGAGGATTTTAAAAGAAAAATATGGAATTGAGTTGGGAAAGTTGGGGAAAATAATAAGTAGGTTGAGTTAGTGTGGAATAATATGGAAATTAAGTTTGGGAAATTTGGAAAAAAATTCAGTTAAGTATGGAGAAATTAGGTGAAGATCTTTATGGTTGAAGGACCAAGAAAAATATGGAAGTTATGTGTAATACGTGTTATGCACAAAGCACTGGAAGGCAAGTGACTAGTGGCACAATCGTGTAGAAATTGCACAGAGACGAACAATGTTCGTAGTAGCTAAGAGCGAGATCGTTGAGAGTGAGATTAGCGAGATCGTTGAGAATGAGATCATTGAGATTGAGACCAGCAAGATTGGAGAGGAAATGGGAGAGAGCGAGACCAACGAGAAAGTAGGAGAGAGCGAGAGTAGAGAGAGTGAGATTTTGAGCTAGAAAGTTGGAGAAAGCGAGAGTGAAGAGAGCGAGATTTTGAGCGAGAAAGTGGGAGANAGAGAGAGTGAGATTTTGAGCTAGAAAGTTGGAGAAAGCGAGAGTGAAGAGAGCGAGATTTTGAGCGAGAAAGTGGGAGAGAGCGAGAGCAGCCTGTGTGTCAGCCACGCCTTGTCCGGTGCTGCATTCGAACGTCACGCCCACGCCTTGCCTATGCATTGAACGACCGAGCAAGCTTCTGGGCGATGTATTTGGACGCGTTGGGGTGGATTATGCATTTAAGAACCCTAATTTCAATACAAACAAAGCTTGAAGATGTAAGGGCAAACGTCAATTAAAATCTAGGTGTCCGATTAAGAGAAATTCTTAAACCCTAAGAAATTGTGTTGGATGCGTTTGGGAAGAATACATTGAACCAAGGTGAAGTCAGCTTACATTGATAAAGGGAGGATTAAACATTTGGCCATGCAACCAAGTAGGTGCTATCAATCCCACGAGCAATTTGAACACCTATAAATAGGAAGTTGGGATTTGATTTTCAAATAACACAAAATTCATAAATTTCGTAGAGAAAGTAGAGGGCAGTGAGGGTTTAGAGGAATGTGTCAACTTTGGACGAGGAGATCTTCCAATCTACTCCTGCGTTTGGAGTGATTCCAAAGCCATCTGAAATCTCTGAAAGTCTAGGTTTCAGAGTAGGGCTTCCAGAGGAAAAAGATCAAAGGAACTGGGCTAGAGGTTGAGAAGAAGGCAGAAGAGTCAGACTGTCGAATCAGTCTGGGCCAGTCTTGAAGATTTTGAGATTCTGGCCAAATCACGAAAAATTATGAGCTGAAAGTTTAGGGTAAGATTCCTAAGACATTTTAGAATAAGTTTGTATAAGGAAGTATTTCCAAATAAGGTTCGTAACTATGAGTAATCTAAGTTGTAATATGAATTTAGATTCTAGGGGTGAAAAAGGGACTCGAGGAGCTACTAGAGTGAAAAGTTCCTAAGAGTTCAAGGTGAGTGGCTAAAATGTTTTTGAACTTAAACATTTTAAACTGGTTTGATTACAAACGTTTTACAGAAAGCATGTTTGCGAAAATAATTATCATGCCTACTAGTTTTATAAAGTGGTTTCCAAGCAAGTTTGAATTGTGATTTTAACGCATGCATATTGTTGAAAAACTATTTACATATGTATATGTATTGATTTTATCCAGCATGCGTTACCATCTTTAAAGCCATGTTGTATATGTGTTATACTGTGCATGCTTTAAAGAGAAAAGTTGTTTATAAATAGTTTTGGTAAAATGCGATGCCGAAGTACAAGGAGAAGGCATCCACCCAACTAGATACTGAAGTACAAGGAGAAGGTATCTATTGGTACTGAAGTACGTTTGAGAAGGTACCAAGCCAACAGGATACTGAAGTACGTTGGAGAAGGTATCCTAGTAGCTAGATATTGAAGTACAAGGAGAAGGTATCTATTGGTACTGAAGTACGTTTGAAAAGGTACCAAGCCAACGGGATACTGAAGTACGTTGGAGAAGGTATCCTAGTAGCTCGATACTGAAGTACAAGGAGAAGGTATCTGAGCAGTAGTACCTAATGTGGCCACAAGTGAATAAAGTCAGAGATTGAGAAAAAGGGTTCTCTCTGGACTAGCAGTTGGTGTTGGGATTATTTTACCAGTTATAAAGTACTTGATTTAAGAAATACTTTTATTGTTTTATGTTTAAAACAGCTTTGCATGTTTTACGCTTGGAAAACGTTTATGCTGCTGTACATGTACTGTAAAAGTTTATGTTTCAGTTAAAAACTCATTACTGAAATCATGCATGAGAATTTACTATGTTTTCTCGGTCACTCACTGGGCGTAAGCTCACCCCATTTTCAAATGTTTGATTTTTCCCCCCCACAGGTAGCGGTCAAAATCCTCTGAAGACAGCTCAGTATCTGCTCTGCCACTAATGGATGAAAAGACTTGTAACCGTTTTCTAGGTGGTTACTGATAATATTGTACACATTGTTACATATGTTCATATAGGGACTAGGGTTTTTTGGATTTTGGGACTTGTAAATCTAAATGTTGTAAATACTCTAAACATATTAAGTTTCCAAGTTAATAAATTGTGGGTCTAAAGCCGTCCCGTTGCATATAATTTGTATTTGGTATCAGAGTTATTCTGCAAGAGTTTTTAGGCATTAAGTGTCAGCCTAAGGGTTGATAACTCCTACAGTCACGCCCTTCTCTAGGCTAAGAGGGTGATCTGGGGCGGGGTGTGACATAGGAGCTCATGATTTGTAAGTCCATAAGGTCCCTCTACTAGCTCATAAAACATGAACACCTTGAATTATTAAATTGAGTGAATTTGGTATGATATCAATTCGAAGTGTTCAAATTGAATCTCAAATTTAAATGTTCAAATTGAAATTGAGGTTTGAATTTGGATAGTTCAAATTCAAATTAGGGTTTGTACAATTATATTTGATATAATTAATTAATGTTTAATTTATTGAAATTAGACGAAATTGGAGAGTTTATAATATTTAAATATTGATTTAAATATTGATTTAAATATTAATTACATGAATAGGATTCATGTAAAAATTAGGTGTAAGATTATTTAATATTTGATATTAAATTATTTAATTAATTAAAAATCAAATTAATTTTTAATTTTAAATTCAATTTGAAAAATTGAATTTTGAAATGTTGAATTTGATTATTTGAGAATTAATCAAATTGGTTTTATTAATTTTGGAATTCGTAAAGATTGGAAATTGAAAATAAAAAATGAAATTGGTTTTAGTGGGTTTTTCCCACATAAAACCAAGTAGGAGGTGTTTCCTGCAAATTTAATCCACCTAGCCACTTGAATTTGCAACTTGGAGTTGGCATGAATGAGATTCACCGGTGCTTGCATGATGGAAGTGAATAAAACTCCTGAATTTTATGAATTAAGATAGATTTGGCTGAATAAATGAGTTTTTCTGCAGTCTTCTTCTTCTTCCTCTTGAAACCCATAAAACTCCTTCAAAAAATTCACTCAAATTTGAGTTCCACAACTCAAATTCAAGGCTGAAATAGTAGATAAGATCTCTTTGTGGTTCACGGTTGATTTGGAGCTGTATTGGAGTGAACAACAACTTGGAATGGAAGAATTCATCAAAAGGTATTTATCTTGAAACCCACTTCTGAAAATATGTTTTAGCATGCTTTAGAACTCAAATTAAATACAATTAGAGTGCTTTTTGATTTTCTTTGCTTCCGTTACATGCTAGTGTATCCTTACATAACCCTCCCTACATTTATAGAATACCCAGAATGAAATAAATAGAGAAGTTTAGCTCTATCTCTTGTCACGTCAGTTAGTCTGAGTACAGGCATTAATTTGGAACATACGAAAGCATGCCAGACTTGGTCTATAATAGACATGTCCATAGATCTAAACCGAATGACAATCCAGCTAGAATGTGTCCATTGAGCTCATTGCCCACAGAGGGCCTCTATAATTTCTTGTTCGTCTAATGGCTGAGATAGAAAGCATCCATACTTGTCATCGAATTGAGCTAGACCGAAGATTTCGTTTATTCTAGAGGAAGAGAAAGAGACTCTAACACCCCTCACCAATGAAACATCTCTGTCAATGTCAATGTTGCTGTAAAACTCTCTCATTATAAGGACCACAACATCACTAGGATTGGCTATTGAAGTTTCCCATCCTCTCTCCTGTATTCCAGAGGTGATTTGAGGATAGAAGTTTGGCTCTAAGGTTAAGGCCCTTTCTGGTACTAAGTTCCTAAATGCTACAACCTGATGGTACCTACTCTCAGCCCTTTCAGAAGAAAACCTATGGTTATTAATCTTGGTTGTGGAGGAAAATTCCTACCACTAGAGCTGGCAATATTCTTCCCCTTTTTAGCCCTAGAACCCATAAAGAATTTTCTAAGGAAAAGATCACAAAATTAGGGATTAATCCTAAAGGAATCCAAATAAACTCTTCTAACACATTTCTCAAAGAAAATCACACCACTACTCGACTTTGGAACCTGCAAACAGAAAAATCTCAAGAATTTTATTTCTAACTATCCAAAATTCAACAAAATCACCACAACACCATTTCTTTCAAGCAAAACATCCATCCATCAAGCAAAACTCAACTACAATTAAGATAATTATTAAAGAATTAGAACAAAAAAGAATGCGTTACCTTAAATTGAGTTAAAGACCTTGCTTGAGAAGAAAAGGAAAAAGACCTAGAAATGGATTTTTGGGTGAAAAGCCTAAAATTCCAAGGTGAAAATCCTTGAAAGGTGAGGGAAAGGATTAGTTTTGGAAGAAAAATGCTTGGATTTTGGGTTTGGGAATGAAAATCAGTGAGCGGTGGGTGAATTTTTTTAAAGAAAATAGGTTTGGAGAAGAGGAAATCGAGTTTGGGGATGAAAATCGACGTTGTGCCCTAATTTTTTTTTATTATTATTATTTAAAGAAATTAGATTAGGACTAACCTAGATTTATTAAGAACAAAAATTAAAAATGAAATCTAAAATTAAGACTAATTCTAAAAATGAATCCTAAAAATAAAAGAATGTGTTTTATTTTTTACACCTGGTTACCTCCAGGAACGACAAATTTTTTAACGTCGATTGCTCGATGCGACCCATCTTTTCCACTTTTCAAGGTACGTAAAAATTTTCATACTTCTCCGATCCTCTCTTAGATGAATCTATATAGCCTGGAAGTGCTATAAAAGAACTCACCTTTTGACGAGAACCAGACAGGTCGAATTTGGATTTTCTAATATTTGGCAAAAGAAAAAAAAAAAGGAAAAAGAAAGAATTAAAAGACTCGAATGACCCAAAAGAGTTGAAAGAAAGAAAATACTCAACAATTGACTCTGACTCATAAGGAAAATACGAACAATAATCAATGATGCAAGAAATAACAGGAGAAAGTATGGTTCTAGGCTTAGAAGCCTCTAACTGTTTTACCTGAAATTCCTTGAGGTGCGGTGTGGACTCATGCTTATCCTTAATTACTTGTTTTGAAAATGGCGTGAGATAAACATCATTTTTATCGTCGGTCTAGGGAAACTCCTAAATTAGATCGGCTTAAGTGCCACTGACGACGGGAAGCTCTGAATGGTTCTCCAATGTCAGCATGAAGTGTGCAAGCTCAAGGGTTTGATGAATCTCAACCGGCACGGGGGCTTGGATCTCCAGGTGAAACTCAATTAAATCCTGCTCACAATCAGAAAGGCCATTAGCAAGTTCACACATTACTAAATCTAACATCTTACCTTGATCAGAATTCTGAAAAATTGGCTGCTCAACGGGATCATTAATGTGAATCCCTTCACCACATAACACAGTACTCTCAGAAAGTGTATCTTCCCAACACTCCTTGACTCTCCTAACCGAATTAGTAATTTAAGGAATGAGGTCACATAGATTCTGAAAGTTGGCTCTAACTTCATGTTCGAAATAAAAGCTATCCCGTTGGAAACTCGATGGTTCTTGAGAAAGATAGGAACGTTCTTGCACAAACTCACAAGAGTAGTTAGAAAGTTCATCAACTAAATTTTCTGAAGAAATATCTATATCGGTAGAAGGAGACAACATCGATGATAGAGTTCGGTTGGGCTTCTCCCAAGTAGGGTAGTATTCGCGTTCAGGACCACGCGAAACCTGTACCTGTTTAGTAACCACAACTCGAACAAGAGAGGTTAGTTCATTTATTTTACTCTTAAGCTCATTAAATTTGCGGATCTCTTGTGCTCCCCAATGGGCCACCTACTTCGCTTGAAGCACATAGTAGATGTTCATATCCACTATATTAAAACAAGTAGACACAAAGAAGAAAAAAAATATTTTTAGTGTTTTAAAGTTTGCTAGTCAAATTTAGCTAAGAATGAGACTTAAATGGCTTAGCCTTCCTTGACAATGGCGCCATTTTGTTCAAAAGCTAAATAGATGTTGTTAATTCTACCTAACACGAAACAGACAAAATTTATAAAGCTCAAATAACAACTAAAACTAACTCGTAGTTAAAGCAGAAATAAGAGGTCGATCCTTAGGGAAGGCTTAATTCTAATATTTTCTTAAACTAACTTTGACTATAAAAGTAATAAAATGGGGGTTTTTTATGAAACTAGAAATATACTAAAAATCAAGAGACGAAGGATAAATGTAAACAAGTATAGATCATCTTGCTCCTTATTCAAGTTAGACATTCAATTCAATTCCTATCATCGAATTCTACAAATTAAATTCACAATCGAATTGCTCGCAACTACTTACATAACTCGATTAAGCTAGCCTCTACAAAGGCGGACAACTAGCAATAACCAGTTGGGAATTGTGTCCTAAATATCCTTGTAATCTCGTAGTTTGTACAATCCGTATAAACATATTATTATTAATAAAATAAGTGTTATTTTCTAAGCATATACTCAATCCAATAAACTAAGATCCGAGGTTATTTCATGTAATTTAAACAAGTATGTAGAGACATACAAGTGGATCTTGTTTAAATAATAACCTAAATGGTCTGTAGTAGATGGATAATGTTGGGTACCTTATCCTGGTGAGACTATGGATACGACCCACTTTGTAGGTGTTACAAGTGTTGTAAAGTGCTACAAATGATCTGATCCTGATCATTTATGTGGAGACATGCGAGCGAGGATATCCTATAAAAAGAGTTTATATAAGTCCGAACCACGAAATGATTAGTCTCTTTATATAATGCCGTTAATAATAGAGACTTACATTTCACGAGGATGACCATAGGTGACATGACCTGAATCTTGAGTAAGTTGTGAACTCTTGCTCATGAAGGTGGTCCTTTGATTGTATGGGTGAGAGTGGTCAGGTTGCCAACGCAACAAACCTACCATTTTGGGGATTTGTCTGACTGGGGAGATGGGAACTCAGCTACAAAAGACGGAATTCACTCCTTCCCTGATGTAGGGGTAAGTAGATAAATTCTCCCTTAAGAACTGATTCTGGGTCTTGAACATGGTGGCCACACCCTCTCCTGGCCCGAGAGGACTTGGTCATAGTGGGACTATGACTTATTGTTCATTAGAGAAATCAATGGTACTTAAGGAGTTAGATGTAACTACAGGGAAAAAATGGTATTTTGGCCCAACTGTACTTACGAGCAATTTGTGAAGGGTCATTGCACTGTTGATTGGTTATATCCAATGGACATAGAAATACATATCTGTAGTGTGAAGAGTGCAACTGTCGGTCTTTAGTGGAGTGACTGGTAGTTAAAGGATGTTGGGCAATTTAATTAAAGAGTTTAATTAATTATCCGAGTACCGTGAAGCTTCAATCTACAGGTCCATAAGGTTCCCACTGTAGCTCAACAGGGATTTAATCTTTAGATTAATTTGAAATGATCAAATTAATTGAGGAAATTAATTATAATGTATTTGATACATTATATATGAGAGGAATTTGAATATGATTCAAATACCAATTATATGAATGATATTCATGTAATTAAACATAAATATGATTTCTATTGAGAGGAATTAAAATATTTGGATATGATCCAAATATCATTTATATGGATGAGATTCATATAAATGGATTTAATATAAATGTGATTTATATTAAATGCCATGTATAGTTAAGAGAGAATAAAATCTATAGTTTATGTTGTATTTGATGCAATATAAAACTATAGATTACATGTTATATTTGATATTACATATAGTGTATATATAATAAAGTAGTTATTATATATTCCATTTTATTAATTTATAGGGAAGGAGTTATAACTCCCTCCCATTATTCTCTCTATAACTATTTTGTGATAAAAGAAATTGAGAGATCATCTTCTTCCAAGAATTGATTATAGAAGAATTCACAATTCAAAAGAAAAGTTCTCTGAGAAAACTTCCCTCTCATTCTCTCATTCTCCTTCCCTCTTCCAAGGATTCAAGCAAAACCCACAACTCCTGCTTGAATCCTTTAATCCCAAAAGAGAATATAGAGAGTTCTTGACTGGTGGTGTCCGTGCGTGAAGAAAAAGATCCACGAAGAAGAAGTTTTGTTCATGGCTAGTACGAAGGATTACTTGAAGAAATGTTCTTCAAAGGTGAGGTTTCTTGAAACCTATTTTTCTTTGTAAAAGCATGCTGTAATTTATATTTTAAATGCATATCTATATGTATGTTTACTATAAATTTTATATTCAATAATCAATGGAATTTGGACGATCTGCTTCCGCTCAAGGATCTCCTCATGTCGAGTTTCCTTCAATTGGTATCAGAGCTAGGTTGTTGGTTTCTGATTCCAAATTCCAATTCTTTCGTTTACAATACTGGTGGGTTTTATAATCTGCATTGCGTTTATATTATAAATGTTTGTGAATGAATTGTTAATGGATGTTTCGGGATAGAATTCTCGTTTTATGGATTTATGTTTAATTTTACAAAGTTGGTTTGTAAAGGGCCCTTGCATTTTTGGGCATTAAATATTGCAATCGAATCTGTAAATTTGTTAGTTTTGAGTCACTCGTGAAGCTTCAAGAAGGGTTACAGTGCGTTTCGATGGAGAAGACGAAACAGAGGTTATCACATCATGTAGTTAGAGCTAAACGATTGGATAGCTTTTGTTATGCAATCGTGTAGAGTTTGCTACACGATCGTGTAGTATTTGCTAAACGATCCTATAGCTAATGCTACATGATCGTGTAGAGTTTGCTACATGATCGTGTTGTATTGGCTGCATGATTGCGTAGGTGCTCGCTTGATGGACGATTGTGCAGTATTGGATACTCAACGCATCCTTGCGTACTACACGATCATGTAGACTATCATGCTCATCGCATAGTCATTAGCTACACGATCGCATGGTATATGATACTCGACGCGTGGATGTTTACTACACGATCGCGTAGAATTTCATGCTCATCACATAGTCATAAGCTTTGCGATCACATATAAACGATCGTCTATACTCGATGCCTCACTGTTCGACGATCAGGTGTTTGCTACACGATCAACTATAAGGGTTCTTTATGGAGCGGTTCGAGGCGAGCGATTTAAGACCCGATTCATTTGTTCCGAATCGGTGGACTCATGTTTGTAACAGTTAGCTTTAGTTTTTCTTGTTTGGAGAGTTTCTATCCTAGTCCAACAACTTTTAGTATTAATATACATGTGATGTATGTTTATATTATACGTCATAATGTATGCCATATAGTTTTAAAACCCACCATAGGTCATGCATTTATTTTCATGCATCATTTTATATTATATAAGTGTTATAATATACTAGTATGCATGATTTAAATTACATAAAGCATGCTCATGTATCATATAATATAAGAGTTATAGTATATGTATGCATGCATTATAACATATCCATGCATCATTTATATTATAAATGTTATAATATAAGGTTGAATGGTTGTATGGAATGTATGCTATAGCATGGTTCATTACTTAGTTATATAAATGTTATATATTAGTAATGAATGAACATTGCATAATGCATGACATTACTTTAGGTAATCTTATAAAAGTTATAATTTTATAAAGTATGTCAATGCTTGCAATGTCGGTTTTAATTTGTTTCATTTACTTTATAAAAGTTATAAATAAATGAAATTAGAAATTAAAATCAATAACCAAGAGTTGCATGCAAACTTAGGTAAAATCTTTTTTTTTTAAAATAGTTTTAAAATATGATTGAGATAGACCTAAGTTCACAAATTTCTAATGAGATTAGAACTTAGATTAATCTTTTAAATCGGTTTAATAGGATTAAATTGATTTCAATAAAAGATTAAATTTGTAGCAAATATATATATAAGGGACCTTTTGTCTAAGGTGGGTTCTGGCTAGGCTGGTGTATTTAAGCTGACAGAAACGTCGCACCCTTACCTGGGAACCTACCTAGAAAGATGAATTAGATAGATTTGCTACAAGCATGTAATTATTGATTTATATTTGTTAAAGTGTTTAATGAATGTTAATCAAAATTATTTAACTTTTCAAAGTTAGTGTTACTTTTGAGCAAACTTAAACAATCACTTAGTAAAAATAAGTAGCCGTATTTTTCCTAAGTAAATTAAACCCTAGGTTGTTAAAATACTCAGTGGGAGGAAAAGATGTATATGATACGTCATTTTTCCACTCCCGTTTCTCCCTTAATATTCACACAGTAAGACTCATGCTTGGCCTTGAGGTGCCCTAGGAGTGTTCCCCTTCGGATGTTGTTTGCATGGGTCAATATCAAGGTGAATGGAGAGAGTATTTATAGTAAATGGGAAAGGGATGTGTGTCAACATATCCTACGGTCTCTTTCATTGGTTTGCACTGTGAGACCTTCTTGCACGGCCTTGAAGCGCCTTAGAAGTGTCCCCCTTCGGATGGTTTGTGTAGTTGGTCAATATCAAGGTGAACTCCATAAATGGATAGGGTCGCTTTAGTTTTTGCCCCAACCGATTTTTCCCTTTGGTTGGCTCATTGGGGCAGAACTTTAGGATCTAAAATGAAGGGTCACACTTATGGGAAATTATTAAGCAAGTTAATGATTTCTTGACCAAATAAATGAAGACTGATCATTATAGGAATAAGAGTTATTTTGGTGTAATGATTAGTTGAGAGTGTCTCAATTCAGTGAATGGAGAAATTGACTACCCTTCTGCAGCTTTTGTCCTAAATCACTGAAACATCATTGCAAAATTAGATGTTAAATGGGGTTCATTTAAATTTTGCTAAAATTGATTGGATTTTCTTAAGAGTTATGCTAAAACCTAATGTAGATCAATATGTTTGTTTTTTCAGCAAAATGTCAAATAGTGATTTTCCGTTAGTTTCCTTTTCAAGTTTGACTAGTTTTAATTACATGACGTGGAAAGAATCCATTAAAAAATTTGGAGATGTGCGAGTGGGGGTAACCTATACAAAGAGTTTGTGTAAGACTGAACCACGAAATGATTATAATGCATATGAGGTGTGGATGAAGGCTAATTAAAGGGCCCAAGTACACATTTTGGCAAGCATACCTGATGTATTGGCCAAAAAGTTTGAGAACATGGTCATTGCACATGAGATCATGGAATCAATGCGAGAATTGTTTGAACATAAGTTCTCACTATTCAAGCAAAACAGAATCGATGACAATAAAACTAGTAGTGTCAGTTCCCAAGATAATCTACAGTCCACATTGAATGTCAAAGGACTGACAAAAAAAGCAATTGTTGCCAACTCTGATGAAGTTCATCGACGAGGATTGTCCTCTGAGATGAAACTTGGAGTTTATGATATGGGTTTTGGTACTAATCCCACTATTCTTCAGAAAAAGAAGAACTCCAAAGACAATAAATATGATTTATTTTTCTTGGAGACGTGCTTAGTCGAGAATGATGATTCTATTGGGATTGGTGTCCTAATTCTCCCGGAGTCTCGTAGTTTGTAAACTTTGTACACATTATTATGAATAAAATAAGAGTTGTTTTATTTGTATTTACTTATATCCAATAAATGAAGATCCGTGGTTATTATATGTAAAGTTAAGCATGTATATGAGATATACAAGTGGATCATGCCTTACGTTATAACCTAAAAGGTCTGTAATATAAGGATAAAAGAGGAATACCTTATCCTAGTGACACTACAGATACGGTCCGCTTTGTAGAGGCTTGCAAGTGTTGTGAACTACTACGGTGGTCTGATCCTGACCATTCATGTGGAGACATGCAAGCGGGGATGTCCTATACAAAGAGTTTGTATAAGATCGGACCACGAGATGATTTGTCTCTTTATATAACGCCGTTGATACTTGAGACTTACATCTCAATTAAACGACCATAGGTGACATGTCCTTAATCCTGAGTGTTTTGGGAACTCCTGCCTTTGAGGGCGGTTCTTTGATTAGTATGGGTGAGAGTGGTCAGATTGCCAACTCAACAAGCCTACCTTTTTGAGGATTTATCTGATTGGGGAGCTGGGAACTCAGTTACACAAGATGGAATTCAATCCTTCTCCGAAGTAGGGTAAGTAGATAGATTGTTCCCTTAAGAGTGATTCCAGGCCTTGAACATAGTGGCCACATCTTTTCTTTGGAAGAGAGGACCCAATCATAGTAGGACTATGACTTATTGTTCATTAGAGGAATCAGTGGTACTTAAGGAGTTAGATGTAACTACAGGGGCAAAATGGTAAATTGGCCCAGCTATACTTACGAGCGATCTGTGAAGGGTTATCGCACTGTTGATTGGTTGATATGGACACACAAATATATCTGTAATGAGAAGAGTGCAGTTGTTGGTCTTTAGTGAAGTGCCCGACAGTTAACGAATGGTGGATCTCGTGACTAAAGAGTTTAGTCAGTTATTCATGTACCGTTGGAGCTTCAAGCTACAGGTCCATAAGGTCACCTTGGTAGCTCAATGGATTCAAGTTGAGAATCAGTTCTTAGGGTTAGTTTGAAGTGTTCAAATTAACAAGAGGAAATTCAATTGCATATGATATAATTGGTGTGATGTATGAGATACATCAAGAGGAAGATTAATGTAAATATGATTTACATTAAGTACCATAAAATAGAAAAAGAACTATGGTTTGTATGTTTCATGAGATGAAATATTGAAACTATAGATTATAAATATAATATGGTAAGTTGATTATCATATTTATTTATAACAAATTAATTATGTGATAATTAAATCTTTTTCTCTAATAACTGATTGAGTGAGAGGTTATTAGTGGTTTTATGGTAACCGTGAGATAAAAGGAAAAATATTTTTCTAAAATGAGAAATTACTTGATTCGAAAATAACTCACGGATAAACTATTAAGTGAAAGTGTTTCACTAAGCGATAGCTGTGCAAAGACTAAACGATCGTGGAGCTTTGACTATATGATAGTTCATTAGCTGATCATAACTAAACGATCGAGTGGCTAAGTCTATACGATAGGCTGCCATTTACTAAACGATCGAGCACATCGTCTATACGGTAGACAGCTTCTTATCTCCCACTTGCTCGATCGTTTACACGATCGTTGTTCTCCAGTCTCTTCCTCAAGCCAAGATCATATAGAGCCCATAACTCTTGGATTCTCACACCGAGAATACCAAGGTAACCATTGTGGTAGTGTCCTCACTCAGTTCGGGAATTGAGTGTGACTCGATTGGTTTCGAGGAGCTATTAGCCGTTCGTTATGTTCATGTTCGTTGGCTATACAGGTCGTTGCTTTCGAGGGTTTTCTTGGACGCTGGTAGATTAATCGAGGGATTTGTGAAGAATATTTCTTCAAAGGTATGCATCCTCTATCTCTTGTATCATCCTTTAGTGTTGTAATTTCTAGTTTTGCATGACTTGTTAGTTTTTGTTCTTAGACTGTAATTGATTGTGTTCACTTGAATGGAATTTGAAATGATCTCTTCTGCTGCTCATGGAAATCCTCATGCTTGATTTCCTTCAGATTCTGCCTAGATAATTGATTCAGGGGCTACTAATCACGTGTGTTCTTCCCATCAAGGATTTAGTTTTTTAAAACAGTTGGAAGCTGGAGAGATGACTCCTAGAGTTAGTACTAGTGAGGTTGTTTCAGCTGTAGCTGTAGGCAAGCTTAAGTTATTTTTGGACAAGAAACCATATATGTTATTAAATAATGTATATGTAGTTCCTCATATCAAGAGGAACCTAATTTCTGTTTCCTTTCTGATTGAACAAAATTATTCTATTTCCTTCTATGAGAATAAAGTGTTTATTTTTAAGAATGGAATGGAATTAGCTTTTGGTTCAATGGAAAATAATTTGTATGTACTAAGGTCGTTAGTCATAAAAGCCGTGCTCAATACTGAAATGTTCAAAACAGCAACAACTATAAAAAGACCAAGAATTTCTCCTAAAGAAAATGCCCATCTTTGGCATCTAAGGTTAGGTTAAATCAATCTCAATAGGATTATGAAGTTGGTGAAAAGTGGACTTCTAAATGGTTTAGAAGAAAACTCTTTACTCATTTTTGGGGATATGCAGTAGAGATTACAGTTCATATTTTGAACAACATTCCCTCAAAGAGTGTTTCTAAAACAACTTTTGAGTTATGGAGAGGTCGTAAAGGTAGTTTACATCACTTCAGGATTTGGGGATGTCCAACTCATGTGCTTATGGCAAACCCCAAAAACTTGGAACCTCGTTCAAAAGTGTGTCTATTTACAGGTTACCCCAAGGAAACGAGAGATGGATACTTCTATGATCCAAGTGAGAATAAAGTATTTGTATCGACAAATGCTACCTTCTTTGAAGAAGACCACATGAGGGATCATAAACCGCGAGGTGAACTTGTTTTAAATGATATTTCTAATGAAATTGTTGAGACTTCAACAAGAGTTGTTGAAGAGACTGATAGATCAATAAGGGTTGTTGATGTCAATCCATCTAGTCATCCATCTCAAGATTTGAGATTGCCTCGACGTAATGGGAGGGTTATAAACCCACCTATATGCTACATGAGTTTAAAAAAAGCCCAAAACATCATAACTGATGACGATGTTGAGGATGCATTGTCTTATAAGCAAGCAACGGAAGATATTGACAAAGATGAATGGATTAAAGCCATGAATCAAGAAATGGAGTCCATGTACTTCAATTCTGCTTGGGAACTTGTAGAACAATCTGATGGGGTAAAACCTATAGGTTGTAAATGGATCTACAAGAGGAAAAAAGGTGTAGATGGAAAGGTACAGACCTTTAAAGCTAGACTTGTGGTAAAGGGTTATACCCAGGTTGAGGGAGTGAACTATAAAGAAACTTTTTCATATGTTGTCATGTTAAAGTCTATCAGGATTCTTTTGTCCATAGCCATATATTATGACTATGAGATATGGAAAATGGGCATCAAGACTGCCTTTTTGAATGGTAATCTTGAAGAGATCATCTACATGATTCAACTAGAAGGATTCATTGAACAAGATTAGGAGCAAAAGGTTTGCAAGCTGAATCGGTCCATTTATGGACTGAAACAAGCATCTTGATCTTGGAATATAAGATTTGATACTGGGATAAAATCTTATGGCTTTGATCAGAATGTTGATGAGCCTTGTGTTTACAAGAAAATCATCAACAACTCAATAGCTTTTCTCGTGCTTTATGTGGATGATATCTTACTCATTATGAATGATGTAGGCTTTCTGACTGATATTAAGTAATGGCTAGCTGCCCAATTCCAAATGAAAGATTTTTGATAGACGCAGTTTGTTCTAGGAATGCAGATTATAAGGGATCATAAGAACAAAAGGTTGGCCTTATCTCAGGTATCGTATATTGACAAGATGCTTGTTAGATATTCGATGCACAATTACAAGAAGGGTTTATTACCTTTCAGGCATGGAATTGTATTTTGTAAGGAATAATATCCTAAGACTCCTCAAGAGGTTGAGAAAATGAGACGGATTCACTATGCATCGACTATTGGTATCCTTATGTATGCAATGTTATGTTTTAGACCTGATATTTACTATGTAGTAGGGATTGTCAGTCGATATTAGTTCAATCCAAGATTAGATCACTAGACGACGATCAAAACAATCCTCAAGTATCTTCAGATAACGAGGGACTATATGCTCATGTATGGAATTAAGAATTTGATCCTTACAGGATACACAGACTCTGAGTTTCAGATTGATCGGGATTCTAAAAAATCCACATCAGGGTCAGTGTTTACTCTGAATGGAGGAGTTATAGTATGGCGAAGCATCAAGCAAGGGTGCATCGCAGATTCCATTATGAAAGCCGAATACGTAGCTGCTTATGAAGCTGCTAAGGAGGCTGTTTGGCTTAAGAAGTTCCTTACTGATTTGGAAGTTGTTCCAAATATATCTTTGCCCATCACACTTTATTGTGATAACAGTGGTGTTGTGGTAAATTCTAAGAAACCTAGGAGTCATTGAAGAGGCAAGCACATAGAACATAAATATTATTTGATCCGGGAGATTGTGCATCGAGGTGATGTGATTGTCATGAAGATTGCATCGGAGCACAACATTGTCGATTCATTTATAAAGGCTCTGACGGCTAAAGTGTTCGAGGGTCATCTAGAAAGTCTAGGTCTATAGATTAATTTGAAGTGTTTAAATTAATTAAGGGAATTAATTATATATGATATAATTAATTATAATGTATTTGATACATTATATATGAGAGGAATTTGAATAGGATTCAAATACCAATTATATGAATGAGATTCATGTAATTAAATATAAATATGATTTATATTGAGAGGAATTAAAATATTTGTATATGATCCAAATATCATTTATATAGATGAGATTCATATAAATGGATTTAATATAAATTTGATTTATATTAAATGCCATGTATAGTTAAGAGAGAATAAAATCTATAGTTTATGTTGCATTTGATGCAATATAAAACTATAGGCTATATGTTATATTTGATATAACATATACTATATATATAATAAAGTAGTCATTATATATTCCATGTTATTAATTTATTTGAAATTAATAAAAGAGAAGGAGTTATAACTCCTTCCCATTATTCTCTCAATAATTATCTTGTGATAAAAGAAATTGAGTGGTCATCTTCTTCCAAGAATTGATAACAGAAGAATTCACAATTCAAGAGAAAAGTTCTCTAAGAAAATTTCCCTCTCATTCTCCTTCCCTCTTCCAAGGATTCAAGCAAAAACCACAACTTCTGCTTGAATCCTTTAATCCCAAAAGAGAATATAAAGGGTTCTCGACTGGTGGTGTCCGTGCGTGAAGCAAAAGGTCCACGAAGAAGGAGTTTTGTTCGTGGCTAGTACGAGGTATTACTTGAAGAAAGATTATTCAAAGGTGAGGTTTCTTGAAACCTATTTTTCTTTGTAAAATCTTGTTGTAATTTATATTTTAAATGTATATCTATTTGTATGTTTACTGTAAAGTTTATATTCTATAATCAATGGAATTTGGATGATCTACTTCTGCTCAAGGAACCCCTCATGTTGAGTTTCCTTCATAATCTACTCAAGAGAGCGTCCTAAATATTGATTAAGGTTAGATAGGCCTAACCTTAATCAACGTACATGCTTCTACCTCTATTGGGTTTGATAGCGGCCATATATAATAGAAAACATGCACATTAAGTTCTAGGATTCAATTGCCCGATTAGTTGTCAAGATAGCTTACTCAATTAACCATTTTTTCTCCAAATCTAGTAATTAATGCATCCTAGCAGTAGCCATCAAGCACACAATTACTATTGCCTCTTGTAGATCTTGGCTGGACATTCTATCGAACACATTGAAAGTAACACATTCAATCATGATTGTGACAAAACCAAGCATCTAAGCTATACATGTTCAAGATATAGATCATTCAAGATGCTTTAAGAACTAAAAAAAAGATTCAAGAATACTCAATTCAAATTGCAAATGATAAAGAAAAAGAGAAAACTCAAAAGAATTACAAGAACCCTTGAAACTAGAAACAAGATTCAATAACTACTTCACAAACTCATAGACAAATTCATGAAGAATTATAAAAATGTTGCTTACAATCCAAAAAGAAAATCAAAATCTAACCTAAAATGGGAAACCAAATTACCAAAGAGACGAAATGATACAGAGAGAAATCCCAGCCTTTATGAGAATTGTGCTTCTTACAAAAGTATTTATATTCGTAGGGTAGCATCGCGACGCTAGGATAACATTGCAATGCTAAATCGTAAAAATTCCAAAGAGCGTTGTGCTTGAGTCGTGACGCTGCCCTCGACGTTTGGATGTGCAAGGCACGAAAGTGCGCGTGGACAGTTCTGTCAAACTCTTGAGCATTGCAACGCGGCCCTTTTTTGCATTAGATGGATGCTATATGTCTTCAAGTGAATGAACTTCAACAACTGGGCTTACTTTATAAAGTATTTGAACCAAACTTATTGGTTTTGAAACATTAGGGGCCTTCATAGCCATTATTTACATCAAAATGGAAAACCATTAGAATATTTGTTATATATCTTAGTTTCATGTAAATTTATTATCTTTGAGCATTGACTTATTGTACATTACTTCACCCTTCGAATGCCAGGTCAAATTTTAGACAGTACCACATTTGGTGTTGGTTTCCTCCAGAAAACCTGCATCCAGAGGTTTCTACTCAACCCCATTTCTAATTTGATTCTTGTAAATGAGAAGTTTAGGGCTCTGTATTTGTTAGTTTGATTTATTGGATGTTTTGAACTCTTTGTTTAGTTTGAAGTTCTGATTTATTGGGTGAAGATTAATCAAGTTTTTGGATTGTCATTTACCGTTTCTTATTTTTTTTGGATGTGTGGCACATCTTGTAAATTGAAGTGTTGGGTCTTTTTCAGTTGTTTTTACTCTAATCCTTTGTTACTTTTTCCCATCAAAAAATGTTCGAATGGTTTGGAGTTGTTTTTGTTGAAGCCTATTTTGGAGGTTTAGTATAGGAGTGGTAAAAGATCAAGTGGTTAGCTAGGCTTTTGGATGTGTTTGGATTTCAAACTAGCTAAGCTTATTGAACTAAATTCTAGTGGCTAGGGAAATTTGAGCTTTTGGTTAATATGAAATGGTAGATGTTGTGGGAACTGGGAAATATGCATTTTCCCATGGATCATCCTATTGCATTCTTTCTTTCTTTTTCTTTTTTTGAGTTTTCTTTGATCTTATACTTGGAATTTAGTTTAGGGACAAATCTCTACATTTCTTATAGGCACTCTTGCTTAGTTGATGTATTTTTCCGAAAACAAGAAATTGTTGAAAAATGATCAAGTTTAGATTTCTGTAAAAGCTAATAGAAGAAGTCGTTCCACTCTCCAAGGAAGGATTCACTTTATCAAGTTTGAAGAAAGAAAAATTGATGACATATTGCGTTTATTATCCACAAGCAACTTGGTATGAGTGATTACCTTCGTAGCATTTACACTTGCACGTGATCTATTTTCATCTTAAACTTGTTTAATTAGTATGATTGGTTTGGTTCCCTAAGAAATCTAAAATGGATAAAGAACTCCTCTGTGGAATTTACTACTTGAATTCTTTATAAGATTTAAATGAAGTTGCAAGTTTTTTTACAAATTTTGAAGTTCTGGATTTATATTTTGAAGTTATTCTTTTTCGACTCTTGGAAATCGTGATATCATCATATTTTCTCAACTGTGTTGATTTTTGTGTCATACCTAAAAATTTCTCAGGGTCTTGGTGGAAGGTTGGGTTTTGGCAGTGAAGCTGGTAGCTATGACGGAGGAGCAGCAGCTCAAACCTTACTTGGAAAGTATTATCTTACAAGTAATTTAGTTAATTTTTAGTGGAATGAGTTAGCAGCTTGATTGAAGAGATTGTTAGCTTTTTTCCCCCTTTCTTTTAGCTTATGGGAATATTATAAATTCAAGTTTGTTAGAACTCTTGCTTTGTAAGAAATACAAGTTATTGTTCTCTCAAAATTGGAATAATTAGGATCTTTAGTGATATAAACACACTTATTATGAAAGAAAAATGCATGAAATTCCATACATGTAGTAAACTCATACAAAAGTATCATTCTAAGTAAAAAGCTACTTCACTAATGCATTTCAACGCAGGAACCAAAAAATTTACTAAGTGTTGCAGCCAAGGCCAACGCAACGGGTATGTGGTAGCTCTAAAAAAGAGCTATTATTCCTAGCTTAATTCGGGCTCATTATTGGATTTTATGTGTTTATTTTCTTATTTCGTAAGTACCGAGCAATCAAGAGGTAGAATTGACGATTTAAAGCTGAACGGGGTTAATTTGAAGCAAATTGGAGTTGATTTGAGCATCTGGGCTTTAAAGAAGTTAAAAAGACCAAAATGCCCCCATTAGAGTGTCGCAATGCTCTTCAATTGCAAAGGCTAAATGCTCGCTTGACGCTGCAAGGCAGAAGCCTAATGTGCAGGGGAGCATTGCAATGCTACTCCTAGCATCCCGACGTTTCAAGTTTGGCAGCAACGCCAACGTTGCAACGGTTCCTCCTAACGCTCGTGGTTTATTTGTCAAGCATTGCAATGCTGCGTAATTTTCTATAAATACCTCCCTTCGTCTTTAGGTCAAAACATGTTGAATTTTGGGGCCGAATTTGATGGAAGCTAAAGTTAACCTTCATTCTTCTTCCTTTCCCTTCCGAATTTAGTGTCTTTAGGTTAGTTTTTCTTTTTGTTTTGGGTTGTAATCGATTGATCGGATGTATATCTCGGATTTTTCTATGAATTAAGTGGTAACTTCTATCTAATTTTCTTTGAGCAAGAGCCCTATGTCTAATTTCTTAAGTTTTCTGTAAGTAAATTGTGATGATCTTCAATTCTATATTTTTCTTTGAATCTTGATGAATTTAGATTTGTATGTGCGTGTTGGACTGACGACCATATCATGATTACATATCTTCACTAGTTAATTTTGGGCCTGCACGTTTCCTCGTAGTTCGTCTATGCTTGATTTTACCTTGGTAGCAATGATTTAATGTGTATGCTTGAGATTTATAAGTTGTCCTTGAATTTTGGCATTATATGTTTAATCCAGATTCGAAAAATAAATTGGTTAATTGAATATAGTTTTTTCTGACTTTTAATCGACACGATTGAATCCTTGTTCTTAATGCATATGTTTTTTCTAATTCTATATGATCGCTAAGAACCCATTAGAATTAAGAGCATATAGTTTAATTAGGGCATGGTCTTTTCATCCTTAATTAATAATTAGGATGCTTGATTGATTTCGATCTAATTGATTGTCGCCTTTTGTAGAGATTAGTTAAGTCAAATCGATTTGGTAGTCGTGCATGCATAGAATTGAACGTTCATTTAATTTTTCATGATAGAAATTGCATAAGATTTTTTCTCTTGCTCTAGAAATTAGATAGACTCCTATTCTAGATTACATTTACCTATTTATTTTAATTTCACACGTTTTATCTCTTCCACACCAAAACACCCCATTCAGCGCTCTAGTTAGGAACTTAACTTAACAAAACAAATCGCGCTTCCCTACGAATCGACTCGGACTTACCTTTGTTGCTACGTTTAGTAGTAATAACAGTAATTCGATAGTTATCAATTTTCTTTTGATCAAGTTTGAGGCTTATTAACACATAAGTTTTGGGCCCGTTAGTATGCATCCGAGAATATTCGATGCATGAAAGATACATTAGCTCGTGCATTTCCTATAAAATCACCACTTGCAGGCATGGGCATCTAGCTGGTAGCGTCTGAATATTTTAGAAGTGCCAAGCAGCTGTTCCAGGGTATGAAATTTAATGCAAGTCCAATCACCAAGTTTTTGAGATTTTCCCATATAAGAAGAAGCCACCTTCAGAATCATAGTTAGACATTTGAGAGCTAGACAGTTAGAAACTTTTCTTTTCAGCACCACCAGTAGATAAACTATGTCATTTGTAAGCAAGAAATAAGAGGGAAGACACCATTTCACCATTGATCAACAGGTGCTATTGGAGGGAAGCTTGAGAGAGATATCTTCTTCAACTCCTCTACCACGTTGGTTGTAGCAAGCATAAAAAACAAGCCAAAGAGAATAAGAGATTGAACTCTACACTTTGACTTCTACTTTTCACACTTCACTTCTATTCACCATTTCATTTCATTATGCTGAGATTGTTTGTATAGACATTTGTTATCTTTAATTCAACCTTATCTTTGGCCATTTATCACTTCTCCATCTGTTTATCTTCGAAATTGTGTGTGTTTGTGAACTTTTTTGACTTAATAAAAGCATGAAATCTATTGCTTAAGTCTCCCTGATCAGTTGATTAAAGTAATTAAGTAGTTAAGTCACTTGAGAGAGTAATTTAACTATTGAACACATTATGTTAGGGCAAGAAGTAAGTGTAGAGATAGAGTTGCTCATGTCTTTTTCCTGTTCTTTATGACCAACGCATGCACTCTAGAGATAGGATTACATGTGGCTTTTGCATCGAGAGATGCTGAATTTAGCATGAACTAAAGAATAGCATTTTCAACGCATATCACATACATTTAGATTGTAAACAAGCATCTGCATCTGCATCATCTTCATCTCATCTTCATTATGGTCACATAGGCTTGCTAAACTTGCCAGGAACTCAACGCATACCACTTACACTTAGAACCATTTATCCATAAATCCCTTTCTCCCTCAAACTCCTTTTTCTTCTTGCATGCGTGCTATCAGCTCAGTGTAATAACCAACATTTCTCAAGTTAATTAGGAAACATTTGTATTAGATCCAAAAACAAGGTCTACGTTAGAAGCATTCTAGAGCCCATGCGTTCGACCCTAGACTTACCAGGAAACTTAAGTTAGATTTATACTTAGTTCTAACTTGAGAGAACTTGTACGCATTCACAAGGTGTGCACATATCCACTACCAATGCATCGTCTGATTCTCTTACCTAGAGAGAAATCACTCTTTCATTAATCTCCATTCATCATATTCATTCATCACCATTCTCCTCCATCATTTTAAGCACGTTTAGAATCAAAATCATAAGGCGAACATGTACCTTGTGAGAAATATTGAGATTTAAACTTTTATGTTTGTTGAGATCTTAATATATAAAAATAATTAAGATTTTTATTTTGTACATATATAGATAAGAAAAAAAAAGATTATTGATTTGCACATGTGTAAGCAAAGAAAAAATATTTTTTATTATTTCTAACAAAATGCTGATAGATATTTAATATTGAATAATTATTGATAAAAAGTAGGTGAAAACCCCGATATTCAAGATAATATTCAATGTCAGTTGAAAATTGACATTAAATATAGTATTCAATATCGGTTGAAAACTGACATTGAAATCTCGGTCATCTATAGTATCCATTGAAAATCGAAATTAAAGCCTAGTTTCATGGGTCAAACTTCTAACTTTTTATAAATTTGTGACTAAAAATAAAGTGTCGAAGAAATCGATTGTTGCATCAAACGACCACTGCCTTGAAAGTAGGGATGACAAAGGGGCAAGGTGTGGCGGGGCCAAGGATGCACTTCCATCCTCGTCCCCGTGGAGATTTTGAATACCCATCCCCGACCCATTCCCCGTTTTTGGGAGTTGGGATCGGGATCGGGGAATCCTCCATCGGGGATTCGAGTCCACACGAAGAAAATTCCCTCTTTTTATTTTTATTATTTAAAATTGAGTTTTTGTGTTAAAATTGTAAATATTTTAGGTAAAAATTTATCATCATCATCATTATTATTGTTTAAATGAATAATTTTAAAAAAATACAAGATATTTTTTGTTATAAATTTAATTATATTTGAAAATTAGAATAAAAAAAAATTGGCATTAAGCTACTATATATATGTGTGTATAATATAAATCTTTTTATATGTATTTAAAATCTATCATATATGTATAATTAAAATATTATAGTATTTTTTATACTAGTATATAAATTAAAAGAAATCGAGGTGAGGATGGGGTCGGGGACGAGGATGAGGCAAGGATCCCCTCCCCATCTCCGATCGGAGACTTGATTTAAATTTTTGGTTTGACCCTCGTACCCAATCAAACTGAGGATTCTCTACCCTAGGACTCAGCCCTGCTGGAAATTTTGTCATTCTTACTTGAAAGCAGTTGTGCACAACCTTGGTACCTGTCTCTTATACACATCGTACCCAATCAAACTGAGGATTCTCTACCCTAGGACTCAGCCCTGCTGGAAATTTTGTCATTCTTACTTGAAAGCAGTTGTGCACAACCTTGGTACTAATCGTCTCACGCCAATTTCTTCCCAAGATTAATATAACACTCTTGACAAGCAAACACTCGTAAAAAAAAAAGGTTGAAATCTAGAAAAAAAATTGCTTAAGGTAGAAATTATATAGAAGAAGAAATTTGAATATCTATAAACTGATATATTTGTCCTCTATTTATAGGAAAATAAAAAAAGTTTTAGATTTAAAATTAATTTTAGATTTGTAAAAGTCAAACAATTTTAAAACAATACATATTTAACTGGAATTTTTTTTATTAAAACATTAGATTTGTACCATCATAACAACAAGTCATTCCAATGAGATTAAAGAAAGTAGTCATTTCTAACATTGTGTTCCTATCATAAAATTTTGGATTCATCACTATTGTGAATTAAGCTATGTTTAGTTTGACTAACTTCGATAAAAGAGTAAGAATTCAAATTCTGTTATTGAAGTAAAAACAGAAAAAAAAAAAAAAACTAATTTTATGAGTTTCATGATGGATTGCTTTAAATTTTCATTTATTAAACCATGATAGATTTTTGTCCATAATTAGAAAAAATGTTTTTCTATATTAATTGATTCAATTTTGCCTTCTTAATGTAAGACTGAATTTGAAATCATAATATTCATGGATAATAAGAAGAATTATACAATAGTGATTCTTAGTTTCTTGGGTTTTGTATTATTTTAAAAAAGAAATTATTGTAAAAGCCAATTTTTATAATAAGGTTAACTTGGATAAGGAATGAACACTAGTGGCCAGTGGGCTGCCCTACTATGGTGCTTGGGCTTTGAACAACAAACCTCATTGCCCAAGCAAAGATCTTGTCTTGGCTGTCTCTCGCACGTGTGAGCTCCATTTTCATATATTCTAAATTTATTTATTTTAGTAATATCTAGGGGTGTTCATGGGTTGGGTTGAAAGATTTTTTAGACCCAACCAATTTTTTTGTTGTAAATTTTTTCAACCCAAATAACTCTTATTAAAAAATGAACCCAACCCAACCCAACCCAACCATGAAATATTTGGGTTGGGTTGGTTCGGGTTAATCGGATTATTTATGTAAAATTTTGTTCCAGAAAGAATAAAATATAAATATGTAAAAATCTAATTTAATTATTTTCATATATTGAATTAAGATTAACAACTCAATTTTATTTTATATAGTGAAAAATTTCTTTCTAGAGTGCAAAAAAACTACTTTTAAGAGTTGTTGAAGAATAAATTATTAAAAAAAATATTGGAATTAAATAAAATTAAAATCAATATATATATATAAATAATTATGTTATAAGTAATAAAAAATATATTTTTTAAAGTTAATAATAAATTCGGGTTGGTTCAGATTGGTTTGGGTTATATTAGGTGAACCCACGAACCAACCCAACCCATAAAATTTTCATTTATTTGAACCCAACCCAACCCAAATGAGTTGATAACCCAACCTAAACCGCATGGGTTGGGTTGGGTTGATCAATTTTTTCGGGTCATTAGGTTTTTTGAACACCTCTAGTAATCTCCCCATTAGTCCCTTATATTTACAATTATCCAATTTTAGTACACTACTTTCAATAAATTTTAGTCCTCAATGCTGGTTTATTGTTCATTTTTAATTTTTTTGTTATATATTAACATTTTTATTATAAATTTTGAAAACATGTTCACATATTATATTTATTTGAATGAAACTTATTATAATTATTTAACTAACTTTTGAAAAAATGAATTTTGAGAGACTACATTTAAGATTTAATGAAAGTACATGGATTAAAAGATCGGATAATTGAAAATATAAAGACTAATACTGAACAAATTTTAAAGTATAAAGACCAAAATAATAACTTAACTTGTATGATATACATCCTCTACCAAGAGGTCAAAAGTTCATTCTCATTACCCCACTTGTTAAACTTAATTCAAAAAGAGAAAAGACTCACCAGACCTTTAACTTTGAATTATATAATTTTCTTTACTACGTCAAAACACCTCGAATGTGTTTTAGATTTTTTTTATAAAGACCCAATCGAAAACATAGTCCTGATGCTCAATATTACAATTTTAGATTTATATATACTTTTTTTAGTTAGGTAACAACATGTGGCTATATGGATCAGGTTGGGGTACTTTTTACTCTTTGATAGAGTATATATCTTAATTAATTGAACTAGGAGTGTATATGGATCAGGTTGGAGTACCTTTTAAATTTAATCCAATCATATGGATTATAAATTTTTCAACCAAACAACCTTTATAGAAGTATGAATCCAGCCTAACTCAACGTTGAGACATTTGGGTTGGATTGAATGTTTGAGTTATTCATTTAAGTTTTTGAATTACTCTTTAAAAAAATGAAATGTTAATCTTTAACATCTATTTATTTATTTTCTTTAGAAAAGAAAGAAGGTTAGTAACACAATTTTAATTAAATTATGTTCCAAAGGCGTGAAAAATTAATTTTCAATTATTAAAGAACAAATAATCTAAAAAAATCATAAATATATGTATTAAATAAGTAAATAAAATATTTTTAGACTTAATAATATGTTTGGGTTAGTTCTTCAACCCAAACTAATTTTAGTCGAACCCATAAATCAATCTGACTCTTCTAATGTATCTAATTAAAGGGTTATTCAAGCATATAACAGTAATTACACTATCATTTGAAAGAAATATAGCAAACAATTGGATTCTTTTGAATTATGACTAAACATTTGATATATTTTTCTGTTAGTCTAAAATGCCCTCAATATCTTGTATTACACCGTAATTAAATTTTGATCTTTCAAGAATATAGCCTACGAAGTCTTCCCTATTTGTTTGAAAAATCAGTGCAAACACTCCCAATTCACTTTCTTTCTCGTAGTTATTACCTAAATGCTTCTTGAAAATTTCCTTCGCAGAGTAGCTGGTTTTCTTGGAACGTAGTCATTATACATTTTCATGCTTTGGATTATTCATTGCCAATTTTTTTTCTAAACACCAAGGAAAATCTTAATAGTGAGAAGTATTTGCTCTTCCTAATCGATTTCTACAAATTAGGATTGGAGTTGTTGTTGTGATTCTTCAACGTATACATATCGTATCACGCTTTGAATTTATCGTTTTGACTATGAGAGATTTAAATGAAGCAACAACCTTTCTAGACGAGCTTATCGATAGGATAAAGTGTGATGGAGGCTTGACGAGGCAAAATACAGATGGTGAATTCGAAATCAGAAGATGAAGAGGAAGAGAAATAATTAATGAATGACTGTTTTTTTATTCTCAATAAATTCAGTCCCTTATTTCATAAAACTATCAACTCTCCAGTATGTATTCATTATCTACTTATTTCTTTTGTTGTTCATCAAATTTTCTTCAACAACATATTAAAATTACAATGTAATGAACTAATGAATAATGATTTTAAAAGTTCATTGTTTGCTTCTTTCTTTTGTTGATCTTTTGTTATTTACTTATTTCTTTTCCTTTTACAAGGTGTAATACCATTTTAATAAACCTCCATTAAGAAAGAGGGAAATTGGGCCATATAGAATCATACCATTTTTACAAGGTGTAATACCGTTATTTGCTTCTTTCTTTTCTTTTTCCGTTTTTTTTAAGTATATCAAAATCTTTCTTTTGAAATTTCATTCTATCTTTCTTTCCTAATGTTATGTTATTTTCCAATATCACTTTATCTAAATTTTTTGTTTTTCCTATTTAATTTTTACTCTTTTATTACTATTTTTCTGCATTATCATAGAACTTGTTGAGGATTTATTATATTTGATTGAGAATTTGTGTTTATTATTTATGATTTTTAACTAAATATCGTCTATCCACAAGTTTTTTTTTTTTTTTTGTAAGTATTTATATAGAGCTTCAGTTCTAAATTATAAATATACAATAATTATGTTCACATATGTTGTTATCATATAGTAGCTAGCATTGTTTGATGGTCACAATACCTATTCGTGGTATGTTTCAATTAGGATACTACGGGAAAACAATCAGAAGAGGTTTCTATTTTATATATTAAATTTTTATTTATCTTTTAATGGGTTTCTTTTTCTATCCTTTGATTTGTGGTGTGTTATCCATTTTTTACTATTTAATTAAAATTTGGTTAGTTAGCTACAACCTAATTTAGAGGAAAGATATATTTTTTTTGTTAGCATTAACAAATTTGCTTATTTTTTAAAAAAGAGAATGTAATCTATCAAAGATGAGGGTATTTCTGACATTCGCAAATTATTAATTAATTATTTATTTAATCGTTTTGCTATTTTTCAAAACCTAAAATCAGTTTGTCATATCTTCAAATGAAACTTTAAAAATTGTCATTCATCTTGTTAATCCTTAGTTAAACCCAATCCAACCTAACCCTAACAAATTTATAACCCAACCCAATGTTATGTTAGTTAATCAGGTTATTCAAGTTAGCGAGTTTTTTTTTAATACTCCTAAATTGAACTATGCTTAAGTTAAATTTATTGACGTTGAGAGATAGAGAAACACAAGAATATTAGGTAGATAATGTTATTCCAGGTGAAGATTATTGTACCGTGGATAAAGCCATTGCCTTGAAAGTATGAACGACACAATTTTGGTGCTAATCGCTAGAAGTCGTGATAACACCGAAATTGTGCTATTTTTCTCTTCTTAATTATGGGTTTTTCTTATATTTAATGTGTTTATTTGATGATTTTTTAGGTATTGAGCATCTTAGAGGTAGAATAAGTCGTTACAAGCTATTCAGGGTTAATTTGGAGCAATTAGGAACTAATTTGAGCAACCGAACTTCAAAGGGACGTGAACGGACAAAAACATCCCTGGACGGAGCTTTGCAATGGTCAAACGAGCATTGTGCAATGCTATAAGGCAGTAACTATCTATTTTGGGCAAAACAGGGCAGGGTTGCAATGCTACATGTAGCGTTGCAAAGCTACGAACATCATGACGAACGTGTGCGCACGGCAGGGCAGCGTTGCGACGCTGCGACCAACTTCTATATATATGTTTCTTCGCTTTAGGTCAGAATTATTCACCCACCTTCGGCTTCCAGTCGAATTTTCCCTCTCTTCTCTCATCCAGTTTGTATTTTGGGTGTTTCTTTAGTAATTTACCGAGTAGATGTCAGATTAGCTTCTCCATCTCCATGGGCAGGTAAGATTTTGGTTTCTTAATTTAGGGATTCAGAAGAACTCGATGTAATTTTGTGAGATCTTGATTTATTGATGTATACAGACTTGTTTATGGGTTTTAATATTAATTTACATTTATGAATTGTATGATTTTAATTGTTGATTGACGCCCAATGATTTTGTTATGTAATTCTAATGCTTTGTGATTAACTTGTAATATATGAAACATAATTATAAGTTAATTCTCATTGAAGCAATAGGTTACTTAGGCAAAAAGGGCTGCTCCTAGCAACCTAGAGAAAAACCATATTGATTATTTAATTAGACGTTGGAAGTTAAACACTCATTTTAGTGTAATCTCTAGAACTTAATGCGATTTATCAATTTGTATAGAGCAGATTCGTTTTCTTTGCGTTTTGATTAATTAGATAATTAGGACCACTGGTTGGGATTCCAATCAATTGGACTAAGATATACAAGACGTTAAGTTATAAATTGGTTCAATGATCTAAATTACATTGAGTGAATCTATTCCTCTAAGCTAAGATGTCTCGATTAATTGTGCTTATATCTCTACTTTTCTTGCACTTTATTTTATGCAATTTCATTTATCAATCCACACCAAACCCTCCATTTATCTCTTTAACTGAAAACGAGCTTTGATGTCCCTGAGGTTCGACCCCAGACTTGCTCTTGTACTACCAGTTAGTATAGGTAGTTAGTTCGCTGATTTATAAATATTATTAGTATAGCGAGGGTTTACGGGCGAAGGTAAACTTGATCCTACCAAATTGGCGCTGTTGCCGGGGAAGCCAATTAGTTCTTCTTAGTTAGTTTTTAGTTAATGTTTCTTTTGCTTTGATTTGTTTTCTTTTTGTGTTAGTTAAGCATGACAAGATTTTTGAATCAATCTTGGACGTCCAAAAGCCAAGTTGCAAATTTTGATGATGAGGTAAGTGGCCTTCGCCACAAGCTTGTCGAGTTGACTTCCTTGGTTGGCCACTTGGTGAAAAGGAGATCACAACAAGTAGAGGTGTGCGGGAGTTGCCTACTGGAGGGGCATCCCACACAAGCATCCCCGAGGTTGAAGTGGATACCAACACCATGTGGATTCACCGAGTAGAGGTATTATGGTCCTTGGGACTATGAGCCTCACCATTCTTGGTGGGAGGAGTCCTTTGACCATGGATACTCAGGATGGCGACAAAGCTTTGGCGGCCAAGATTTCACAACATTGCACCAGTCGACTCATGCTCAGTCTTCAAGGCCAGGTAAGTCCTTAAAGGCTTTGGTTATAGAGCTTGCTGACAGAGCTTTTAAGTTTGAGTAGGACAACCTCCGTAGGCAACAAGAGTTCGAGCGCATCCAGCAGGAGAGTCTTCGCCCTGAGGCCGAGGGTAGACTGAGTTGCAAAGTCTGAGTGACCTAGTTGCTCGACTTGCAACTTCAGTTGGGAGGCCGGATAAGCCGTTGCCAGACCATTCCTTTGATTTTCCAGAGGCCCAGAGGCATGAGGTAGTCCACGTCGACACGGTGGAGGAGCAGGAACCACTTCCTGGAGATTCGTGTCCAGGTATAACTATAGAGTTTTCAATTTATGAACTTGTTAATAGTACTCTTCAATCTCATCAGGATATTCGAGCTTAGCGGCAAGGATTGATCACCTATGTTTCCCAGCTAACTGAGGCCACGCAGAGACTGGAGAGCGCACCAGAGCATTCCTCACGAGTTTGTTGAGTTTTTATTTTTTATTTATTTTTTATTTTTTATTTATTTTTTTTTTTACTCTTTTAGGTCATTTGAGTCTTTTGATTCTTTCTTTTTACCTCTTTTTTCCATATACTTAAAAACTCAAATTCAACCTTTCTGGTTCTCATCAGAATATGAGAAGCCTTATAGCCTTACCGGGCCATATTGACTCATCCGAGAAAGGACTAGAGAAATACGAGAATTTCTTTGTCTCTTGACAGGGGACAGATCGCATCGAGCAACGACGTTACAAATTTGCGCTTCCTAGAGGCAGCTATGTTTTAAAATTTTTTTGCTTCTTTTGTTTCTTATTTTTATTCTCTTTTTATTTTATTTTATTACGTTAGATTTTTATTTTTATTTCTACTTTTAGGGTAGTTTTTTAAAATTAAAAATGCTTTTTTTAAAAAAAAAATAAAAAAATTAGGGCACAGCATTGCGACACTATTATTGCAGCGTTGTAATGCTTCGCGGCAGAACTACATTATAACACTATTCTACAACGCCCTCTTCACCTTCCTCTTTGTTTTTCCTCTCAAGCCCGAGCCTCCCTCCCTATTTTCTCTCGATTTCCTTCATCATTTTTTATCTTAAATACGTTTTCCCCTTCATTCCTTCCAAATCCTGATGTTTCACCAAGATTCATAGTTTTTTTTTGTGGGTTTTTCTCCAACTTTCAAGATCTAGCGAGTTTTTGCATCTTTTGGATTTCTCTGCTTCAAGGTAAGTCTTCTTTTCCATTCTTTGTCTATTATTCCATATCTTTGTTGAATGGTTGGAGATTTTTCTATTTCGTATGATTTTTTTACTTGTTCTTGAATGGGTTAGAAGATTTGGATGTGTTAAAATTGAATATATGAATGAAATTGTTGGGAACTTCTGTGTGCAGGTGAATTTTTGGTTGGTTATTGAGAGTTTGGGGGTGGTTTGGATAGGAGTTGAGAAGAGAAGTTGTTAGAATTTTCCTAGAAACCAAATTTTATGAACGTACCATTTTTTGGAAATATTTATCATGGGACTTAGTAGAGTAGAAAGGAGGGAGGCTAGTTCCAGTGGGGATGGACGCAATCCTGAGTCGGTTTTTGAACATCCTAGGTTTAGTTCTCGAGAAGCCCTAGATAGATACATGAGAGAGGGTGGGAGTCTTTGGCTGGCCATCCTGGCGAGGCGGTTATTCCCGTTGTTAGTGAATTCTATGCTAACATTGACGAGGGTAGGGATTACTCGTTAGTTAGAAGCATTAGGATCCCTTTTTTGTTGGCTCGCATCAACGAAGTCTATGGTTTACATGACTTCAATGATGAGTACAGTGGATTCTGCTCCCAACAGTTTCCAAAGGAGAAGGTTATTGGAGACTTGTGTGGTCCTGGAGTTCAGTGGGCCATGTTTAGAGGAGTTGTAGTGAGGTTCAAGAGTATGGATATATCCGTCTCTAGCCAGATCTGGCATGCATTTGTGTGTTCTAGGCTGATGCCAGTTCTGCGCCTCACTGACGTCACCAAGGACCGGGCCAAACTCCTGTATTGTCTTGTTCAATGGATATCCGTTAACGTCGGACGAGTCATTAGGGCTTCGATCGGTAGTTTAAGGCACCCGAGTTTAATCAAGAGGTTCGAGGTGGAGATTCTTGATGATGAGGAGAGGATGGGACGTTGAGCTCCCATCTCTAAGTCTTCAGTTGCCGCCTTCTGTGGGCGTGGAGTAGATCAGTCAGACGATGACAAGAATGACGAAAAGGATGAGCAGGTTCCCATGGCAGAGAAGATTCCCTGTGCTGGTCCCCAAGATCAAAACGATGTTCCAGTAGTAGGGGAGTCCTATGCGGAGCAGACATTGAGGATTTCCACTCTAGCACTCAGCGTGGCCACCAAGTCACTGAGAGTGAGTCAGGAGACTGCTCATCGAGCGAGGTGTATGGAAAAGACGGTAAACTTCATTGCTTAGGAGACCCGTCTCTACTATGCTAGCATTGGTTTCCAGAGTGGTCTTAAGAGGGATCTAGACTCTCCAGATTCCGACTGAAGCTAGTCTTTTCTTTCTTACTATTGAAGGAACTCTTATACAAGAGTACCTATGAGCGGAAGAGGATCTTTCCAATTCATTGTGACAGAATTTCCACATATACATTCATACATACAGATATGCATTAACACTACTAAATTACCGGCATGCCTTCAGATAAATAAACTATAGAACGTGGATAATTAGTTGAAGACTTTCTTCAGAACAAATCTCTCTCTCATAAGAACAGACTCCTTGCACTCTCGCTAGAACGTCAGGTAATCGTTCAGCAGCACCTCGGTCGTCTACCACGAACGGCTTCGCATGAATAATAGGAAATGGGGACGACACCACCACTTAAAGCCCTTAGTATTCTCGGAGTGAGAATACAAAGTGTTGCAACGCTACGAACATCATGATCGACGTGTGCGCAATGCAAGGCAGCATTGCGACGCTGCGACCAACTCTTATATATATGTTTCTTTGCTTTAGGTTAGAATTATTCACCCACCTTCGCCTTCCAGCCGAATTTTCCCTCTCTTTTCTATTCCACTTTTTATTTTAGGTGTTTCTTTAGTAATTTATCGAGTAGATGCCAGATTCTAGCTTCTGCATCTCTATGGGAAGGTAAGATTTTGGTTTCTTAGTTTAGGGATTCGGAGGAACTCGATGAAATTTTGTACGATTTTGATTGATGTATACAGACTTGTCTATGGGTTTTAATCCGAATTTACATTTATGAATTGCATGATTTTAATTGCTGATTGACACCCAATGATTTTGTTGTGTAATTCTAATGCTTTGTGATTAACTTGTAATGTATGAATCATAATTATAAGTTAATCCCAATGAAAGCAATAGGTTAGTTAAGCAAAAAGGACTGCTCCTAATAACATAGAGAAAAACTATATTGATTATTTAATTAGACGTTGGAAGTTAAACACTCATCTTACCGTAATACCTAGAACTTAATGCGATTTATCAATTTGTATGGAGCAGATTCTTTTTCTGTCATTTTGATTAATGATGTGGTGTGCAAGCGTACACAATCGAAGTAATAAATCCCAAATAGGGTATCGTCCTCAGGGACCGGCTTGAGCAAAATTCTCGTAATCTTAGCTATCACAATTCTTTGTCAATTTTATTCAGGCAACACAAAAGATGAATTTTATCTATAACCATGACTAATGAAAACTCAATCACACACAAGAACAAATTCAGAGCAAAACGATTTCAGGGTATTGTTTCATTTAGGGAATACAGTGAATATGACATGTAATTGATTGAAATCGATAGTGAGGCTAGAAGTTCTAAAATCAGGAAATCCTCTCTCGAGTTCAAACCCTTCTAATAGCTACCCATTGACCCAAATCTCTTCTATCGCTTGAATAGTTACAACATTAAGATCCTTCAATCACACCCCTTATTATTCTAAATTCATTCTCATGCAATTTTGAATAACAATCTAAATTATTGGGTCCAGCGAATTAAACTCTCTCTCGAGACATCTAATTAACTTAGGTTCATTCAATTAATGGCCAGTTAATCAAAAGCATTAAACATAAATAATTTAGAAATCCATGCAAAATCAATCAACTGGTAATTCAATATGCAAAGTAACATCCCCTAAGATTCACAAACACCCTAGAATAAAAGAGTTCTGCCACACATTATTTTGATAACAATATTCCAAAACTAATCAATCATTACAGCAAAAAGTAAATTAACCGTAGAAGTACGATCTCCCCTCAATAGGTCCGAATCCCAATCACGATCTCCTTGACTCTTACCACAAATCTCGTGTTTTTCTTCAACAAAACAACACAATCACGATCAATCTTCCCGTCATGATCAGCCCAGAGACTACCAGTTAGTATAAGTAGTTAATTCAATGATTTATAAATATTATTTTTGTAGCGAGGGTGTACAGGTGGCGGTAAACTCGACCCTACCAAGCCGGTTGCTCTTCAAGGTTCACACAACACCCAGATTATAACGTACACTTGTCAGAGAACGGATTGGAATCAATTGGAAAATTAGATCAGAAACGATGAGGGCAATAGAAAGCAAAGAAGATGATAAGCTATGGTTTTCTATGTATTCACAAGCTGTTCAAAAACTTTTTTTAAAAAAAAAAAAAAAGAGGAAGAAAAAACGTGTTGGAATTAATTCCAACTAACACATTTATTTTGGTAAATAAAATGTTTAATGGTAATAAGTAGTAAAACATTATTTCTTCTTGGCATAATTACCGAAACCTAAAGCAATGGTAGTAATGACATGCCCATGTAATGAAAGGGTTATACTTTCACCATCACCACACTTTAATAGCTTTATTGCAAGCATTTATATATATACCCACTTGCCAAGCCTAAATCTTCCAATGTGGGACAACTTCTATTTCTTCTCTCAAAAACTAATTTTTCCTTTTGCTAAGGGCCAAAAGCCTCATTCCCAATAGAGAAACTTTGTGAGACTTGCAACAGTTGAGAGAGACACAATAGTGTACTACAAAATTACATAAAACTTTTTAAGCAATACATAGGCACATTTCAAAATATATCCATCTTTGTGCATTACATTTTAATCACACTGAGAAAAAAACAAAAGATATTTTAGAAAAGAGGTCTGGAGAGTTTGCCATCTGGTAGATAAATTATGATTGGACAGTTGAATGAAATTTAGAAAAATAAATATAGACTAAAATGTAACTAAGTATTTTTTTTTTAAAAAAGTTTGGTCAATATAAAATTTTCATTTAATTTATCCTTTGATGACGGCTTGTTTACATAATTATATTACTATTTAAAAAATTAATTGTCATTTTTATTCTTTGTTACTTTAATATTATATATAGATAATCATTTGTATGTATCAGAACGTGATCCTGATATGAAGCGGTTGACATCCTCTTTCAATAGTCTCTTTACATAAAAAAAAAGTTTTTGTCATCAATCACATATGTAATTGGTCACCCAATATATATTAAAAAAAATATTCTATGTAAATATGAATTTTAGTTTTTAAGTCTTTCGTGTGTAGGGAATCCTACATATGTGAGATTGTGAAAACAATTATTAAGGGGGTGTTTGGCTGATAGCACAATTCTTCCACCTAACTCAGAGTTGTTTAGCTACTTAGTTTGGGTTAATTGATTTGTAAGACTCGAGTGTACAAATAGTCGGATTAAGTGTTCGGAACTAAAAGACACTAAAACGACGAAGTTAGGAGCTAAATCGATCAAATGACGAAGTAAGAAGGCTGCTGCACTGCCAAGCGTCACAACGCTCTGATTAAGCTTGAGTCCAACACTAGCTTGATGCTATTGGACAGAATGCTTGGACGTAGGGCAACATTGCAACTGTCGCAATGCACCTTGACGCTAAAAGACAGAAGCATTAGCGTTGCAATGCTATCCCAGAGCCATGCAATGCTGCGGAGTTTGACGGACGCATAACCCTATCGTGCGTGCAATGCAGCATCAGGCCAGCGTTGCAACACCTGCATGACGCTCGACCATTATGCATCACAGCTTTGCAATGCTCGACAGTTTTATAAAAGGAGAATTTTGGTCCAGTCGAGAGGAGAGGATCAAGTACACCCAATTGTGAACGCCGTCACTCTGTCTCAGCCTAGTTTTAGCCCACTTTTATACCAAAACTCTGAAAAGAATTCTTTCCCTTGCCAATTGTATTGAGTTCAAGTATGTTTAGTGGCTAAAGGGTAAGAACATAGCTTGGGTTTGTTAGTTTAATTTCATTTCAAGTTAATTCTTGAGTTTGGTTTGTTAATTCTGTGAGTTTTATTATGAATTTTATGAAATTTATCTTGAGCATATTCTTCAATTTTTGTGTATGGGATAATTTGACAAATTAGCTATGCATATTAACTTGATTGCTTTGATTGACCCTAATTTGTAATCGTTAGGTCGTCGTCACTTAGACGCATGAGTTTAGTAGGTTTATTGTGTTAATTTGGGATTCCAATTAACAAGCATTTACCTTCTAACTTAGATAAATTTCGATCAATTAATTAGTTAGACGATGAAAACTGATTAGTTGGCTTAGTTTTGCCTTGAATCTTAATACTTGTTGATTAATTGATTGGTTAAGTATTCTTTCTTTTCTCTTAATCAACTTGATATTATGGACTACCGTTAAGGATTCTAATCGAGTGGACTAAGTTTTTAATTCGAATAATCTCACGTATCTTTCGAGTAGTCTATGATAGAATTAATGAGTAATAAATTAAATTATAATTATCCAAGCTAAGTATTTGTTCGATAATTGTTTACATTGCAAAATTTTCTCTTTCACAATTTATTTTAACAATTTTCACAAACCCCCCCTTGGTTACTTCCTACAAGTTCCAACTTTCTAGGAATCCATATTTGGCTTTCTGTGGTTCGATCCCAGACTTGCTACTTGTACTACTAGTTAGTATAAAGGGTTAGTTCGGTGGATATAGATTCATGTGCATGGCCGTCTTTCAGGAGTGACACCATAAGCCCGGTCCATCAAATTGGCACTGTTGCTGGGGAACTGACAGAATCCTTAATTTTTTAAACTTGCACTGTTTATCCTTGCTAATCAATTTTCTTTTTTGGTGCATGACCCACACTCCCAAGGGTGTTAAACAATTATATTTTGTAGAGATCTCTAAGAAGAGAGGAGAATCAGAAGAGAAAGAAGACAGCAGGCTGCTCTTGACAGAAAAATTCGTGTTGAAGACACATCTGAAGGAAACATTCCTGAAAATTTCCCAATAATGGCCGAACGAGAAAAGACCCTCAACGAGCTTGCAACACCAGACTTAACTCAGCAGCACTTATGCATTGCCTATCCTGAGATGACAGGTAATTTTGAGCTCAAATCTTGCTTAATTCACTTACTTCCTGCTTTTTCTAGTCTATAGGGCGAGGATCCACACAAACATCTGAAGAAATTCTATGTGGTGTGTAATAGGATGAGACCTAATAGGGTGACCCAAAAGCAGATCAATATGAAGGTATTCCCCTTTTCATTGAAGGGAGATGCCAAGGAGTGGCTCTACATCCTTCCATTAGGAAGCATCATATCCTGGGAGGAACTACAGAGGCAGTTCTTGGAGAAATTTTTTCTAGCACCCCGAGCTTCTAGTGTGAGAAAGGAAATCCATAGCATCATGCAATTCGATGGAGAGTCCCTTCATGAGTATTGGGAACGATTCAAAAATACTTGTGCCAAGTTCCCCCATCATCATATGTCACACTCCGTACCAGATTACCCTCCTAACCTGGATGGAATGGTGACTGTAGCAGTTACCAACCCTTTTGCTGACACTTACTGCCTATCTTACCTGTTAAATCTTGTTCAAACCCTGAATACATACATAATAACCCAGAACTTAACACATTTGCATTACAGGGTTTCACAGCATTGTTTACATAGATAATACAACCTAGTAAGCCCCATCAAGAATACTAGTCACTAGACAGACACATGTGTACTAACTAATACAGGCCTTTAGTTACGTTTCCTTCAACCTGTGTCTTGAGTGGCAGAGCAGCAGCAGAATAGTCTTTTGGGAACTGACCGCTACCTGAAAGAAAACATTTGAAAACATGGTGACTTAATAAAACGTAAATCTCATGCTTAAACTGAAAGCTTGAAAACATAATTCTGGAACTTAAAATATACCAAGCAAATGTTTACATAAAATCATTTAAACCAATGTATCTGAAACCTGAATCTTGACTGAGAATGAACATTCACTGCTCTAATTCCAACGTCAAGCCAAGACCAGATGAGACCTCTACCTATCCTGCTCACATTAAACTGTGGCTAGAAGAGATCCCTACATCGATCTCTTTAAATATATCGATGGCATCTCAAGCAACATCCTTAAAACATAAACGCTGATAACAACTCCTAAACATCAATAATCATCATTATTCCCTAGTTGAGAACGAGCATACACTGCTCTATCTCCCAACGTCTATTATCGGCCAAGAGACCCATACCTCGGCCTCTCATTCAGACCTACCTACATACACATGGAGTTTGCTATGTACCATCAACACCTTAGGTACATTTATTCAGATACCTTCCCTACCTTCAGTATCCCTATTCATTATATTAAGAAATACCAATGCATGTACTTTGACAACCTTAGGTATTTAAAACATAGTGCGTCAAGCTTCATTCGACCTTAGTTTGAACCCTAATGCATGCTTCATACTTTGTGAAATAAGTTGGCTTAAAACATATTGAACTACCTTGTAAAACCACTAGCATGCGTTAGACATAAAAAACATACTTGGAAAACTTATACATTAGTAAACATCATGTGTTGATAAACATTCATAAGCATTAGAAATTTCAAACTATCCTTCTAGCCTAAGAGAATATAACTGCCTTTATCCTTAGTTGAGAGTGAACTACTAGTTCTAAACCTCAACGTCAACCTTAATCGGAGGAAACCGCTTTTGCTCAGTCCCTCGACGTTGTATTACCTACGTGCACGTGGTTTTAACTGAGTACCATCATACCTTATGTACCTGACTAGGATACCTTCTCATTGTCCTTCAGTATCCTTAGGTACTTGACTAGGATACCTTCTCATTGTCCTTCAGTATCCTTAGGTCCTTCTGCTCAGATACCTTCTCAAACGTCCTTCAGTATCGAGCTGTTAAGATACCTTTTCAAATGTCCTTCGGTATCAAGTTGGTCCGGTACCTTCTCGAATGTCCTTCGGTACCAAGTTGATCAGATACCTTCTCAAATGTCCTTCGGTATCTGGTTGGGCTGATACCTTCTCAAATGTCCTTCGGTATCGTGTTTTAAGTACAACTAGTCATAAACATTTAGTTGAACACTAAGGCTTAGTGCTTAAATCATCATACTAATTCATCCATCATACCAGTTCATCATAAAAATGGAGTTACTTAGACATGCTAAAGGTATTTGAACAAGATAACATATTTAAATCATATCAATTCCATGGAAAACATGCTTTACTTAGCATGAGAAATAGTTTCACAAATACGTTGCTTGACACTTCATTTAAACATTTAGCATGAGGAACATCTTCAAGAAATCTTAGTTTTTAAATCATTAAAACAGTAAGTCATCACATAGTCACTCACAGCTCATTGGCCTCTTAACGGATTATATACCTCTTCCAGCTTTTCTTGGCCTGAAAGGATGTAATTCCTGGTTAAACCACTTAGAATTCTTAGCAAAATACCTGAAATAGTTCATTTGGTAATGGAAATTTCATCATCAAAGACATCTTTACTAACGAGATTCTCCTCATGAGCGAGATTCTTCTCATGAACGAGATCCTCATGAGCGAGATCAAGCTTTTCCTAGCGATACTCCCTCACCAGCGATACCTGCGATACCTACCTTACCAGCGATACCAGCGATACTCAGCCCAATTTCTAGCGAGATTCAGCCCAATTTCTAACAAGATTCACTTTTAGAGCGAGATCCTCATTACAAAATTAGTGAGATTGCCTTCATTAGCGAGATCCTCATCACAAAATCTCGCTATAATCTCCACGGTGGGCTGTTTGCTTGTTCCTCCCAAGCAGTTGTCTGCTTATACACTTTAAAAATTCATAACTCAAAATCCAGACCTCTTTTAAAGAAACTTCCTTTTACAAACATGTTTAGAATTGAGTTAGCAACATTACCTTAAAATTTAAGCTCAAAATTTCTCATTGTTTAATCTAGAGATTTAAAACTTCATCATTGGCTCAAAATCAAGCAACTGCCTGCTTGTTCAATAATTTCCAGTCTAAATTTCAAAATTATATAACTCGTTTTCCAGGCCTCATCTTAAAAAGCTCCATTCTACAAAGTTGTTCATAACTGAGTTAGCAATATTACCTCAAATGTTTAGCTCAAAACGCTTTGTAATTCATCTTGAAGCTTCAATTCTTCACTGATGCCCTAGATTCACCTAAAAAACGAACCCTTCGTATTTTTTTTGCCCCTCTGGCCTTATTCCGGCGAGTTTTCCTTTCAGCAGCCCAACCACAGAAAACAGACACACAAAGCTTTTGAATGCTACTGGAATTACACAAATAGCCTAAGTAGTTTGTCCAAACAGATGTAATGAATTCGACCTTCTTGCTTATATTACCGCCCAAAATCCAGCATGAACCCTCCTTGTGCCACCTGGCCCACTATTGGTGATGAAGGGCTAGGATTTAGTAAAACTCCTTTTGCTAACTTCACTCACAATATTACTTCAGCACTACACCTCACTAGATGGCATGGTCAGATTTATATGCTTATTATGCTTTCCATCATCAAGCATGATCTTCCTTAGCCTAACCGGGTTTTGTCCTACTTTTACACTTAGCTACCCAAGAGCCTATTTCTTCTTGCTTCCTTCTTCTACCCTTCCTAAGACATGGCTTCATTTATTTCATTAGGAAACATCTCATTACTTACTCTTACTTAACGTAATTAGGGTTCGGGTTTTACATCATATCTCAGACCAACTCTTGGTCTAGTACTTTTATGAGGGTCTGATGCAGATTGATAAAAGCAACATAGATGCAGTTGTAGAAGAAGTCTTAGTTAATAAAACCCTGATTAAGGCCATGAACCTAATAGCTACCATGGCTGAAAATTCTCAACAATTTGGAACTAGAGCTGCAGTCAGTGTGAAGTCTGCCAATGAGGTAAGTGAACTTAAGAAAGAAATATTTGACTTCGTTTCTATTGTTAAGCAGTTGGCAAATGTGGAAATTGGACAGCCCACTTCTGTTTGCCATGTATGTCATGGGATTAGTCATTCAGTTAACGTTTGTCCAAGTGCTCCAAAAGGAGAAATTCCTAAGGTAAACACCATTGAAGGCCATAATTACAATGGAAAAAGTAGAAGACGAGACTCATTCAGTCAGACCTTCAATCCAGGGTGGAGAGACCACCAAAACTTCAAATGGGGAGGGCAGAATGAGCAGGCTCAACCTCATGGAGCATCGTTTGGTTCAGGTATGTCATTGGAAGACATTGTTAAATGTCTTGCTGACAACTCTTTTGAATTTCAATAGGATACACAACATTTCCAACAAGATACAAAGAAAGCCATTGAAGCTTTGGGGACCCAAGTCTCACAGCTAGCCACCTCTATGAGTAGATTAGAGAGACAGTCTGGCAAATTTCCATCCCAGCCTGAGTCAATTCTTAGAGAGAATGTTAGTACAATCACATTGAGGAGTGGTAAAGAGTTGGAGCCACCTGTTGAGTCAGTAAAAGAGCAAGAACAAGAGAAACTGAAAATTCCTTCTTCAGATCAAACCATTTTGCCACCACAAAAAAAAACAGGGAGTATCTTCTCACCCATATCCTCCTTTAGATGCATATGTGCCTAAAACACCTTTTCCTTCCAAGCTTGCTAGGCTAAAAGAACTAGTTGCAGTCAAGGACAAGGAGCTTTTGGAAATGTTTAGAAGGGTAGAGATAAATATTCCTCTCCTTGATGCCATCAAGAAAATTCCTAAATATGCCAAATTCCTAAAGGAGCTTTGCACGAGGAAAAGACAAGCCAAAGAAAAGGAAAGGATGGTGGTAAGTCAATTTGTATCTGCGATCCTACAGAAAAATTTGCTAGAAAAACAGAAGGATCCAGGTATGTTTTCTCTCCCTTGCACCATAGGCAAAAAGAAAATTGATAAGGCCATGCTAAATTTGGATGCATCAATAAATATTATGCCTTATTCAATTTATCAAGAATTAAAATTAAAGAAGTTAACTGAAATTGGAGTTGTCATTCAATTAGCAGATAGGTCCTTTATTCACCCATTAGGAGTCATAGAGGATGTCCTAGTTCAAGTCAATGAGTTTCTTTTTCCTGCTCATTTCTATGTTCTTAAGATGGAAGAGCCCACATCCATCTCATCTGCATCAATCTTGCTTGGGCGGCCTTTTATGAAGACAGCTAAGACTAAGATTGATGTAGATGAGAGCACTTTATCTGTGGATTTCGATGGTGAGTTGGTCAGGTTTAATTTTTTCGATGCTATGGAAACTTCCACCATAGGGCAAGTACATTCTTTGTGCCAGATTGATGTGTTTGACTCTTTTTAGCAGAAGGTTATATGAGACGTCTATGACGACGACGAGGATATCTCAGGAGATTTAATCCCCCTTGGAGATCTTGCCACCTTGTCCATGATAGAGCCGGTAACTATGCCCTCATGTTCTGATGATGAATCTTCTGACAAGGTGCTTCCTTTTTTTTTGCAGGTACCTAAATTGGAGTTGAAGGATCTTCTAGACCACTTAAAGTACGCCTATTTGGGGGAAGCTGAGACCTTGCCTAGTATTATCTCCAAGAACCTATTGAGGAACAAAAAAAAGCAGCTAGTTGAGGTACTGAAGAAATATAAGCTGAGCATTGGATGGATGCTGGCCGACATTAAAGGTATTAGCCCCACTGTGTGCATGCATCAAATTTTTTTGGAAGATGGAGCTAAGCCTTGTTGATAGCCAAAACGACGTCTGAATCCTATCTTGAATGAGGTAGTCATGAAAGAGGTCTTCAAACTCTTGCATCCAGAAATTATCTATCCTATCGCTGATAGCGAGTGGGCCAATCTTATTCATGTAGTGCCTAAGAAAATGGGTATTACTGTGGTTAAAAATTATGAGGGTAGTTTGATTCCTTTTACGGTCCAAACTGGGTGGAGGATGTGTAGAGATTTTAGGAAATTAAATGTTGTAACCAGAAAAGACCACTTCCGCATTCCTTTTATTTACCAGATGCGTGAAAGGCTTGCTGAAAAGCCCTTTTTCTATTTTCTCGATGGTTTTTTGGGTTTGTATCAGATCTTGATAAATCAAGAGGACCAATAGAAGACTAAATTTACATGTCTCTATGGCACCTTTGCCTTACAAAGAATGCCATTTGGACTATGTAACTCTCCCAACACCTTTCAGCGTTGTATGATGTCCATATTTTCATAGTATATTGAAAAATGCATGGAGGTTCTTATGGACGACTTCACTGTATATGGAGACTAATTTTCTGATTTTCTATCTAAATTGTCTAGGGTGCTAGAAAGATGCATTGAGTCTAACCTTGTTCGGAATTTCAAAAAGTGTCATTTGATGGCCTTGCGTGGCATAGTTTTAGGACATATAGTATCTGAGCATGGCATAGAGGTAGATCCTGCTAAGATTTATGTTATTGCTAAGCTCCCTTACCCCACAAATGTGAGAGAGGTTTGTTCGTTTCTTGGTCATGCAGGTTTCTATCGCGGGTTCATTCAAGATTTCAGTAAGATTGCTCAGCCGATGACCTCTCTTCTCCAAAAGGATGTGGCCTTTGATTTTAATGACGAATGCAGAAAAAGTTTTGATGTGCTAAAGAACGCCTTGTCCTGCACTCTGGTTATTCAGGCTCCTCGTTGGGACCTTCCCTTTGAGATCATGTTGTTGGGAATGGTGTCCTAAATCTTCTGGTAGTCTCGTAGTTTGTAAACTCTGTAAACATATTGTTATTAATAAAATAAGTGATTTTATAAGTATTTACTCAATCAAATAAAGTAAGATCCGAGGTTATTTTATGTAACTTAAGCATGTATGTGGAGACAAACAAGTGGATCATGCCTTAAATGATAACCTAAATGGTCTGTAGTATATGGATAAAGGATGGATAACTTATCCTGGTGACACTATGGATACGGCCTGTTTTGTTGATGTTACAAGTGTTGTAAAGTGCTATAAATGGTCTAATCCTGATCATTCTGTGGAGACATACGAGTTAGGGTATCCTATATAAAGAGTTTGTATAAGACCAGACCACGACATGATTAGTCTTTTTATATAATTCCATTGATAATTGAGACTTACATTTCTCTAAAATGACAATAGGTGACATGACCTTAATCATGAGTGAGTTAAATACTCCTGCCTATGAGGGTGGTCTTTTGATTTGTATGGGTGAAAGTGGCCAGATTGCCAACTCAACAAGCCTACCATTTTGGGGATTCTTCTGATTGAGGAATTGGGAACTCAGCTACACAAGATGGAATTCACTCCTTCCTCGAAGTAGGGGTAAGTAGATAAATTGCTCCCTCAAGGGCTGATTCCGGGTCTAGAACATAGTGGCCACACCCTCTCTTGGGAAGAGAGGACTTAGTCATTGTGGGACTATAACTTATTGTTCATTAGAGAAATTAGTGGTACTTAAGGAGTTAGATGTAACAGGGGCAAAATGGTAAATTGGCCCATTTGTACTTATGAGCGATTTGTAAAGAGTCATCGCATTTTTGATTGGTTATATGGACATATAAATATATCTGTAGTGCGAAGAGTGAAACTGTCGGTCTTTAATGAAGTGCCTGACAGTTAACGGATGGTGGATATCGTGATTAAAGAGTTTAGTCAGTTATTCACGTACTGTTGGAGCTTCAAGCTACAGATCCATAAGGTCCCCTTAATAGCTCAATGAGTTCAAGTTGAGAATCCGATTTTGGGTTAGTTTGAAGTGTTCAAATTAACAAGAGGAGATTTTATTTATACATAATATAATTAAATTAATTCAATTATATGTGATATAATTGATATAATGTATTTGATACATTTTTTAATTGAAGGAATTAATAGAAATATGATTTATATTAAATGCCATAAAGGAGAAAAAGAACTATGATTTATATGTTGCATATGATGCGATATTAAAACTATAGGTTATAAATATAATATGATAAGTTGGTTATTGTATTTATTTATAATTTATTAATTATGTGATAATTATTAATTCTTTTTCTTAATAATTGTGACTTGAGTGGAGGTTATTTGTGGTTCATGGTAACTGTGAGTTAAAAAGGAAAATAGTTTTCCAAATCATTAGATTATTCATTCGAATTGTCTCACAGAAAAATACTATCGAGTACAAAGTGTTTTTACTAAACGATAGATTTAGAGCATAAACGATCAAGAATCGAGTTCACTATATGATAGTTACTCGATGCTATACGATTGAGTAGCAAATCTATATGATAGGCTTCTTCTTACTACACGATCGAGTACTAAGTCTATACGATAGACTTTTCCTTCTTCTGTTGCATACTCGATCGTTTACCTCCTCCATTCCTCTATCCAAAGTCATATAGACCCCACAACTCCTGGATTCTCACACCAGGAATGTCAAGGTAACTCTTGTGGTGGTGTCTTGTTTACTCGCTGGTGTTCGAGGATTGATGATCGAGTTTCACTTGTTGAGATTGAGGATCTTCCAGTTGTTCGTTGAGATTGAGTTCTGATCATTGCGTTCAAGTTCTTCTTTGGACGTGTTGTAGATTGATCGAGGGAAATACGTGAAGAAGGAGTTATTCAAATGTATTATACTCGATCTCTTTGTATTTATTCTTCGAAGCATGTTGTAATTTATCTTTATGCATAGTCGTTTTTGTTAGACTATAAATGTATGTGTTCTTTCTCAATGGTATTTAGAACGATCCGCTTCCGCTGATTGGTTATCTAATCAAGAGTTCCTTCACATGTGCAATGTGAGTGACCGTGCTGTGGGAGCAGTGTTGGGGTAGAAGATATATAAGAAACATCACGTCATCTACTATGCTTGGAAGGCCCTCAACGCAGCTCATTGCAGATACACCACGACGGAAAAGGAGTTTTTAGTTGTTATTTTTGCTTTAGAAAAAAATCGCTCTTATATTTTGGGATATGAAATTACTATTTTTTCTGACCATGTAGCTCTACGCTACCTGATGTCAAAGAAGAAGTCCAAGCTTAGATTGCTAAGGTGGGTTCTTCTCCATCAGGAGTCCAACTTGAAACTCCAAGACAGAAAAGGATACAGGAATGTCATTGCCGATCACCTGAGTAAGATTGTTGCAGAGGGAGGTTGCCTCAGTTCTGATGGAGACTTCCCTAACCACACTTTGATNCTTTGATGCAGACAGATTTCTATGACTCTCTAGTACCTGTCTCTTATACACATCTAGATGTGTATAAGAGACAGCAGGTATGTCATTGCCGATCACCTGAGTAAGATTGTTGCAGAGGGAGGTTGCCTCAGTTCTGATGGAGACTTCCCTAACCACACTTTGATGCAGGTAGATGGTATTTCTATGACTCCCTGGTACACTGACATTGTGAATTACTTGACCACTTGTAAGTTCGCAAATGGGATGAACAAACATAAGCAAGATAAAATTAAAAGTGAGTTAAAATATCATGTTTGAGAGGATCCTATTTTGTGGAAGTTTTGTTCATATCAGGTAGTTAGAAGGTGTGTCCTTAATGATGAGTTTTTTTCTGTTCTTGAATTTTGTCATAAGCATGCTTGTGGAGGGCACTTCAATCTCAAGAGAACCACAAAAAAGCCTTAGATTTTGGTTTATATTGGGACACTTTATTTAGGCCATAGTTACTGATGATGCTAAAGTGGTTGCGGTTTTTTGAAGACTAACATTCTTAGCAGGTTTGGGTTCCCTAAAGCAATCATCAGCGATCAGGGATCACACTTTTGCAATAGAGTCATTGCATCCTTATTGAAGAAGTACGGTGTCCAACATCGTATTGGCACCCCATACCACCCTCAGACTAATGGGCAGACAGTGGTTTCCAACAAAGAAGTAAAGACAATTTTCGAAAAGGTGGTCAACCCAGGAAGAAAGGATTGGACCCTCCGGCTTGATGACGCTCTATGGGCCTACAGGATAGCTTTCAAAACTCCTATTGGAATGTCCCCTACTGGATGGTTTATGGTAAGGCTTGCCATCTTCCAATTGAAATCTTGCACAGGGCTTATTGGGCTATTAAAAAGTGCAACTGGGACATAGAGGTAGTTGGGGAGGCCAGACTTTTACAGCTTCAAGAATTGGAAGAGCTGAGGTTAGAATGTTTTGATTTATAAGCAAAAAGCGAAGGACCTTCATGACAAGATGCTTGCACCCAAGGAGTTTCAGGTAGGACCAAAGGTACTCCTTTATAGCTCTCGATTGAAATTTATGCCAGGTAAACTCCGGCCCAAGTGGATTGCACCCTTTGGCGTTTCTGACGTTTATCCTTATCATGCAGTACACATTGTTAAATTTGAGATAGGAAAAGTCATCAAAGTTAATGGGCAAAGGTTAAATGTCTTCCATAATGGCGAGTTTTTGGATTGTTTCAACATCGCCTACTGATTGGACTCGCCGGTCTACATCTAAAACGAGCCATCATGGTCGAGCAACTGACCATAAACATTTGTGCTACCTGGAGGCAGCCAGGATTTTAGGATTTGATTGAAATCAGTATCTCTCTTTTTATTTTTCTTTTATTTGAGCTAATTCTTTCTATTATTCTTGTTTGTAGGATTTTTGAAAAGAAAAAGGAGCTGATCAGAGTATCCTACATCCTTTCTTCATTCCAATGTTCAGGGAAGTATTATGATCTCTTATGCTTTACTTTTGATCACATTGGGGACAATGTGTGTTCTAAAAGTTGCGGATGGGGTGTTGGGATTTTGGCCCAATTTTTTTCAAATTTCTTTTATGATGATATTATTTGGGGTCCTTGAGCGCTGTGCTTAGACAATGCTTGCTTGTTTAAGTTTGTCTTGCTGTTGTGTTCCTTATGATGATTAGTCTATGACGCACTCATAGGAACTGTTTTTGCTTGAGAATAGGTCGAATGGAAAGGGTTCATAATTTTCATGATATTTTTGAAAATTTTACTTCAATATTTTTATTACTAATCTCCAAGCCCTTTGCATATCTATCTTGACCATGTGCGCTTGCTGAGAATTGAATTATGAGACCATAAGTTTGTTGTCACTATGGTAGGCCTTGGTGATAGATATTAGTCTTTTTGCAGTTCAATTTAGTAATGCATGCTTAAGATGTAGTCAATTGATATCACTGTCGCCTAGTTAAAAAAAATTCTATTTATGCATGTTTAGGGGTCTACTCCTCAAATGTGCATGTAAAAATGCCCCCAAAATACTAAACACCTTAGCGCACGACCCAAGGCCTATGTGTCTCCTAAAGAGGATACCAAAGACCTTCATATGTATATGAATGATGAGTTCCCTGATTACCTTCATCTCCTTGATTATCAGGGTCCTAGATGCCTTCATCTCCTTAAGTATAAAAAAATTAGGGTATATGAATTATTCCTTTACAAATCATGCTTGAATATGAACGTATTCAAAATTCCATAAATAACATAGCATTTTAAGTGGGTAATCATAAACATGATGCCTTAAGAAACATATTAGGAATACTTAAAACATATCACGGGAAAGCTAACATTTAAAGCTCATTTAGAAGAAATTCCTAACTTAACACAGCATTAGAAACTTTGAAGCATGATAGCACTGGAAATGTGCTATCTCATTTCACTTACTTCAAGGTTGTTTAGCTACTTAATTTGGTTAAATTGACTACTCAGTAGGACTCGAATGTACAAGTAGTCAGACTAAGCGTTCGGGACAAAAAGGTACTAAAATGACGAAGTTAGGAGCGAAATTGATCAAATGACAAAGTGAATGAAAGGTTATATCAGCATGCAACAGAAGCAACAAAGATCAATAAGCATTCTAATTCATTAGTTTTGGCTATAAAAAAACATACAATAATAAGAGGGTTTCAGGCAATACCTTTGTAGAACTTCTTTAATCTTGAAATTAGCTACAAATCCTCTCCAAATCTCGTTGTGAACCACTTAAAGATCTTTCCCACTATTCTCTTGGAGCTTTAGATTGAATTCTGGGACTCAAGATAAGTTTGAATGAAGGAACTTGGAGAAAAGCTCATTGCACCATCCATTTGAAGAACACATTTCTTCAACTCGAATTTTTTTACCAAAAAACTCTATTGATGCATGCCTCAATTCCACTTCCATCTTCTCTATTTATTACCAGACATTCATGCAAAGAAGACAGCTGCATGAGATGCAACTCATGCTTGGATTATTAAAGCTAGAGTTAAGTGGACTTTTTGTGAGCTGGTTGTTTGAGTAGTGGAGAAATCCCACATTTCAAAAATTTGTGTTTTTCAATTTTCAAATTTTCAAATTGATTTCTAAAACAAATTTGATTTAAAAAACTAAAAATAATATTAATTTTACAAAATTAATTTCATAAATTAATTTTCTATTTAATAATAAATAATTAATTAATTCTAATTAATTTAATATCAAATATTTAATTAATTTTACACAAAATTTCATTCAATTTTCCTTCAGGGTGTACCAGGGACCTATATGCAAGATGGAGAGTCACTGTCGTGGGTGTCAGCTGTTCTACATTCAATTGTTTGAAGATTGAAAAGGGCATTAAATGTATGCTTTGCCCCTGATCGCATAATGCTTGATCGATGTAGATCCCTCCTATTGAGCAGGTATCGTAAAGCTGTCTGGGTCGCATCTTCGGTGGGATTATAGTGTTTGATTTTTTGTTAATGCCACCGTGGCGAATTTTCCTGTGCTTTTTTTCTTTGACACCATATCCTTAAAAGACTTGGCATATTTTGGCATCTGCTCTATCGCTTCTGTAAATGGAATATTGATGTGTAGTTGTTTTAATATTTCCAAGAAGCAATGATACTGACCTTCATCGTTTTGCTTATTTTTCAGTCTTTGAGGGAATGGAGGTAGTTGTACTTTCACTGTTCCATGGTCTTGAGGCTTGGAGGTGGTCGCAACTTCAGGTTCCATAATCTCGGGCTCTTTTGACTCAGTTTGCATCAACAGTTTCTTTGGTTCCATCGCATTTGAATCGGTCCTGCTAGGCTCCTTCCTAACTTCCACCGTCGTTTTTCCACTTTGCAGGGTGACTGCTTGGCAGTGTTCTTTCCCTGTGTTCCCCGGGTTACGTGGGAGCTCAGATAAGCTCGACAGTGTTCCCTGCGGTCTGTTTTTCAGCTCTTCTGCAATCTGTCCTATTTCGATTTCCAAGTTGTGGATGGGAGTCGCCTGGTTCTGGAGGACCATCTCATTCTTTTCGATGTACTGTTTTAACAGGTTCTCTAGAGAGGATGGTGGTGGTGTTTAAGAGCTGCTGGCTTGTTGTTGCTGTTGATCGTTAGTTCGTTGCAAAATCCTTGTGGTCCTTCTTTTTGCGCCATAGGTTGATAGCCTTGTTGTTGGTTATTTTTTCAAGAAAAATTAGGGTGGTTTCTCCACCCAGGGTTGTATGTGTTTGAAAAAAGGTTGTTCTTAACAAAGTATATTGACTGTGGGTTTCGTGGACACTCTTCAACTGAATGCAATTCTCTACATGTAGCACAATTGGTGCTTGCCTGTTCTATCGCGTTGACTTGCCCTCTTTGTGTCCTGAGATTGTTTATTGCGATTCCCTATAATAAATTTATCATCGCATTCATCTGATTTTGTAAAGATGCGATGGCACCTTTATTTGCATTACCTTATATGGGTTTTACTAGTTGATCACTTTCTTGCCAATCTTCATGGTTTTTCGATATGCGATCAAGAATGTTCTTTGCCTCATCATAAGTCTTGTCTAGCATACCGCCTACTGCTGCCGCATTGGCAGCTGTCTGCGATGCAGGATTTAGTCCACGATAGAAAATCTCCATTTGGAGGCAATCTAAAAATCCATTGTGCGGGTAGTCGCGCATTAATCTCTTGAACCTCGCCCACGCGTCATCGAGCGATTCGTCTTCTTCTTGTTCAAAATTGGTGATTAACTACCTTTTTCTGGCATTATCTGTAGGAGGGAAATACTTCTTCATAAACTTCTCCACAACTTATTCCCATGAAGTTATCTCTCCTTGTTCGAGGGAGTATGCCCATTTTCTTGCTTTATCGCATAGTGAAAATGGAAATAGCATGAGTCAAACTTCTTCAGCGGAGATATTAGGAAACACAAAAGTGTTACAAATTTCAATGAAGCTTCGGAGATGGGCGTGTGAATCTTCACCACGCCATCCTCCGTACTGTCCTAATGTCTGTATCATTTGTAACATTACCGGCTTCATCTTAAACCTTGATCCATCCAATGCTGGTCTCATGATTCCTGGGGAGAAATCATACAAGTTTGGTGACGCATAGTCCCAGATGGGTCTATTGCGATCATTTGCTAGTAAGATAGGATTTTCCATTATGTTTACATTTGTGGCTCATTCTTCCGGTTGTTCAACCATTCTATGAGTTCTTCCTTGTTGTCGACGTCTGTTTCTCTGTCTTCTGCGAAATGTTCTTTCGATCTCTGGATCGTAGTTGGGCTCAGGAGTGTTCCTTCGCTCATGCGACACTTACTTCTTCCTTTACCAAAGGAATGTCAATGCACAAAGGTCGAAAGCTGCAAAGATCAAAGAGGTTTGATGTTAGCGCAATCTATACCGTAGTCCTCGGCAACGGCGCCAAAACTTGATGCGTAGAATTTATGATGTGCTATGGTGTGCGTTTGCGATGATGTGTGTTATGCGGTGATCATGCAAGTTTTCCTAACAAAGCCCAAGTATAAGCCTTCTTAGGTTTCCTGGTAAGTCCAGGGTCGAACACAGGGACTACTAAGTGGATAGTGTTTTGATTGAGATTTTTCCTATGCGATGGAGTTGAACGCGGAGTGATGAAAGCGTAGAAATACGATAAGTATGCGATGAAGGGGTTGAGAAGGGGTTTAACTAACATTTCATAAGATTGTGCACAAGTTATGCGATCATGCTACACACAAATATCAGTACTACATTTCTCAAAGCAGAATTACGCAATTCCTATTTTTAGGACGCATGCGATGCATATGCGAAATTGTCGATAGAATTTATGTCTAAGTCTCTATTCTTGCATATGATGAATGACGCGCACATAAGACAAGGTGACTACATACCATCATTTCCTATTTCTAGGGTGCATGCAATGTGTAAATAGCAATAGAACTTATGTCTAAGTTTCTACTCTTGCTTATCCGATTCTAATCTGACTCTTTCGAGCCTAGATTCTAATCTGACACTCTCAAGTCTAGATTCTATCTTTAGACTACTCTCTCAAGTATGTCCAAAGGGTGAATAATGCATACAAAAGACAAGATGATTGCATAAAATGTAATCTTAAGTCATGCTAGCTAAGTACTTCTCAACCCATTCAAAAATTTAGCTACCCATACATGGTATGGAGAGATTGAACATAGATTGAAATGAAGTTTCCATTTTCTACAAATAAAGTACAGAATACAAAATAACAAATGGATTTGAGAGATAACAAGCCCGGTAAGCAATGTCTTGCTTCCCATGGCCTTTTACACTGTTCTTTAATTGGATTAAAGGAGTTTAATCAATTAATCTCATATCATTAGGGCTTCTAATTGATCGAGCTAACATTAAAAAAACGGAAGCTATTAGGATCCTAAGTATTCTAACTACATCAATTTTAGTGGATTAGCATGCATATTCAACAATTTTAAGAATATTAGGGTTTATAGAAGAAACCTTTGAAGAATTCATGAAATTGTTACAAATCTTTGCGAATTTTTTCTTCAATGTTGATGTTGACTACCACAAGATCTTCACCCTAAACTCTTGGCCTTAGATTGGATTGTGTAATACAAAATGGGTAGCAATTTAAGGGAATTTTTGGTGAATTTTTCTGCATTTTGAGTCTATGAGATGAAGAACAGTTTTTCATCAAATTTAACTTGCATGTCAGAGTCTTCTTAGCTGAATCAACTTCTATTTCATGAAGTTTTGCCTGAAAATCAAATCAATAATAGAAAGTGGAAAATCAGGTGTTTTAGAAAGTGGAATTTGTGGGATTTTCCCGCTAATTCCATTTTCTTCATAAATTCATTTTATGTTTATTTCCAAAATTGAATTTAAATCAACTTTAAAATTAATTTCTACAAAATTAATTTTAAATAATTTAATTAATAAAAAAATTTATTAAAATTAATTTAATATCAAATATTAAATTAACATAACACTTAATGAATCCCTAAAATATTTAAATTATATTTAAATATTTTACAACTCTCCAATTCCATTTAATTCAATAATTAGATGCCTAATTATATTGTATATAATTGGTAATTCCTTTAAATTGAATTTGAACATTTCAAATTCTCTCACCATGATATTCTAAGGATCAATCCAGTTGTGAGCTAGTAAATGGATCTAATGGACCTACAGATCATGAGCTCCAACGATGTTAGATTAATTTGCTAAACTTCTCTAACCAAATTAATCAATATTCATTAACTACCGAGATACTCCACTATAGCCTAGTGGTTGTACTTGTTGGGATATGTGTCCTAATTTTCCCGTAGTCTCGTAGTTTGTAAATTGTACACATTGTTATAAATAAAATAAGAGTTATTTTATTTGGCATTTATTATGGAAAAGTAGGCATGCGCAGTGGAATTGAGGATCAATTTTACTCTAATTGCATAAATTAAACATGCAACCCTAAATAAACTAATTAGGGTTATTTTGAAATATCACCTTTGAAGCTCCCGAAACTCGTCTATCTCCGCTCGAACATGAACCGGACAACCACTAGAGTTGACCTACTATCCTCTGGACTCAGAATCAGATTGTGGGACCCGATGGATGAAGAACCCGAGAGAGAGAAAGAGATGGAAATAAAGAAGGGATTTTGGGTTGGGTTTGAGTTTTTTTTTTTTTTGCCCAATTTTAGAAAACTATTTTGGCAAAAAGTACAAATGTTTTTAATCCAAAATTACAAGCTCATATTTATAGAAAAGGGCCATGCAAAATTGCATGAAATAACTTCATAAAATCCCAACACCTAGAATCCACTATCTAAGTGGGCTTAATGTCTCCACTATAAGCCAACACCTAGCCCACTATTTTGTTAGTGAAATTATCCAACAAAAGTTTAGATTTTCCCACTAACTTTAGTCAAAGGGCAAAATAGTCATTTGGTCAAATTCAAACTTTGACTGAAAAGTCAACATTTTGACTTTTTATGATTTTATCCATGTTGACTAATTTTGACCTCCCGAGCATGAATCCCATTCATTTTCTCGAAATTCAAATCACATTTGAATATAAGGTCGGTCAAAGTTTGACTTTTCAAAGTCAAAAGTCAACTCTTTGACTTTTTACATCTTTGACCATTTCCATTATTTTCGAGCTTTCGAATATGAACGTATTCATATTCTTGATATTTAAATCACATTTAAATATTAAAGCTGTATCTCTAAACTAAAAAAGCGATCATTATATCACATATACTTGTCGGTTTCTCTCTCTTCACCTAATTTGAACAATTCGAATTATTCTATCATACTGTTCTAAGTTTATTCCATTTGAGCTAGTAAGGGAACCTAATGAACCTATAGATCATGGGCTCCAACGATCCGAGATTAGCTGGCTAAACTCTTTAGATGGATCTAATCAACATTCGTTAACTCACGGGTCATTCCACTATAGTCTCATAGTTGCACTCCTCTCACTATAGATATATTTGTGTCTATATGATATAACCATGATTAGTAAGTTAATCCTTCACAGGTTGTTCGTAATCTCGGCTGGGTCATAAAAAACCGTTTTACCCCCGAGACTACATCTTATTCCTTATGTTCCACCGATCCTCTAATGAACAATTGGTTTAAGGTTCAACCTATAAACCGAACTCCTCTCGGGCCAATGAGAGGGTGGGGCCTCTTGTTCAAAACCTGGATTCAGTACTAAAGGGAACAACCTATCTACTATCCCTATAACGGGTAGGAGTGAATTTCGTCTTGCACCCTATGTTTTCCAGTTATCCACCTGATCTTACCCTGAAATGGGAGGCTTATTGGGCTAGCGATAATGAGTTGCCCTCACCTATCCAGATCTAAGGATAATTCCGAGTGAACAGGAGTTCATAGTTAGCTTAGGATTAAGATTAAGTTACCTAGGTCATCAATTAATGAAAATAGTCAGTTTTATACATTAAACGACATTTAAAACGTAAAAAGTGACTATTTTATGGTTCAGTCTTATGTAAACTCTTTACATAGGATGCCCCCATTTTCATGCCTCCACATGAACAGTTTAGGATCACATCGTTTGTACTAACTATAAATGGGCCGCATCCATAGTGTCCCCAGAATAAGGCGTCCAATCTTATTCATATACTATAGACCATTTTGGCTATATATTTGAACTTGATCCACATTTATGTCACTACATAAAGTTCAAATTTAAACTTAAGAGCCTCAGATCCTTAGTTTATTGGAATTAATGAATATAGAATTTAAATTTACTAAAGATTTTCAATAACAGCTTTATTGAACAAGAATATGATATTACAAACTACGAGTTTTAGGACATAAAATCCAACAATTTACTCATATCCAATAAATAAAGCTCCATGGTTATTGTATCTAAACTTAAGCATGTATATGAGATATAAAAGTGGATCATGCATATGTGATATACTAAAAAGGTTTGTAGTATAAAGATTAAGGAGGGATAGCTGATCTTAGTGACACTATGGATACGTGTAGAGGTTTACAAGTGTTATGAACAACTACAGATGGTAGATCCTGACCATTCATGTAGATAAATGTGAGTAGAGATGTCCTATACAAAGAGTTTGTATAATACCAGACCACGAGATGAATAGTCTCTTTATATAACGTCGTTGATACTTGAGACAAACATCTCACCTAAACGACCATAGGTGACATGACCTCAATCCTGAGTGTTTTGGAAACTCCTGCCTTTGAGGGTGGTCCTTTTATTAGTATGGATGAGAGTGGTTAGATTTCCAACTCAATAAGCCTACCTTTTTGGGAATTTGTTTAATTTGGGAGTTGGGAACTCAATTACACAAAATTGAATTCACTCCTTCCCCAAAGCAGGGGTAAATAGCTAGATTTCTCCCTTAAGGGCTGATTCTAGGTCTTGAATAGGAAGAGAGGACTCAGCCATAGTAAGACTGTGACTTATGTTCATTAGAGGGATCAATGGTACTTAAGGATTTAGATGTAACTACAGTGGCATAACGGTATATTGGCTCAACTGTACTTATGAGCGATCTGTGAAGAGTTATCGCACTGTTTATTGGTTGATATGGACACAAAATATATCTATAGTAAGAAGAGTGCAACTGTTGGTCTTTAGTGGAGTGCTTGGCAGTGAATGGGTGGTGGATCCCAGGACTAAAGAGTTTAGACAGTTATTCACGTATCGTTGGAGCTTCAAGCTACAGGTTCATAAGGTACCCTTGGTAGCTCAATGGATTCAAGTTGAGAATTAGTTCTTGCGGTTGATTTTGAAATGTTCAAATTGACAAGAGAAAATTCAATTATATATGATATGATCAGTATGATGTATGAGATATATCAAGTGGAGGATTAATGTAAGTGAGATTTACATTAAGTACCATGAAATAGAAAAAGAACTATGGTTTATATGTTTCATAAGATGAAATATTAAAACTATAGGTTATAAATATAATATGGTAAGTTGGTTATCATATATATTTATAATAATATTAATTATTGGATAATTATCTCTTTTTCTTTAATAAGCAATTGAGTGGGAGGTTATTGGTGGTTTTATGGTAACCATGAGATAAAAGGAAAAATGTTTTCCTAAATTTAGTAGTGTTTCTATTCTCGGAAAGGAACTCATGGATTGCTGTCAAGTGAATAGGTTTCACTAAACGATAGCTGACAAAGAGACTAAATGATCGTGGAGTGTTACTATACGATAGTTCACTCAACTGGTCATAGCTAAATGATCACAGGGCATTCTCTATACAATAGGTTGCCTTCTTCTACACGATTGAGCATTTTTCTATACGATAGACTTTTGTCATCTCCCATTTACTCAATCGTCTACACGATTATTACTCCTCCGGTCTCTTCCTCTAACCAAGTCCACACAAAGCCCACACTTCTAGTTTCTCACACTGAGAATACCAAGGTAACCATTATGGTGGTGTCCTCACTCAACTTAACTGAGTTTGAGGTTTTGGAGGCCGTTTTTTGGGTTCGTGATCTTGGAGATCGTTGAGTTCGTGTTTGCTGTTGATCGTGTTGTGTTGCGGTCATTGTGTTCGAGTGTTTGTGTGTTGTTGTCTTGGAGACTATATAAGCGTTCGTGATCGACGGAGTTTGAAGAATGAGTCTTTAAAGGTGTGATATTATATCCCTTGATGTTCTTAAAACATGCTATAATTTCGTATTGTGCATAACCTGTAAGTTTCTGTTTCTTGACTGCAATTGTTAGTGTTCAATTTTGAATGGAATTTGGAACGATTATTTCGCTGCTCATGGAAATCCTCATGTTTGATTTCCTTAGCACTCTCCTCATTGTAGATATATTTCTATCCACTTGATTTAACCATAATCAGTAAGTCGATTTTTCATAGGTTGTTCGTATTTATAGTTGGAATGAATTTACCATTTTACCCCCATAAAACATCTTGCTCCTTACGTCTTCACTAATCCACTAATGAATAATTGGTTTATGGTCCTACCACTAATCCAAGTCCCTCTCAACCATAGAGAGGGAGGTGCTTCATTGTTCAAGATTAAGAGTCAGTACTTAAGGAAACAACCTATCTACTAACCTAGAAACGGGTAGGAGTGAATTCCATCTTGCAGGACTATGTACTCAACTATCTGTCCAATCTTACCTCTAAAATGGGAGGCTTATTGAGTGACAATATTGAGCCACTCTAGCCCATGTAGACTAAAGTATAATCCGGAATAAACAAGAATTCACAATTAGCTCAGAATTGAGATCGAGTTACCTTAGGTCATCAAATTGAAATAGTCAGTTTTAATAGTAAATGGCTATTATAAAGAAAAGTAACTATTTTTTGGTCTAATTCTATGCAAACATCTTTTGCATAGGATGCCCCCACTCGCATGTCTCCACATGAACAATTTTTGGATCACATTGTTTGTATCTAATACAAAGTAGGCCGCATCCATAGTGTCCGAAGGATAAGTACCCAACCCTATCCTTATACTTATAGACTATTTTGGCTATATACTCAAACCTAATCCTCTTTTATGTCTCCACATAAGGTTCAAGTATTCATACTATTGCCAGGGGCTCGTTAGTTTATTAGATTTAGGTTTTACAAGTGCAATTTACATATTCAAAAACAACCTTATTGAATAAATCTCAATAAAATTTTTATTGTAAATAAAATATGTTTAGCTTTACAAACTGTGAGTTTTAGAACATAAAACCCAACAAATTCCCACTTGGACTAAAGCTCTAGTGGGTTTAAATGTATACAAATATATGTTGGGTATGAGAGAATAAATAGAATAAACTAGTGCATCTATATAGCCATTAAATCCTTCCACTTGCCCAAGATTTTTGAAACTCGTAGTTCTAGTCCGTCTAGGTGACCCTCGAACACTTTAACCATGAGGGCCTTTGTAAATAGATCAGCTAAATTATCTTTGAAGGCTATCCGCATGACAATCACATTTCCTCGGTTTACTATCTCCCTGATGAGATGGTACTTGCGCTCGATGTGCTTTCCGCACTTATGGCTTATTGGTTCTTTTAAGTTTGCAATTGCTCTATTGTTATCAATTAGATGGTGATCAGCAGCTGTATATTTGAAACCAGTTTCAAATCGGTCAAGAACTTTCTAAGCTGTATTGCTTCTTTGGTTGCTTTACATCCAACTACATATTATGCTTCTATGGTGGAGTCAACAATACAACTTTGCGTTATACTCTTCCATACTATAGCTCCTCCATTCAGAGTGAATACTGATCCCGAAGTACATTTTTAGGAACTCGCATTGGTTTGAAAATAAGAATCAGTGTATCCAGTGAAGATCAAATCCTTATAACCATACATGAACATATAATTTCTCGTTCTCTGAAGATACTTGAGGATGTTTTTAACGACAGTCCAATAACTAAATCCATGATTGGACTGAAACTTGTTGACTATTCCAATAAAAAAGCATATGTTTGGACGTGTACACAACATGACTAACATCAAACTCTCGATTGATGATGCATAAGAAATTCTTTCCATAGCCTCAACTTTTTGAGGTGTCTTATAACATTGTTGCTTAGACAGATGAGTTCCATGTTGAAAATGTAATAAACCTCTTTTGGAATTTTGTATTTTATATCTAGAAACATCTTGTCTATATAAGATGCTATAGATAATGATAGCGTTCTGTTCTTGCGATTCCAAAATATTTGGATTCCAATAATATATTGTGCATCTCCTAAACCTTTCATTTGAAATTGTGATGCTAACCATTTTTTAACGTCAGCAAGAAAACCTACCGATTCCTAATTAGTAGGATATCATCAACATGTAGTACCAGAAAAGGTTCATCAACATTTTGTTCAAAGCCATAAAAATTGATTGCAATGTAAAATCTTATATTCTAGGATCAAGATGCTTGTTTTAATTCATAAATGGATCTTTTAAACTTGCATACCTTTGGCTCTTGACCCTGTTTAATGAATCCCTCTGGTTGAGATATGTAGATACTCTTTTTAAGATAGCTATTTAGATAAGTTGTCTTGACATATATTTCCCATATTTCATAATCATAAAAAGCAGCAATGGATAAGAGTATTCTAATAGACTTAACCATGGCAACTGGAAAGAAGGTTTGTTCGTAATCCACCCCCTCTCTTTGGGTAAATCCTTTTGCCACGAGTCTAGCTTTGTAGGTTTGTACATTACCAGCTTGGTCTCGTTTTCTCTTGTAGATCCATTGCAGCCAGTAGGTTTTACCCCACAGGTTGATCTACAAGTTCCCAAACGGAATTGAGGTACATAGATTCCATTAAAGGTCAATGGATCCTCCAAGCCGTCATCAAGTATGATGACTTGAGTTTCTGTCAAACACATGTACCGGTCAAACTGTTGAACAATCCTCTTACTACGTCGAGGCATTCTCAATTCTTGAGAAGGATGTGACAGACCAGTTCCATCAATAACTTTTTTTTTAATGACCAACCTGTTCAATAACTTTTATTGATTTATCTGTAGTTTTTTTGGACATTTCATTTAATACTAGTTTATTGCGAGGTTGATGATTTTATATATGGTCTTCCTCTAAGAATGTAGCACTTGTCGATACAAACACTTTATCATTTTGGGAATCATAAAACAGACCATCTTTTATTTCTTTTAGATATCCTACAAATAGGCATACTTTAAAACGTTGTTATAATTTATTTGGGTTTTACACCAACACATATGTTAGGCATCCCCAAATCCTGAAGTGACATAAACTACCTTTATGCCCTCTCCATAACTCTTATGGTGCTTCTGAAACACTTTTCGAGGGAACCATGTTCAAAATATATACTGCAGTTTGTACTACATATCGTCGAAATGATTGAGGTAACTGAACGTAACTCATCGTCGAACGAACCATGTCTAATAGGGTTCTACTTCTCCTTTCAACTACATCATTTTGTTGTGGTATACCGGGTGCGGTAAGCTGAGATTAATTCCATGTTTTATCAAATAGTCCTGGGATTTTAAATCCATATACTCACCACCTCAATCTGATTGAAGTGTTTTAATCTTTTTACCTAATAAGTTTTCAACCTCTGCCTTATATTCCTTGAACTTTTCAAGAGTTTCAGACTTATGATGCATTATGTAAACGTAGCCATATATTGAATAATCATCAATAAAACTAATGAAGTATTCAAATCCTCCTCGAGCTTTAACGTTCATTGGACCATAGAGGTATGAATGTATGAGCTCTAAAGGTTCTTTGGCTCTTAGACATTTTCTTGAAAAAGATCTTTTAGTCATTTTATCCTCGAGACATGATTCACATGGAGGTAGAGAATAGTCTTCTGACTGATTTAGAAGTCCATTCTTTACTAATCTCTCAATCCTATTGAGATTTATGTGTCTAAGTCTTCAATTGTTTTAAATGTCTCTATATTTAAAATAGCTTTCACCTCAGTTGGTTTTAACACATACAAGTTATTTTCAAGTTTCGCAGAACATATTTGAACACCTCTTGAACTAATGAACACTTCATTGATATCAAAAGTAACTTTATAGATATGTTCTAATAAACAAGAGATTGATATTAAGTTATTTTTCATCTCAGGTACATAATGTACATTTTCTAACAAAATGTAGGCATCTCCGAAAAATAACTTTAGATCTCCCACTACACGAGCCGAAATGACTTCACCTGTTCCTACTTTGAGAGTCATCTCGTTCTATGTCAGCTGTTTCTAGGAACTAGTTTCCTGAATGAAAGTGTAAATATGGTTAGCAACGCCTAAATCTAATATCCAGGTCAAATGAGAATTTTCCACTAAACATGTTTCAATTACGAGTAAACAAATTAACCTTGTTTTGCCTTTTCAGTCTTCTTTTCAGCAAGGTATTTAGGGCAGTTTCCTTTCTAGTGCCTATCTTCGTTGCAATAGAAACATTTACCTTTTGCAACATTGGCGCTACCTTTATTTGCCGAAGTTTTATTTTTCCTTTCTCCATTCTTTTTAATTTGGATACTCTTTGTTGGGGTTGATGCCCTAAAGTCTCGTGTCCTGTAGTTTGTAAACAGTATGTAAGAACACTTATCTTGTTAATATATGATATTTACTTCACATCTTGTATTATTACTTAGTTACTTGTTTTATTTGCTTTACCACAAACCAATAAACCTAAAATCCCTGGTTATCTGTATGTGACTCAAACATGTATGTGGTGACATACAAGTAGATCATGTCTTGAGTGATAATCAAAATGGTTTGTAGTATATGGTTATAGGAGGGAAACCTTATCCTGGTAACGCTAGGGATGCGGCCCGCTTTGTGGAATGGTCACAAGTGTTGTGACTTGTCACAGATGGTCTGATCCTAATCATTCGTGTTAGGGACATGCGAGCGGGGGCGTTCTATACAAAGAGTTTGTATAAGACCTAACCACGATAGTTAACGTCTTGTTATATAACACGTTCATGACAAAGACTCACTTCACTAGGAAACCATAGGTAACATGACCTAAATCCTGAGTTGAGTTTGGGAAATCCTACCATTGATGGTGTTCCTTGATTTGTATGGGTGCGAGTGGCCAAGTCACCGATTCAAACCTACCATTTTGGGGATTTGTCTGATTTTAGAGCTAGGAACTTAACTACACAGATGGAATTCACTCCTTCCCCGAGGCAGGGGAAAGTAGATAGATGGCTTCCTTAAGGGCTGATTCCGGGGCTTGAACGATGTGGCGCCACACATCTTATTTTTGGCCCGAGAGGTATTCAAACATATTTGGACTATGTTGTATTGTTCATTAGAGGAATCAGTGTTACTTAAGGAGTGAGATGTAACTACAGGGGTATATCGGTAATTTGGCTCAGCTGTACTTACGAGAATCTGTGAAGGGTCATCGTACTTATGATTGATTATATCCGATGGACACAGAAATATATCTATGGTAAGAAAGAGTTCAACTATTAGTCTTTAGTGGGAATGACTGACAGTTAACGGATGGTGGATCTCATGGCTAAAGAGTTTAGTCAGCTATTCACTTACCATTGAGTTTCCAGCCACAAGTCCATTAGGCCCCCTAGGTAGCTTGGATAAAGTCGGGAACCAGTATTTGGGTTAATTTGAAATGTTCAAATTGACAAGAGGAAGTTCGATTATATATGAATAAATTGGACTGGTTAATTATATATGATATAATTGGAAAATGTATGAGATACATTATTATGGAGGAAATTAGATATAAATATGATTTATATTAAGTAGAGGAGAAAATACTATAGTAGATATGTTGATATCAAACTATAGGATATAAATATAATATGATTATATTTATTAATTAATTAATTGATTATTATATGATAATTAATCCTTTTTCCACGTTGGACGTGGGTTAGTGGGCAACATCGGTTATGGTAACCGATGAGTTAAAATGAAAAGAGTTTTCATTTTTGAATCATGCAATCGACAATCGATCAATTCGCCCAAAAAGGTTTCGTGAAGCGCGCGTTGGTGAAAGAAAACGATAGCTTGAGAGCCTATACGATAGTGTTCTCCGCCTAAACGATCGTATACCTCGCGCCTAAACAATCGCACACTTTCGCTTACACGATCGGATAGCTTCTCTAAACAATCGTATAGTGTGTCGATTTAGCTAAATGATCGTATATCTTTTCCTAAACGATCGTTCAACAAATCCTACACGATCGTGTAGCTCCTCTATGAGATAAGCATTTCCGCTATGCGATAACGTTGTTTTCTCTCCCACTTGCTTATCACCAACACGATTCGTATTTCCTCCGTCCTCTACCAAATTCACCAAAGCCTACCCTTTGGGTTTTCACTCCAAGAATACCCGGGGCTCATTAGTGGTGGTGTCATCCCCGTTGTGGAGTTCGTGTTCGCGTTGATCGTGCTAAGTTATTTATTGACAAGAAACGTTATCTGTTAGGTAACATGTTTCGCTGAACCTTGTCAAAATGTAATAGATATGACCAAATCTTGATTACATTCCCCATTGTTACATTAACGAAAATGTAATAAATCGATTTTTTTCAAAGGTTTTTTTGTCTTATTACCTAACAAGTTTTCAACTTCAACCTTATACTCCTTAAACTTGTCAAAGGCTTCAGACTTACGTTGCATTAGATAGAAATACTCGTACCTTGAATAATCATTTATGAAAGAGATGAAATATTCATACCCACCTTGAGCTCTAACATTCATCAAACCACAAACGTCAGAATGTACAAGCTCCAAGGCTTCCTTAGCTATGTAACCATTTCCAGTAAAAGGTCATGTGGTCATCTTGCCTTCGAGGCATGATTCACATACCGGAAAGGAGTTTTCTTCTAAACTCTTTAGAAGTCCACTTTTCACCAACTTCTTAGATGCCAAAGATGGGCGTTATCCTTAGGAGAAACCTTTGGTCTTTTAGCTGTTGTTGTCGTACTTAACATTTCAATGTTAAACAAAGCTTTTATGGCTAATGGTCTTAGTTCATATAAGTTACTTTCCATTGAACCGTAACCAATCTCCATTCCATTCTTGAAAATAAACACTTTATTCTCGGAAACTGAGACGGTATACCCTTGTTCAATGAGACAAGAAACCAAGATTAAGTTCCTCTTAATATGAGGAACTACAAAAACATTATCCTGTAACAGATAATGTTTCTTATCAACAAATAACTTCAACCTGCCTACAACAACAGCTAAAACAACCTCACCAGTACCGACTCTAAGAGTATCTCTCCCTATGGCAATATTTTCCAAGAACTGAATCCTTGGTAAGAGGAACTGACATGATTGGTAGCACCTGAATCTAAGATCCAGGAAGAATCATCATTCTCTACCAAACACGTCTCCAAGATCAATAAATCAGATTTACTGTCTATCCTCCTCTTTTGGAGAGTAGTGGGCTCAGTGTCAGAACAACTGACACTACTGGTTTCGTCATCCATCCCTTTTTGCTTGACAAGTAAGAACTGACGTTCAAATAAATCTTGTAACGAATGATCTCGCGTGCAATGACCATGTTCTCAACCCTTTTGGCCAAAACATCAGGTATGTTAGCCAAAATGTGAAGTCGGGCCAATGAATTAGCCTTCATCCACACCTCATATGCATTATGAACACTTCGTGATGGATTAAGGGTCGGGACTTGAGGACACTCCTCAACTATGACAAATTCGAGGTCGTTTGCCACGAAATACGTTTTACACGATTCTTTCTACTGTATGTAATCAGTCATATTAACGACACTAAATGAAAATACTAACGAGTTGCTGAAAAGAAAAACACATTGACCTACGTTAGGTTTGAAGCAAATACTCGTTGTAAAAAAAAAACAACATCCAATAAAGGTTTAACAAAACTAATATGAACCCCGTGTGGCATCGAGTTTTGCAATGACGTTTCAGAGGTTTAAGACAAATTCTGCTGAAGGGAGGTAAATTAACCCTCCTCTGAATTGAAAAATTCTCAACCAGTCATTAATATCAAAACAACTCCTTCTCCTATACTGACTAGCTATCATTGATTTAGTAAGTGTGACTCGCCATTTTAGGCCCTAGAGATCCGCCCCAAGCAGCCAATCCTAAGGCAAAAAATCCGACTGGGGCAAAACCTAAAGTGACCCTATCCATTTCTGGTGTTCACCTTGATATTGACCAACTGCACAATACCCATCAGAAGAGGGACGCTCCCAGGGCGCCACAAGGGAGTATAGAATGATCTCACGAACCAATGATAGAGACTGTAGGACGTGTTGACACACACCCTTCACCCACTTACTATAAACACTTTCTCCGTCCACTTTGATATTGAATCATGCAAACACCATCCGAAGGGGGATGCTCCCAGGGCACCACGAGGCTAAGCATGAATCTCACGGTGTGGACATTTAGGGAGAAACATGAGTGGAATCATAGACATATCAGATACATCTCTTCCTCCCACTGAGTATTTTATAACCTAGGGTTCAGTTTACTTAGAAAAACACGGCTAAGGATTTTAACTAAGTGACTTTTAGGTTTGCCAAAGAGTAACTTTTACCTTGGATAGTTAAACAACTTTTGATCATCATCCATTAAACTCTTTAACTGAGTCTTTGACCTATTGTCGCATGCTTGTAGAAAATCTATCTAATTCACCTTTTCAAGTAGGTTCCCAAGTAAGGGTGTTCCGTTTCCGTCAGATTAAGAACCCCAGCTTAGACAGAACCCGCCTTAGACAAAAGGTCCCTTATAGATAGATTTAAAAGAAATTTAATCTTTTATGCTTACCAATTTAATCCTATTAAACCGATTTTAAAAGATTAATCTAGGTTACTAATCTCATTAGAACCATTTGAACTTAGGTCTATCTCAATCCAATTTTAAAACCCTTTTAAAAAAATCTTGAGTTCACCCTAAGTCCCCATGCAACTCTTTCTTTTCGATTTTAGTTCTAATTTCCTTTATAACGCTTATAAATGTAAACAACCAAAACCACAACGCAAAGCTAAACACATGCAAGGCACTCATAACGATTATAAACATCTTAAGTGTCATGCTCAATGCATTGTTCATTCATTGCTACTTCTTTATATAACGCTTATACAAAATAGCAACGAAACAAGCACAACATGCTTCCATACATCCTTATACTATAACACTTATAATAAAAGGATGATGCATGATAATGCTCACTGCATGTAAAATATAACTCTTATATTTGAATGCGCATGCTTACAAGTAATTTCTTCATGCAATATTATAACATTTATAATACATGATACATGAATGATTGCACAACCTAAGGTGAGTTTTTAAACTATATGTCAAACACTTTGCCAAATAAACACCATACATCACATGTATGATAAATAAATGTTGATAAACTAGGTAAAATTGCCTCTAATCCTCAAAAGTAAAGCTAACTATTACAAAACAAGGAGTCTTCGGTTCAAACAGGCAAACCGGGTCTTGAACTGTCTAGGCAAAGCAATGCATCTCCAACCATCATACACCAAAAACCCCGCGATCGTCTATACGAAAGAACAAATGCTTTGCTCTATCGTTTACCAACGCTCCTAGAGCTAAACGATCATAGCAATGATCGTGTACCTTTTACTAAGCGATGAAGCACGAGGTAGGTGATCGCTTAGCGCGCTCCGCACAACGCAAGCCTTACACGATCATCTAAACGACTACGATGCGACGAAGCACCATCTTCTAAACGATCACTAAGCGAGCTTCTTCGTATCGTATATCGCGTGATCGTGTAGGTAGTAATTAAGCGATGAGGCATGCTAACTACACGATCATTTAGTGCGTGCCTTTTTCTAAACAATGAGCATCAAATACTTGTTGGCTTTTTGGCCCTTAATCTCAACTTAATTAATTTTAATTAATTAATTAATTAATCAATATTTTGATGATAACAAACTCAATTTTTAATTACTAAAAATCTTAGTGTTTTAATAGGTCCATAGTTAGTGCTCGGAACAACGATTCCAAAACCTCTTGAATCACTCAAATCAGAGCTAAAACGAAGACGATATGACCGAAACAAGTCTATAGAGAAAATATTGTGGTGGATGACGTGGCATAACCAGACTATTTGTATGTAGACATGTGGCAGCATATTGGTTGAATGGTGGATTATTAAGAGATTAACATATGATGGACTTTTGATTTTTGGATTGATTTAAAATAAAAAAAAAAAGAGAGAGATTTATTGACCATTCTTCCTTAGGTTTTATCGTGCTAACACCATCAACATCTTTTGTTGGATTAAACCTCCTCAACAATATCATAAATCATAATTAATAGAAAGCAAGAAAAACTTCATTCTATTTTTTCCAATAACTATAATTAGTACCATTAAAGAAGGAGGGCTTTGTAATAGATTGACTATCGGTAAAAGGGAATAAAACCTAAAATTGCCATAGCTAAAAAACAATTAAGTTAATCAAGAAATAAATATATCAAGAAGAGCAACCTGCTCTGATACAATTGTTGATCGATATGGCAACCCTAGAGGGGAAGGGGGGTGAATAGGGTTTAATTAAACTTTTTTTTCTAAATTAACCCAATTAAACTAATTAATACACTTTTTATAAATAATAAGAAAAATTCAATTTATGCAACAAATAAGATGAAAAAAATGTGATAATTTAATTCTCCAAAATTTTAGCAAATAAATAAGAATAAACTAACAATAAATTGCTTAAATTAACTGCAAAAATAAAAAGGAAAGAGTTAGAGAAGAAGACACTTAATTTTTCTAGTGGTTCGGTCAAACTCGACTACTCACTCCCCCAAGTGCCTCTTGGAAATTTGAATAAAATCTTTCCGACTTTTCCATGGATTAGAGCCCAACCGTTACACCATCCGCTCCTTTTACGGTTCAAGAGCAAACCGATCCTTTTCACGGTTTAGGATCAAATTGTTACAAATGTTGGATTTTGAGAACACAATACTCCCAAGTGGATTTACAATTTAAGCATCAACAAATTTATCCCCACAATACAATAACACTCTCTCAAGAATAAGATGAAAAAAAAATTGGGAACTTAGAGAGAGCAACAATGGACTTTTGAGTTTTGGAGGATTATGAAATGTAAAATTTGTTAGTTTAAAATTTGGAGAGGAAGATGGTTTATATAGAGATGGAAAAAGTTTTAGAAACCACAATTAATTTGGACCATTGGATTTTGGAAAAGAAAAATCAATGGTGGAGATTTTAAACTAAACAAGTCGTTGATACAAATAAAATATAATATTAAATTTCTTTTCTTTTGAAATTATTTCTTTTTTAAAATTAATCCAAAAAATAAAAAAACATACCATTGTCAAAAACTAGCCTTAGACACAAACATAAAATAATATTAAATTCATTTTCCTTTTAATTCATTTTCTTTTTAAATTCATTTTTTAAAGTCAATCCAAAAATAAAAAACATACCATGTGTAAAAAAAACTAGCCGTTAGACACAAACATAAAATAATATTAAATTAATTTCATTTTAAATTTCTTTTAATTTTTCAA
>NC_052350.1:39404435-39567716 GCF_009727055.1 Benincasa hispida
TATTCACCCCCCCTCCCCCCCTTTAGGGTTGCCATATCGATCCAACAATGCTCCCACTATGATATTCTACCTCCAGCGTCTACGCAATCGGGCAACCAATGCTATGCGATAGAGTAAACAATTTACCCCAAACGATCGGTTAGTTAAATCCCAACGATTGTTTACCTGAGGTTACACGATACGACCAACTCTTGGTCTTCTTCTTCGCTGAGAATCGCATCTCCATGCTTCAAAACTTCATCACGAATGACTCGACTAACTCAAACTCTTTGAATTACTGACTCGATAATATGTTAATTATGCCCAAAAACACAGGGGCCCTTACAAATTAACACTTTGTAATTGAAAGAAAGCTTTAAACAAAGGCAATTTAACCGGTAAACATCCATCAACGCCATCTACAAATGCACTTAACAATAAAACAATTGAATTAACTCTAAAGGATCGAAAGGTTGTCGAGGCCATCAATCGATCAAGTACAATTTATAGTGCACTAATTGAGAACTACTAAAATTGGGTAGTATTAGTAGAAAACCGAGTCGATCTACACAGTGGCCTAGGATAGTTTCACACAAGTAAATTTTCTAGTTAAAGTGGTAATTGGGGGGTTTGGTGCGGCGAGATGAAATGAAAGGCAAACATATAAATGCATGAAAATAAAAGAATAAGGTGTATTCTTGTTGAATGTTCTAGTTTATAAAGGAATGGAATGACCTAATTGAAATTTTTATCATAGATTTATGCTTTAACGTATTAACATCAAGTGCTCAAACTATTAATTAACACCCAATACCCTTATTAGACTAAATGTCAACCTATTGGGCACGATAGCATTTCATGTAGGTCTAAACATTTGCATTACGTTCATGGTACCACTATGATTAATTACTCAAATCACTTAGGTTAATTAATCAAATTGTTCTTAGTCCTAAACTAATCATGCAAGCTTTGTGCCTCAAAAATAGCCATGAAAGACACACATAGACGATTCATACTTAGAGTGTCAATTCAATCATTAAACACATGTTACAAAAATTAAAGCATAGACTAAAGATACTTGTGGTCGATAACATAATAAATTAAGTATAGATCCTCACAAAATTGCATTTGGGCTCTTCCAAACCTCTAAAGTTATAAACTAGCAAACCTTCCCATCAAGACAACAAACCTAAAATTTAACATCGTTCACCTCGATTACATGGGAAAACCCAAAAAAAAGGTAACAAAAAAATGAAGAAAATGGAAAGAGAATCATGAGAGAGGTTTGGGGGCCCGAATGTTCGGACGTAAAAATGATAGGAAAGCTTTTATATATGGTCGATGTTGTGGCGCTGTCAATGTTGGCCTTGGTGCGCGGAGCACCTATCAATGTTGTTATTCAACCTTCTTCAAAAACATCACAATGCTCTCGAGCAGCATCGCGACACTGTCCTTCTGCCTTGTAATGTCAAGCGTGGCATTATGTAGCATTGAGATGATACTTCTATTGGAATGTACCATCGTGCAGCGGAAGTGACCAGAATCATAAGCACTCTAATTCATTAATTTTGGCAGAAATGAAAGCATGTTTCAGCAGAAATAAATGGGTTTCATGACATATCTTTTTAGAACTTACTCAAAGCTTGAATCCAGCTACAAATCTCCTCTGAATCTTGTTGTAGACCACCACAAGATCTTCCTTACTATCCTCTTGGTGCTCTAGATTGAGTTGTGGGACTCAAAATAAGCCTGAATTAAAGGAAATAGGAGACAAACTCATAGCAACAGCCCAAATGAAGTGTTAGAGTTAAACAACATGCAGCGGAAGTATCAAGGATCCATAAGTATTCTAATTTACTAATTTTGGGAAAAAATCCTAAAGCATGTTATTCATAAAAAAAAAGGTTTTCAAAACATACCTTTGAATAACTTTTCAAGAAAATCGTCTGTTCAGCTTCTGTCTTCACTTGATATCAACGTGAACCACCTCAAAGCCTTCCCTACTATGCTCTTGGAGATTTAGGCAGAGTTGTGGGACTCAGGAACAGCTTGAAGATGTAAAGAAATAAGGGAAGCTCACAGTAACAAGTTGAAGAAGACAACTTCTTCTTCACCGATATTTTTTTCTCAAAATTCTGTATATACCCCACTTCTCCAACAACTCCAATCTTCTTTATATATTAAGATGAACATGCAAAGAGATGGAGTGCATGACTTGCAGCTCATGCTTGGAGAATCAAAGTACAGAAGATCATGGTTTGTGTGTGAGCATAAAGATGATGATAATGGAGAACACTCTTTTTCCATTATGTTCAAACATGCAAATGAATTTCCATTTTATTTTTAAAATACAAAATTACTTTTAAATCATTTTAATTTAAAATTTGATTTTCTTAAATTAATTTCATAAATTAATTAATTTAATATCAAATATTAAATTAATTTTTGCACAATAATCATCTTTATATATTTAAATCATATTTAAATATTTATTATCTTGTTTGGTTTAATTTGAACGTTTCAAATAAATTTCTCAAGGTACCCTAAAGCGTACCCATTTACGAGCTAGTAGAGGGACCTCGCGGACCTATAGATCATGGGCTTCAATGATCCGAGATTAATCGGCTAAACACATTAGACCGATCTAACCCCCATTCGTTAACTACTGGGTGATTCCACTAAAGCCCATAGCTAAACTCCCCTCATTATAGATATATTATGTCCACTCAATATAACCATGAATAGTAAGTTAACCCTTCACAGGTTGCTTATAATAATGGTTGGGTCGAATCCCTATTTTACCCCTGAAATTACCTCTTGTTCCTTAAGTTCCACTGATTCCCTAATGAACAATTGATTTGTGATCCAATCAACAAATCGAATACTTCTCAGACCAATGAGAGGGTGAGGCCTCTTGTTCAAGACCCAAAATCAGCACTTGAAGGGAATAACCTCTCTACTAACCCTAATTGGGTGGGGGTGAATTCCCTCTTACACTCTATGTTCCCAGCTATTCATCTGGTCTTATCCCCAAAATGGTAAGCTTATTGAGAAGAGGCAATTGGTCTACTCTCACCGTTTTCTGATCAAAGGATAATCCCGAACAAACAGGAGTTCATAGTTAGCTCAGGATTAAGGTTAAGTTACCTACATCATCGCTTCGAAATTGTCAGTCTTAAACAATAAACAGCGTTATAAAGTAAGAGTGGCAGGCTTCATGGTTTGATCTTGCACAAAACTCATTTGTACAAGACATCCTCACTCCTCATGTCTCAACATGCACGAATTAGGATCATTTCGTATGTAGCACTTTACAACACTTTGTAACAACTACAAAGTAGGTCGCATCCAATAGTGTTACCAGAATAAGGTACCCAACCTTATTCATATACTATAGATCATTTTGACTATTTACTCGAACCTAGTCCACTTGTATGTCTCCATATAAAGTTCAAGTACTCATATAATAGTCAAGGGACTTAGGTTTATTAGATTTCTAAAAAAAAACAATATATTCAACAACAACTTTATCGAATTCTAAGAATAAGTTCTAATGTTTACAAACCACGAGTTTTAGGACATAAAACCCAACAAACTCCCACTTGGACTAAAACTCCAGTGGTAACTTATATATCCGATATATAAGACTGAGTTTATGAGTTTCAAAGAGAAATACAATAAACTAGGGCATCCCATACCCATGGTTTTACCATTTCGTATCTCATACCTAATATTTCTCCCACTTGCCCTAAGTTATTAACCTCTAGTATTTCTAGTCTTAGTACATGATTCTTAAACACTTTAGCCAAGAGAATCATTGTAAACATATTAATATACAAATAGGTTTCTTATGGGGAATTTATCTATTTCTCAATAATGGTTAGAAAACACATTTTCCTCCCACTACATTGAGATACTCTCAACTCTTTGATTAAGATGGTCTGACCTACCTTAACAACTCTTGTTGATAGTCAGAGCTAGAAATCTTAAATTCATTATACCTCAATCTTAGCCATTTAAATATCTGAATATTTGCTAATGATTATAAACAATTTGATGCTTAATAGAAGTTGCTATGAGATAGAACAAACATATTTTCTTGAAAAAAAAATTTCATTCATAACAAAAAATATGTACAAAAGGTTCATTCAAAAGCAGGTAATTTACATCTTCATCAGCAACTTTTCCTACTGGATGAGGTGAGCAAACGGTCTCCAGGATCTAAACAACCTGTTTGCCTTTCTCTGCTCCCTTCTCTGCAAGATATTTATGGCAATTTCTCTTCTAGTGCCCCAGCTCATTGCAGTGGAAACATTTCCCTTTCTCTACAGTGGTTTTCTTGCTCTTCTTACCAGCAGGCTTTTTCCCTTTCCCTTTGTCTTTCTTCGCTGGAATACTCTTAGTTTGTGAAGATGAGGCAACTTCAGGTTTGGAGGACATTCCTCTCTTTTCAGCAGAAGCAACATTTACTTCTGGTACTGGTTCCAGACCTTTAGTTCTCAACATGGTCTGAAATGCCTGCAGCTCATTAAGCAGATTTGTCAAGTTGTATTCAATTTTTTCATCAAGGCATTGGTACAAAATGGCAGAAAACTATTCGAAAGAGATTCTAGAATAAAGCCAACTTGACTTCTCTCATCCATCATAGCATCGTTCACTTCAGCCATATTAAGGTGGACCATCATGTCCAGGACATGTTCACGAACATTGGTCCTCTCTTTCATGCGACTATTGTAAACGTATTTGATTGCATCATGCCTTAGGGTGAAGGACGGCTGTCCAAACATCCCTCTTAGAGATTCCATAATCTCTTTGGCAATGTTCATACCCTCATGTTTTTTGGCAAAAATATCAGGCAGGCTGGCGAGAATATAAGCACGGGCTTTATCATTAGCCCTTATCCATTTATCAAATGCTTCCCGAACAGTTCGGTTGGTATTTGAGTAGGAATGGGAGGACATTCCTCCGTTAAGACAAATCTCAAATCATCTATCGTGAGTATTGTATTCAAATTTGATTTCCAATTTACATAGTTGTCCCCAATCAGTTTGTCCGAAGCCAGCAATTGTATAATAGAACTCGTCATTCTGAAATTATAAACAAATTTTATAAAAGTATTGCTTTTAAATCCAATCAAGTTTTAGCAAAGTGATAATGTATCCATTATCATTATTTTTGCAACGATACTTAAGTGATTTAGAACAAATGCTACCGGGGGACAGTCAAGAATTCCTTCACAAAAGCAAGACAATTCTTGACCAAATACTATCTCCAGAATAATTCATATTCCGATAGTCATTTAGTTAACTTTTTCGGTCAAGATCATTATTAACACTTAGTAAGTCTTATAAGTGTAGACCCGCCATTTTCAGATCTTACAGAACGGTATGAATATGCCTCCGAAATAGAAGACAATACCCAAGACAGAACTATAAGACCCTATTCATTTTACTGAAGCCTGGGTTGTTCCGAATCCTATGTTACAACCCTCCGTAAGGATCGCCACGGTCAACCATTAGCTAGTGCCACATGAAAAACAACAGCAGGCACAACATAAGAATCTCACGGTTCAAACTAATGGAGGAGACCGTAGGACAATGTTGACACATTTCCTTCACCCGTAGGACAATGTGATACAAAAAAGTTGAATGGAAAATGATGGTTCATGTGAGAATGGAATTTTTGTAAGTGGACGCGCCGGTTAAAGATACTTGTACACAACTTATGTAGTGTGGATGAAATGGGATGGTTTGCTTATCTTTCTGTTCATGCATTAGACTCCATTCAACATTTCTCAATGCAGAGGACATACAAGTCTATCTCTAGGTTATATGCATCTAACTTAGAATGCAAGAAACACCAGTAAGTCTATCTTTAGTTGTACTAGGTGTTTTGCTTCATGGGCCTTAGCTATTCTTTCAAACAACTAAGTTAAAGATGCTTTCACCAAGTTGTCAAGTTGGGTTAGACGTTGAAACAGAATTATGCATGAAGTACTAATGCTTTCAACATAAACAGAAGACAAACAATAGAAAAAGTGATGATCAAATATATGAACTTAACAAAGGATCAATGAGTCTTTACAAAGAACTATATTCAATCAAAATGATATGAAAATGATATTAAGAGAGAGAATGAGTCAAGCCAAAGAATACAATCTCTTGTAGTTCTTTGGCTCAATCTTGTTGTGTACAATCACTTTAAAGAGCCAAGGACAGAGTATCTTTCTCAAGATTAACTTTCTCTACTCCCTGGCCGGCGATGGTGATGGTTCTCAGTTCCTTCGATCGTCTTACACCTCGGCACAGCTTGTACAGCTAAAACTAAGTCTAAAAATTTACAGAGAGTATGAAGTTTCTAATTGTCTTCTTAATTCTGGATGGTCTTCAAGTATTTATAGGCGCTGGTCTCGTCCACTTGGAGGATGGGCTGCATTTAAATCCATGCCCTGGTCAGCATTAAATTCCATGTCCTGGTTGGCCGCCTGACCTCTTGGAAGCTTTTCAGACACCGCCTGTTGCAGGTGCCCATGCTTACAAGTGGTGATGTGACACAATCAGCCCAATAGTAACGAATCTTCTATGCGTTGAATTCCCTCCGACGCATGGTTCATGTGTCAGCGCTTGTCTAATGCATTGTTGTCAGTTCTTGCGTTGAAATCATGCAAAGTAGTGCGTTAGCACTGCGATAATAAGTGATAAAACTTCTTTTACATGAATTTGCTATTGTTCAAGTAAATCCATTCGTTTCTATTAAAAATGAGGAGAATTTATCATTAAAAACCCTAATTGTTCCAACTTAATAGCAAAGATAACTTGTATTTTTTACAAGTTATCACTTTTCTTCTCATCGTGTAGCGTTTGGAGCTAAATGATCATTCAGCAACTAGACCTCTGCAAAAGATTTAAGCAGAAGCTGAAAACTCTGGAATAGCAGCTCGACTTCCTTTGCTTGTTTCTTCAATTTTATCTTAATTTCAACTCTAATGACTCCAAATAAATTACAGACTCTTGCTAACATATAAATGCTCATCAAACAAGAGCCAATTACAAATTTAATTGAGAAATTAAGGAGAACTAAAATGCCAAAACAGAGAAAACCATAGAAGTACAACAGTTTCATATATCTCATAAAAAAACACCCACCTTGCCAAAATTAGACCGAATTGAAGGCTTAAAAGATGTGCTGATACCAATTGTTAGAGTTAAACAACATGCAGCGGAAGTATCAAGGATCCATAAGCATTCTAATTCACTAATTTTGGCAAAAACTAAAGCATGTTCTTCATTAAAAAAAAAATAATAAAAAAGGTTTTCAGAACATACCTTTGAAGAACTCTTCAAGAAAATCGTCTGTTCAGCTTCTGTCTTCACTTGATGTCAACATGAACCACCTCAAATCCTTCCCTACTATACTCTTTGAGCTTTAGGCAGAGTTGTGGGACTCGGGAACAGCTTGAAGATGTAAAGAAACAAGGGAATCTTACAGCAACAAGTTGAAGAAGACAGCTTCTTCTTCACCGATATTTTTTTCTCAAAATTATGTATATACCTCTCTTCTCCAACAACTTTAATCTTTTTTATATATTAAGATGAACATAAAAAGAGATGGAGTGGATGGCTTGCAGCTCATGCTTAGAGAATCAAAGTAGAGAAGATCATGGTTTGTGTGTGAGCATAAAGATGATGATAATGGAGAAAACTCTTTTTCCATTATGTGCAAACATGCAAATGAATTTCCATTATATTTTTAAAATACAAAATGGCTTTTAAATCATTTTAATTTAAAATTTTATTTTCTTAAATTAATTTAAAAAATGAATTACTTTAATATCAAATATTAAATTAATTTTTGCACAATAATCATCTTTATATATTTAAACCATATTTAAATACTTATTCTCTTGTTCGATTTAATTTGAACGTTTCAAATTAATTTCTCAAGCTACCCTAAAGCGTATCCATTTACGAGCTAGTAGGGGGACCTCGCGGACATACAGATCATGGGCTTCAACGATCCGAGATTAATCAACTAAACTCATTAGACCGATCTAACCACCATTCGTTAACTAATGAGTGATTCCACTAAAGCCCATAGTTGAACTTCCCTCACTGTAGATATATTACGATATAACCATGATTAGTAAGTTAACCCTTCACAGGTTGTTCATAATAACGGCTGGGTCTAATCTCTGCTTTACCCTCGAAATTACCTCTTGTTCTTTAAGTTCCATTGATCCCCTAATGAACAATTGATTTGTAATCCAATCAACAAATCGAATCCCTCTCAGACCAATGAGAAAGTAGGGCCTCTTGTTCAAGACCAAGAATCAGCACTTGAAGGGAACAACCTCTCTACTAACCCTAATCGGGTAGGGGTGAATTCCCTCTTGCACCTTATGTTCCCAACTATTCATCTGGTCTTATCCCCAAAATGGTAAGCTTATTAAGCAAAGGCAATTGGTCTACTCTCACCGTTTGCAGATCAAAGGATAATCTCGAACAAACAAGAGCTCAAAGTTAGCTCAGGATTAAGGTTAAGTCACCTAGGTCATCACTTCGAAATTTTTAGTTTTAAATAGTAAACAGCGTTATAAAGTAAGAGTGACAGGTTTCATGGTCCGATCTTGCACAAGACACCCCCACTCCTCATGTCTCAACATGCAAGAATTAGGATCACTTCGTAAGTAGCACTTTACAACTCTTTGTAACAACTACAGAGTAGGCTGCATCCAATAGTATAACCAGAATAAAGTACCCAAACCTTATTCATATACTATAGATCATTTTGACTATTTACTCGAACCTGGTCCACTTGTATGTCTCCACATAAAGTTCAAGTACTCATATAATAATCAAGGGACTTAGGTTTATTGGATTTCTAAAAAAACAATATATTCAATAACAACTTTATCGAATTCTCAGAATAAGTTCTAATGTTTACAAACCACGAGTTTTAGGACATAAAACCCAACATGAAGAACACCTTTCTTCATACAAATTTTTTCAGAAAAATTTGTTCGGTTGCATTACTTCGAATTCACTTCAATCTCTTCAATATATTGCAGACCATTATGCAAAAAGATTAGCTGCATGAGATGTAGCTCATGCTTGGAGTAAATGAAGCTTTAAGAAGTGGGTTGTTAGTGAGCTACTTGATGAAGACAATGGAAAAAACTAATTTTCCATTTTATGTTTTTTTCCTCTTTTTCAACTTTTGATAAATGATTTCATGAATCCATTTATTTAATAAAATTGAAAATATTATTACTTTTACAAAATTAATTTCATAAATTAATTTTCTTAATAAAATTAAAAAATAATTATTTAAACAATTTAAACAATTCTAATTAATTTAATATCAAATATTAAACTAATTTTTACACAATTCCATCTTCAAATATTTAGAACATATTATTTCTCCATTTCATTTAATTCTAATTTGAACGTTTCAAATTAACTTATCACGCTACTCTAGAGCCAATCCATGTACGAGCTAGTAGGGGGACCTCGCAGACCTATAGATCATGGGCTCCAAAGATCCGAGATTAATCGGCTAAATTCATTAGACCAAACTAACCCCTATTCATTTACTAATGGGTGATTCCACTAATGCCCATAGTTGAACTCCCCTCACTATAGATATATTATGTCCACTCGATATATCCATGATTAGTAAGTTAACCCTTCACAGGTTGTTTGCAATAACGACTGGGTCGAATCTTTGATTTACCCCCGAAATTACCTCTCGTTTCTCAAGTCCCACTGATCCCCTAATGAACATCTTATTTGCGATCCAATCAACAAATTAGATCCCTCTCGGGCCAATGAGAGGGTGAGGCCTCTTGTTCAAGACCCAGAATCAGCACTTAAAGGGAACAACCTCTCTACTAACCCTAATCAGGAAGGAGTGAGTTACGTCTTGCACCCTATGTTCCCAGTAATCTATTTGGTTTTATCCCCAAAATGGGAGGCTTATTGGGCAGAGACGTTGGTCTACTCTCACCGTTTGCAAATCAAAGTATAATCTTGAACAAACAAGAGTCCATAGTTAGCTCAGGATTAAGGTCAAGTTACCTAAGTCATCGCTTTGAAATAGTCAGTCTTAAACAGTAAACAACGTTATAAAGTAAGAGTGACTGGTTTCGTGGTCCGATCTTGTACAAAACTCATTTGCACAGGATGCCCCCACTCCTCGTGTCATAACATGCACGAATTAGGATCACTTCGTAAGTAGCACTTTACAACTCTTTGTAACAACTACAGAGTAGGCCGCATCCAATAGTGTTACCAGAATAAGGCACCCAACCTTATTCATATACTATAGATTATTTGGACTATTTACTTGAACCTGATCTACTTGCATGTCTCCACATAAAGTTCAAGTACTCATGTAATGGTTAAGGGACTTTAGGTTTATTGGATTTCTAAAAACCAATATATTCAATAACAACTTATTGAATTTTTAGAATAAGTTCTACTGTTTACAAACCATGAGTTTCAGAACATAAAACCCAACAAACTCCCACTTGGACTAAAACTCCAGTGATAACTTATATATCCGATATATAAGACTAGTTTCTAAGTTTTATAGAGAAATACAATAAACTAGGGCATCCCATACCCATGGTTTACCATTCAGTATCCATACTCGATATTTCTCCCACTTGCCTTAGGTTATTTAACTGGTATTTCTGGTCTTACTAGATTATTCTCAAACACTTTAGTGGAGAGAATCATTGTAAACATATTAGTGTACAATAGGCTTCTTATTAAACTATATGAGGAATGCATCTAATTCTCAATAATGACCAGGAATCACACTTTCCTCCCACTACATTAAGGTACTCTCAACTCTTTGAGTATAATGTGTCTAACCTGTATTAACAACTCTTAGTAACAGTCAAATCTAGAAATCTTTAAACTTACTATACTTTGATCTTAGCCGTTTAAATATCTAAATATTTGCTAATGACTTTTAACAATTTGGATTCTTAACAAAAGTTGCTATAAGATAGAACAAACATATTTTCTGAAAATGAACATTTCATTCAAAATAAAAATACGTATAATATGTTCATTACATGATCATAAAAGTAAGTAATATCATCAACAACAGCAACTTCTCCCACTGGTCAAGCTGAGTAAGCGGTATTCAGGAACTAAGTTGCTTGTTTAGCTTTCTCTGCTTTCTTCTTTGCAAGATATTTAGGGCAATTTCTCTTCCAGCGCCCTTCTTCGTTGCAGTGGAAACATTTCCCTTCCTCTGCAGCGGTTTTCTTTCTTTTCTTGCCAGCAAGCTTCTTCTTCCCTTTCCCTTTGTCTTTCTTTGCAAGAATACTCTTACTCTGCGAAGAGGAGGCAACATCAGGCTTGGAGGACATTCCTCTCTTCTCAACAGAAGCAACATTTACTTATGATTCCAGACCCTTAGTTCTCAACATAGTTTGGAAAGCCTGCAACTCATTCAATAGAGTGGTCAAGTTGTATTCAATTTTATTCATCAATTCATTCGTACATAATTGTAGAAAACTCTTTGGAAGAGATTCTAGAATAAAACCAACTTGGCTTCTCTCATCCATCACAACATCGTTTACTTCAGCTACATTAAAGTGGACCTCCAGGACATGTTCATGAATTGAGGTCCCCTTTTTCATGCGGTTGTTATAAATGTATTTGATAGTATCATGCCTTAGGGTGAAGGACGGTTGTCCAAACATCCCTCTCAGAGATTCCATAATCTCTTTGGAAGTACTCATATCCTCGTCTTTTTTGGCCAAAACGTCAGACCAGCTGGCGAGGATATAAGCACGGGCTTTATCATTCGCCCTAATCCATTTATCAAACACTTTCCGAATAGTTTGATTGGAATTAGAGCTAGGAATGGGTGGACATTCCTCTGTTAAGACAAATCACAAAACGTCTATCGTAAGTATCGTGTTCAAATTTGATTTCCATGTCACATAGTTATCCCCGATCAGTTTGTTCGATGCCAACAATTGTATAATTGAACTCGTCATTCTAAAATTATAATCAAATTCTATAAGTGAATTGCTTTTAAATCCAATCAAGATTTAGCAAAGCCATAATGTATCCATAATCATTATTTTTGCAACGATACTTAAGTGATTTAGAACAATTGCTACCGAGGGGCAGTCAAGAATTCCTTCACAAAAGCAAGACAATTCTTGACCAAATACTATCTCCAGAATAACTCATATTTCGATAGTCATTTAGTTATCGTTTTTGGTCAAGATATTTATTAACACTTAGTAATTCTTGTAAGTATAGACCCGCCATTTTTCATATCTTACAGAACGGTATGAGTATGCCTCTAAAATAGAAGACAATACCCAAGATGGAACTATAAGACCCTATTTATTTTACTGAAGCCTGGGTTGTTCTGAATCCTATGTTACAACCCTCTGAGGGGATTGTCATGGTTAACGACTAGCTAGTGCCGCCTAAGAATGACAGCAAGCACAACATAGGAATCTCACTGTTCAAACTAATGGAGGAGACCATAAGACAATGTTGACACATTTCCTTCACCCACTTACTATAACCGACTTCCCTCATTCACCTTGATATTGATCCATGCAAACACTTTTCGAATGGAGCAGCCGAGGTAAAATCGACACGAACCCGAGCATAGATTTCACAGTGTGAACTCTTGAAGACGTGAGAGCTAATAACTTTTAATCTCCCACTAAAGTGTTCTAAATGTTTGGGTAAATTTATACTTAGGTTCTTTTCGGCTAATAAAAACAACCCTAAGTCTAGATGGTTTATCCAAGTATAACACTTATAAATGGATTTAAACCTACGATGTATAGGTGATAAATGGTTTTTATTACCTCATACCGCTCATGAATGCTCATAAAACCAGTTACTAATGCTCAACTATTCGGCCATAATCCCTAGGTAGAAGATGTTTCATTGACTGTCAACTTAAGTACCCCCAGCCTTCGACAGGATTATATATCGATTGAGTCTGTAACCCTAGTTTTACAAGTTTAACGACCTATTTTAACTATTAAAACAAGTGGTTAACCTAAGTGAGCATGCATCTATTCTTTGTTATGGATTTTAAACGTCTAACCCAATTTTATAACAGCTTACAAAATTTTAGACATGCTAAACATCCACAACATACAACAAGGGCATTCAATATCTAATATAACTATTATATTAAATAAAAGAAACCCTAACATGCATACTATATATTATTACATTTTATAACATACTTCCAATGCATGTAACATGCTTCCTATGGTGGAATTTTAAATCTACATGGCATACTATATGAACATACAAGATTTATTTAATTATAATACATCAAATGCATAAATAATAAAACACTAACTTATATGGTTTTAGTTTTAGCATAAACAAGCAAAAAAAAAATTAATTATGAAAAAATAGCTTCTAAACCGCTTTCGGACCGCTCCAAAATGAACTCAAGTAGCTTGAACCGAACCCGAACCGTCTAAACCGGACCAGCCAAGTCTGAACCAGACCAGCCAAAAACTATTTAAGGTGAACCGGATTGGACTACAAGAGAATCAGTCGACACGGTGTTCCGCTCCTACGCTCAACTATCTCGCTAACTCTCATCGGTTTAGCATTGATGACCATCGTCAAGCGTTGCCTGATCGTTTGTGTTTGCTTGATCATGTAGCACCAATGCATGGTGCCCTGATCAAGGTAATTGATCGTGCAATACTGCCTTCTATCGCATAGTGTCATCATCTAGTGTCGGAGGATGCTACACGATCGCTTAGTGTCCAACACTATCGTGCAGTTCCATCGTTTAGCGCCAGACATGTACTACACGATCGGTTCACCATCGTCTAACGCTGAATTGACGTTTAACGAACGCAAAGGTAAGCGATCGCTTAGTGCTATCGCATAGCTCTCGACGCATCGTTCAGCTACTGCACATAGATAAACGATCGCATAGCACTATCGCTGAGTTCTTCAAACATCGCTTAGCTACCGCTTCGAGGTAAACGATCGTGTAGCGCTATCACATAGCTTTTCAACGCATCGTTGGCTACCGCATAGAAGTAAACGATCGTGTAGCGTTATCGCATAGCTCTTCAATGCATCGTTTAGCTCCATAATTGAAGTTACACAATCGTGTAGTGCTATCGTAATAGCAATACAACCTACGTTTAGTTATTACGCGAAGCTACACAATCGTGTAGTGCCATCGTATAGCAATACAACGCATCGCTTAGCTTCCACAGATACACGATCGTTCAGAGCAAAACACCTCAACGATCAATGCTCGAAGCTACATGATTATTTAGCTTTTCTTCACATCGTCTAACGCATGAAGCTAAACGATCATCTAGCTACTGAAGCTCAACGATGATATGAACAGAGGCTGATTTTTTAGAATTTGCAACTCGGCCTTTTCACTTGTTTTTTCAAATTACAATTTAATTTCAATTCTAATGACTTCAAATAAATTACAGACTCTTGGGAACACATATAAGCTCCTCAAGCAAGAGTCAATTAAAAATTTAATTGAGAAATCAAAGAAAAATAAAAAGCCAAAACTCAAAGAACCATATCAGTACAACAGTTTCATATAACTCATATAAAACACCCATCAAACCAAAATTAAACCGAATTGAATGCTTAAGATGTTCTAATACAAATTTTTGGAACGTACCATCATGCAGCGGAAGTGACCAGGATCAATAGGCACTCTAATTCATTAATTTTGGCAGAAATGAAAGCATGCTTCAGCAGAAATAAATGGATTTCATGACATACCGTTGTAGAACTTCCTCAAAGCTTGAATCCATCTTCAAATCTCCTTTGAATCTTGTTATAGACCATACCAAGATCTTCCATACTATCCTCTTGGTGCTCTAGGTTGAGTTATAGGACTCAAAATAAGTCTAAATTAAAGGGAATAGGAGACAAACTCACAGCAACAACCCAAATGAAGAACACCTTTCTTCACATGAATTTTTTAGAAAAATTTGTTCGGTTGCATGTCTTCGAATTCACTTCAATCTCTTCGATATATTGCAGACCATCGTGCAAAGAGATTAATGCAGCTCATGCTTAGAGTAAATGAAGATTTAAGAAGTGGGTTGTTAGTGAGCTACTTGATGAAGACAATGGAAAAAACTAATTTTCCATTTTGTGTTTTTTTCCTAGACTTTTAATAAATGATTTCACAAATCCATTTATTTAATAAAATTGAAAATATTATTAATTTTACAAAATTAATTTCATAAATTAATATTTTCTTAATAAAATTAATAAATAATTATTTAAACAATTTAAACAATTCTAATTAATTTAATATCAAATATTAAACTAATTTTTACACAATTCCATCTTCAAATATTTAAATCATATTTAAATATTATTTCTCCAATTTCATTTAATTCTAATTTGAACGTTTCAAATTAACTTATCACGTTACTTTAGAGCTAATCCATTTACGAGCTAGTAGGAGGACCTCGCGGACATACAGATCATGGGCTTCAACGATCCGAGATTAATCAGCTAAACTCATTAGACCAAACTAACCTCTATTCGTTAACTAATGGGTGATTCCACTAAAGCCCATAGCTGAACTCCTCTCACTGTAGATATATTATGTCCATTCGATATAACCATGATTAGTAAGTTAACTCTTCATAGGTTGTTCATAATAACGGCTGGATCGAATCTCTGTTTTACCCCCGAAATTACCTCTTGTTCCTCAAGTCTCACTGATCCCCTAATGAACAATTGATTTGTGATCCAATCAACTAATCGGATCCCTCTCAGACCAATGAGAGAGTGAGACCTCTTATTCAAGACCCAGAATCAGCACATAAAGGGAACGACCTCTCTACTAACTCTAATCGGGTAGGAGTGAATCTTGTCTTGCACCCTATGTTCCCAGCTATCTATCCGGACTTATCCCAAAATGGGAGGTTTATTGAGCAGAGACGTTGGTCTACTCTCACCGTTTGCAGATCAAAGGATAATCCCAAACAAACAGGAGTTCATAGTTAACTCAGGATTAAGGTCAAGTTACCTAGGTCATCAATTTGAAATAGTCAATCTTAAAAAGTAAACAGCGTTATAAAGTAAGAGTGACTGGTTTCGTGGTCCGATCTTGTACAAAACTCATTTGCACAGGACGCCCCCACTTCTCATGTCATAATATGCACGAATTAGGATTACTTTGTAGGTAGAACTTTACAATTCCTTGTAACAACTACAGAGTAGGCCGCATCCAATAGTGTTACCAGAATAAGACACCCAACCTTATTCATATACTATAGATCATTTTGACTATTTTCTCGAACTTGATCCACCTGTATGTCTCCACATAAAGTTCAAGTACTCAAGAGTGTTGTGATGCTTTGTGTTGTCCTTTTGCTGTGCATTGTCGTGGAGTGTTGAATGCAATGTTGAGACATTTTTTGGCATGGCCATTTTGGTCTTTTTCACCTCCTTCAAGCCTAGTTGTTTGAATAAACTTCTAATTACTTCATTTTCACCTCAATTTGTCCTAAACGTTCCGAAATACTCCTTATATTCTATTTCATATAAATAAACAATTTAAACTAATAAAACATGCATCTTGAACTAGCACCATTAATCGAATTTAAGATAACTTTTTTATGGAGTTATCATGATCACTGACTTGAAACGACTAGTCGAGACTAGATTACCACACTTTGAATATTCACGTGTCCCTCATATTACATCCGAACCAAACAAGATTGTCACTTGAAAGGACAGATTCACGAACACAAACACACACATAATGAAAATTTTAGCATTCTTTTATTATGCAGTTATATAATATTGTAGAAATCTTGTTCACGAATAGAGCCGAAAATGAATGTGGCCATAAAGACTATACAGTAAAGGGACAGGACTTCTGAAACACTCAGAGGAACAGAGTTGAGAGATTAGTGCTATACTCTATATGTCTAGGATAATGTGAAGAATTCGAAAAAAATCTTCTGCGGTCAGGAATAAAAAAATACAAAAGGAATGGGATAGATAATATGGAGTGTTCAAAAAATCCGATGACCTAAAAAAACCTATCAACCTAACCCAATCCATGCAGTTTGGATTGGGTTATCAACTCATTTAGATTGGGTTGGATTCAAATAAAGGAAATTTTTGTGGGTTGGGGTGGTTCATGGGTTCACCTAAAATGACCCGAACCAACCCGAACTTATTATTAACTTTACAATATATAATTTTTACTCATGATACAATCATGTATACATATATTTATTTAAGTTTTATCATTTTTTTGGATAATTTATTCTTCAACAACTCCTAAAAGCAGATTTTTAGCACTTTGGAAAGAAAATATTTATTATATAAATTGAAATTGAGTTGTTAATCTTAATTCAATATATGAAAATAATTAAATCAAATCTTTACATATTAACAACTTACTTTCTTTTAGATAAAAAATAACCCGATCAACCCGAACCAACCCAACCCAAATGTTTTATGGTTTAGTTGGGTTGGGTTCATCTTTTACAAAAGGTTATTTGGGTTAAAGAAATTAACAACTCGAACAATTGGATTGGGTCCAAAAAGTCTTTCAACTCAACTCAACCCAATCCACAAACATCCCTAACAGATATGATATGTTTTTTTAAAAAATAGGTAAGTATCGAATTTCTAACTTTGAGATTGGAAAAATACTATATCGACTAATTTTGACTTATATATAATATGTTAAATGTTCGTTTTAGTCCCCTTTTTTTTTATGTTTCTTCAATTTAATCTTCCACTATTGATGAACGCTTGAAATAAGTTGGTGATAAAATAAGATTTGGCGAATTGACAAAATATTTGGGAAGAAAGGATTACGTAAGAGGAGAAAACTCATGACCTACTACAAAATTTTTAGAAGTTTCGAGGAGAAATTTGATGTTTTTTTTTAATGATACTCTTTGGTTGTACTAAAAGATTTTGTCAAGTTACTAACAATTTATTATCAATCAATCTTAACATTCACTAAAATTAGAAACTAATATATATATATATATAGCCAACGTAATAAATATACAATGGTAGATGCACATATCATAATGCAAAAAGGAAAAATGACGTTAAAACCATATAGCAAATGGCCATGACGATCTTTTGGGTAAATTTCAATTATTTTCACTTTAAAATTTTTTATTATTATCCTTAAAATTTAAATCTTATTTCAAAAGATACCCTTAAATTTTGAAATTGTTTCCAAAAAAATTTATTTACCCTAACACTGAAATTTACATACCATCTATTGTGTAATAATTAGAATTAAATATATAATATTATTTACAATTATGAGAGGTATTCAAAAAATCCGATGACTCGAAAAAACCGATCAACCCAACCCAACCCACGCGATTTGGATGGGGTTATCAACTCATTTAGGTTGGGTTGGGTTCAAATAAATGAAAATTTTATGGATTGAGTTGGGTTGGTTCAGGGTTCACCTAATATAACCCAAACCAACCCGAATCAACCCGAATTTATTATTACCTTTAAAATATATTTTTTTATTACTTATAACACAATTATTTATACATATATTGATTTAATTTTATTTAATTTCAATATTTTTTGAATAATTTATTCTTCAACAATTCTTAAAAGTAGTTTTTTTTGCACTTTATAAAGAAAATTTTCACTATTTAAATTGAAATTGAGTTGTTAATCTTAGTTCAATATATAAAAATAATTAAGATTTTTACAAATTTACATTGTGTTTCGTTTTAGAACAAAATTTTAAACAAATGACCCGATTAACCCGAACTAACCCAACACAAATATTTTATGGTTGGGTTGGGTTGGATTTATTTTTTAATAAAGGTTATTTTGGTTGAAGAAATTTATAAAAGTCTTTCAACTCAACCCAATCCAACCCTAACGACTATATACAAGGTCAAGATGATTTCTAGTGCTCATCAATTGTCATATCAACTTACATGAATAATACTGTAAATAATGTCACGTACGTCTTTCAACTTTTGGTGTCTATTCTTCATCTAATTTTAACAAAAAAGAAATACTCTAAAAAAATTGAAACTTTTGGAGCTATAAAGATATGGTTGAAACCTACTTCAAAATTAATAAAAGAAAAGAAAAAAAATCTTTGTAGATGAATAATAAATGCAAAAGGAATAGGATATATATAGAATAATATGAATATGGTCTGTTTTGTTAGATGAATGCATGTGGTCCATGTGTTTTGAAGGGGTGTTTTGTCTGTTAGTGGTCCCTTAATTTTAATTTAATCTTGACCGTACACTGACTCCACCACCAACATTATTGGAGCAATCCTCCAAAATCTGAGGGACCTCATCTACACGTGTCATTGTTTCTCTTTTTCTATTTTAAATCAACATTTGACCGTTAGAATCTTTATCCCTTTTTTCTCTCCATATACTCTTCTTTGGATTTACACCTTTATGGTCGTGGTAAATTATATGTGTGCCTTTATTGTTTCCCTTCGTTTGAGTAATTAGGTAGTTTAAAAACAAAAACATTTGAGGAGAGAGATTGTGGTCGAGAAGAAAAGAGAGAAAACGATAGGTGAATTCAATACATAGGTAAATCTAATCTCTCTATGTGGTTTTGAAACCTTTCACTTTGTCTCTATGGGGTCTATATTTTATTTTACGATATGTGTTAGAAACAACATGTCTCGAGATATCTCCACATTGAAGATATGTGTTATTGTTTACTTTATGTATAAGTCTTAATAAAAAAAAAAAAAAAAAAAAAAACCTTAACATTGAAGATAGTTATCCTTCGTTATAAACTCACAATCACCCCCTTAATGTAGCTTATGTGGGACTTCGTTCACATTTTTAAGATTGTTACCATCACTTTTGTTATTTGTAATCACTCTAAAACATGGACTTACTTAATTCAAAATAAAGTTTTGATCGTGTGGGAGTTTTAAAATGAAATATTAAATCAATTTCTAATGATTAAAGACATGTCTTGCAAAATTATTTCCGAAACATACACTTAATTTGACATACTATGTGGTTAGGTCAAAATTTCAAAAAATCGTCTTTTAAGTCGTTTTTACCGATCATTTTTTTTTATTATGTTACATGACTCTCTAAACGAAAATATACAATTAATTAACATCTATAGTTAGCATTGAAATATAACATATATTAACTTCATTGCCAAGTATATGAAGATGATGACTATGAGGTAATTAAGGTTTGACTAATCTATAAGAACAAAACTAGCACTTTATGTTCAATGCTTGTGAATATACCTATAAGGTTTAACATATATGGTAATATTCGAATTTGAGTTTACATTTAATTTAATTGTCACATCCTCGTTTATTAGGTCTATTAGTGATGAATACGTATTTCTTTTTTAGTACAATAAATATGAAGATTGGTAATTTAATCATCCAATAAACCATACAAAAGAAATAGTTGCATTAACGATTGAAGTTATATTCATATTGAATCGACAAATTTAAAGATCAAGTTTAAGATCAAGTTTTTCTTTTTTTATTGATTTACTAAACCTTAGAAATTAAAGTATAAATTTTAAAACATTAAGAACTAAATCAAAACTCACCCTTAATTTTATGAAGAAAAAAATGTTATTTAACCTAAATTTTATCAAATAATGCATATGATACCAGCTCGTTAATTTTGTAAAATATTTGTATTACGATAAAGGTTAATCAATGGTAATTTTGAGTTTCAAAGAATATAAAAAAAAATATAATTGAAGATATCGCGGTAATTAAATAAAGTATTCATTTTTCGAAGTTAAGTATTCATAGTTTATATAACAAATTTCAACTTAATATATTTATATATTAAAATTATTAGTTTAATATTTATTGATCGGCAATGATTTGATATGTCTCTAAGATAAGTATCCCTTCTGCTAGACATAGCATAATTAATACAGAAAAAAAGTATATTATTATATTATTGAAGAGATGTGTTATTTTTATATCAATTATGTCATAAATATATTAATTTTTCTTTTTACAATTCAAGCAAATTGGAAAAACTGGAAGAAATTATTAAATATGTATCAGAATTGACAAAAAGATAAATAAATAAATAAATAAATCATAATTTTTTCTTTGAAATAAGCATTATGTTCATGGATAATTTAGTACCAAAATTATTACGGTCTTATTCACAAACATCGTGCGAAGTTATTAATTTTTCATTTCCTATCTCAAAATCTTTTTAACTCTAGTTAGCCGTATCTCCTTTAGGAGTGTGTTTATGTTTTAAACTTTAAATTGTGTCGGCCTATTGTTTAGTGTACAAAATTATAAGTGATCATAGACGTAAAGTGAATTTAACGTATGTTTAATTTAGAGGTCAGGTTAGTGTAAACAATTATATAAATATGGTTAAATTGTATCAATTTTTACCTTAAACTTTTAATTTCAAGGTGTTGCAATATAACTTTAAAATTGTAGAAGTAATACAATTTCTACTCTCACTCAGTTTAAATTTTAAATTTATTAAAAAAATATTATATACTTCGAATAAATTATAAAACATATACATGTACGGTACACATTTGATAAAAATATCAAAGAAAAATGTCATTAGAGTGGTAAAATTTTGATTAATAAAATACTGTTAGTTTTGACAATAAAGTCATTCAAGATTTAATTTCTGCAACAATCAAACTTATTTATTTCTTTATTTATTTTGCCAACCTTGAAATATTATTGAAATGAGTGAATTCAAGAAAAATTTTATTTCTTGAGGTCATTGGATCGCAGATATTGTTTTATAAGTATAGATATTAAATATTTGAGTTTTGAGTGTGTGAATTTTAAATGTTTCGCATAATTAATGTATGTGTTTATATATGCAAAATGATTTATATCTAAAAGTTAAATATATGTGTTCAATTTACCAATTTTGTATATATAAATCAAAATTAAATAATTACTTAATTAAATAAAAGAATCCATTAAATTTAATGTTATTTAGTTTATTGTGATATTAATTAATTATTTAATCAATTAAAATAAAAATAAATGAATAGTTTTATATTAAACATAATTAATTTATTTAAATTAATTATTAAAATATTTAAACTAATATAAGTGAATTATTATAATAATAATTTATACTAAATAGTTACGATAACATAAAATATTATTTTAAAAATTATTAGTTGAAATTTATTAAGTCTAAATAATATATTTATATTTAATAATGAATTAAAATTAGTAATATTGGATAATTGATATTAATTTATTAATTAATTAGACTATATTTTTATTGTTCATCTCCCAAGTATAAAAATCTCACCACTTTGTAGGGTATTGAAAAACCCATATTAGATGGATTTAAAAATTTTTCTGAATAATAATATCTCGGAATTTAAAAAGTAAAATTCTGTAAAACAAAAATATATTAAATGTCTGCCTAAAATTTTATAGAAAAACAATTGTGAAACACAAGGTAGATATTAAATTTCTGTCTAAAATCTTATAGAAAATTTATTGAACAAAATGTATTTTTTAGTTAAAATTAGCAGGTAAATCAACAAATATTAAATAGAAGGGAGAAATTAAAACATAATTTAACTAAGCCTAACATCCAATTGGATTAAACGGACCGTTTAGAGTAAGAATTGGCACAACTGGACCAAATTTAAATTATAAAAATTGAATTCTTTCTAATAAAACAAATTTAAGCATGATCGAGCTCAATGATGTGAAATAAATAATAAATTATGTAATGATACCTCGCTTTTTTCTTTTTCTTTTTTTTTAAAATTAATTTCGAGAGTAAAAACAAAAAAAGAGAGCTCGACAAAAATTAAGGTTCTCTAAAACTAAATAAAAATAATAATATATTAAAAATATTATATACAAATTTTGTGTGCTCATGCTTATATAGTGTTCTTAAGAAGTACGTGTCATCCTCCCATAATCTCACGTGTTGTTTATGTGTCTCATAATCACACATTCTTAATGGTTATATATTTTCACCTCCTATTTGTCAAATTGTATATAAATAGTGGCATTTGGTGGATGTTAGTCTTGCACATTAGAGAGAAAATTAAAAGAAAGGATTGGAGAATGAGAATTTTTAGAGAATATTAAATTTCCATAAATTTCCATATTTACCTATTTTCATAATTTATTTATTTATTCCAAATGTTATTTGTTTATATATTTTATTATTATTTTATATTGTTCACGTTGTACTCCTCAATTTTACAATACGTTATTAGTACGAGCTTCTGTCGGTTCCCCTACTTAAGGCAGGTCTTATAGGAGCAGGTCTTACAGGTAGGTCGTTTTTCTCCTCTTTATCATAATTAATAAACTAAGTATTATTTTTCATATATTGAATTTCTAATATAAATATAATATTTTTTTTATAGTGTTACCATGACAAATTTTACAAAATTAGAATTCGCAGTCCTTAACATTAATGATAATAATTATTTGTCATGAGTGTTTGATGTCGAAATACACCTGGAAGCCATAAAGATACGATCATCGAAGAATAATTATTCTTCGTAAAGCTTATCATGAATGGATGCACTTAGGCTCTAAAATTTCAAATTTGTAAGTGATTCCAACTCCGCATTAATTAAAATCAGCTCAAAACTGTAACTAGGCGGAGAGAAAGTTATTGATGCAAATATGTTGAAAAATACACTTTTTACAATTCATGTATTCAATATGCTCATGAAGTAGCAATATCGTGGGGAATATTTTAAAAAGTATTCTAAATTCATTCCATGGCTTCTTGAGGCTGAACAAAATAATGAGTTATTAATATGAAAATCATAAATCTCGGCCAACTAAAGCAACATCATTCCCTGGAGTGAATGTTGTGAACTTTGACAATTGTGATCGAGGTTGTGACTAGGTAAAGGAAGAAATAATTATTTTTTGTATTTGAACGTTATAATTATCCAAATTTTAAAGGTACCACACGAAATGATGATTATAAAAGAAAATTTCCATAAGAACAAATGTAAAAATGTGGAAGCAAAATTTTCCTACCAAGATAATGATAAGCAAAATTTACCTACCAAAATAATAGTATATTTGACCCATCCAGTATGATAAATTTGAATGTGACAGATTTCTTTGAATCTCTTGAAGAGAAAATTGGTACAGTTGATATGATAGCAAGTGCTTCTTTTGATTTGTAGAATATTTAGAATTAAATGTTATCTGTTTTTTATTCATCTTTCGTTTTTTAAGGTTAAACTTTCATATTCAAATTTTGTTTTTCTTATTATAATTATTTTCTTTTAATGATGAAATATGGATTATTTTCATATGTTGGGTGATTAAAAAATAAGTAAAGAAGATCTATGTTTGGTAGACAGTGCAACTACATACACAATACTTACAAGTAAAAAAAAAAAAAAAAAAAAAAAATCAAATTGACAATGTTGAAAGCAAAAGTAAATACAATATCAGGATATGCAAACCTAATTGAAGAATTTGGAAAATGAAATATTATTTTTCCTAGAGGAACAAAATTTATAATTGATAATGTATTATTCTCTAGTAAAAAAATCTATTAAGTTTTAAAGATAAACATTGCAATAGTTATCATTGAGATTGATAGAAAGAATAAGATAGAGTATCTTTATATTATATCTAGTGTCTCAAATGAAAAACGAATATTGGAAAAGTTACTTGCTTTATCTTCTGGATTATATTATACTCATATACGAGTAATTGAAACATATGCAACAATGAACCTGAAGTTCATGAATCCAAATATATTTACAATTTGGCATGATCGATTGGGTCATCAAAGGTCTATAATAATGAGAATAACTATTGAGAATTCATATGGACATCCATTGATGAGCCAGAATATTCTTCAATCTAATAAATTATCATGTGATGCTTGCTCTCAAGGCAAATTAATAATTAAATCATCATTAGCTAAAGTAGGGACTGAATCACCTGTATTTTTAGAATGAATTCGTGATGATATATGTGGACCCATTAACACACCAAGTGGACTATTTAAATATTTTATGATATTAATAGATGCATCCAATAGATGGTCACACGTGCTTATTATCAAGTTAAAACCTTGCATTTGCAAGATTAGTTGCTCAAATAATTAAGTTAAAAGCAAAATTTCCTAATTATACAATTAAGACAATTCGTCTTGATAATATTTTTCACACCCCACTTCGAGCCCGCCTCCTGAGTCTAAGGAGAGGCGTGAGGGACCGCAGATACCACCCTTTTGTGATACCTACTGCCCATCTAAACTTCTTTACTCTCAGCAAACTTTAAGTCAAGGGGATAAAAACAACTGATGGAGTAGACCCATTTTATTACTACAATGTAATGTTTATACAACTCCAAGACTTAACTGCAAAGTTTACATCAATAACTCTAAAACCCCGAAAGTGTGACTGTGGCTTGTGGCAGACCTTGACCTTAGCAGCACCCTGGAACTTCTCACCTTCACTACCTGGGAATGAAAGAAAAGAATGAGATTCACAAAGCTCAATGAGTGGTAAGTAACTTCTAGAGTCTATTTCAACTCATAATAACAAGAATATCATATATACGAGGTTGAGACTCAAACCTTCGCTTTGAATAAGTATGTTCTCAACTTTATCTACATACACAGTAGATAGTTAAACTGATAACTACTTAGAATGAGTCTATTCTCTACCTACACACACGGTAGATAGTTAATTGTTACTAATCATAAACGCTTAATCTGATATGTTCCCTTTGTTCCTTATGTGCACATAGCTCCCCATTTATAGACTCAGAAGCTAGACTTGTCGATCCTCTGACCATCCCATATGAGGTTTCTCCCACAGGCTCAGAAACTAGACCTCTCGGTCCCCTGACCATCCTGTGAGGTTCTACTTACGGGCTCAAGAACTAGGTCTATTGACCTCTTGACCATCCCTCATATAATCTCATTCACATGCTAATTTACTCATTCATAACATAAGCCTATGCGATTTACTTTGAAATATATTGAAGACTTAAAGAAAAGTCACCACTCACCTTGGTAACGATAGGAATCTTCCTCTTTAGGAGTTTCTTGATCACTTCGGGCTCCTTTTTTAATCCTAAAATCCATATTCAATTTTAAGCTCAGATTACTCATAGTTCTAAGTCTTATCTCAAGCTATTTCCTTCTACAAACATGCTCTAAAATTTCTCAGAAATCTTATCTTGACATCTTAGCTTAGAACTCCTCGTGGTTTGGCCAAAATCATCAAAACATCAAGACTGGCCCAAGCTTACTCGACAGCTCGACCCTTCTGTCTTTTCTTCACTCTCCAGCCCGATTCTTTAGAGCTTATTCTCTGGCAGCCTACCCTGAAAACTGGACTCTCAAAGCTTTCAGGTGGCTTTATAATTACTCCAAACGCACGAGTATTCTGAGAGAAATCCTCATCCAAAATTAATGCTACTTCTAGGCCTCACTGTCTGACAACATCTCCTTCTCTTGGAACTTCATGATCAACGCATTGTTATCTCCGAAACTGCTCTTAAACACTGTTCTTATTATAATTCAAGAGGATTTCGAGCTATGTACTGAATAGATCTCTTGTTGTGGTATTTATAGGTTAAAAGAAACGATCCTTCTCATATCTTACGACTTCCAACGCATGACACCTCCTACTCTTAATGTGTTTGCACCATACTTTGCCACCACCTACTTCCTTTGCCATTCACCTACTCTTATGCCACATACCTAATTGAGTTGTCCTCTTCATGCATAAGACTCTCTTTACATGAATATTTATTCGTCTAACTCCTATTAACTCAATCTCAAACTTCTCTTGGTACAGCCATTTGTCCAGATGAGCTCATCAGCCTTGCGTAATGCAAGCCCCAACACCGCTCCATTGTTTGGTCTATCGTGTAGCTCTTGTACATCATCGCTTAGCTCAATCGCTTAATGAATCTCTCGATTACACGTCTAGTGTCTGTGTCCATCGCATAGCATCAATGCCCCATCGTGTAGCTCAATCTTTTAGTAAACGATCTCGCTCTCAACGATTTCGTGCATAGCCTTTTGCTTATCTACAACGCTCGTTTAGCTCTATCATGTAGCACTGGCGCCTTAGCATCTAACGCATCCGCTCATTGCATAGTGTCATTGCCTGGCATCTGTGTCTATCGCGCACGCTCATCACTTAGCATTCTGCCTATCATGTAATGCTTACGCTCATCGTGTAGCGCCATCGTGTAGTCTATTGCTTAGCGCCTGTGCATCGTCTAGCATCTAAGAGCTCATCGTCTAGCGCCCGCTCAACAGTTAACGCTATCATATAGTGCTTTCGTCTAGCACTATCGTTTAGCTTTTACGCTTATCGTCTAGCGCTCCACACTAATCGTGTAGTATTTAACGCCTATCGTATAGCTCTATCGCTTAGCGCCACCTAAAGCTATACGATCATCTAGCGCATCAACGCTCGTGCATAGCTATACCATCGTCTGTCTAACGCCTTGCGCTCAAGCTTCTCTCGCTCTCTCCACTCTCACTCATGCAGCCTCAACGTATGAGCAACTCTTGGCAATGCCTCTTGTCAATACTTTGAGCAACATGCATCCAACCTCACAAAATGCGTGGTTGCTTTTGGCTTTAATGCTTAATCTCTTTTAAACCTCTATTAACTCAGCCTCATCTCATACGTTAACACCAACTGCATGATTTCTTTTGACTTCACACTAAGCAAAATTCCACTAATAAAGGCTTATCTCCAAACTACTCAAGGAAAATCTATTCAACACTTAGAAATTTCCTTCTCTTCAACATAGGATTTAACTTTCACTTAGTTAATTCCCTTAATTACCTGCTTAAGTAAGGAAAATGGAAATTCAGGTTTCACAATATTGGTGAATTTACATCCCAAGCTTTTAATAATTATTGTATGTCAATTGGAATAAGTTTTGAACATTTGTAGCTCATGTTCATTCACAAAATGGTTTAGCTGAATCATACATAAAACACTTACAGTTAATTGCTAGACCGTTACTTATGAGAGCTAAGTTTTCTAGATCTGTATGAGGCCATGTTGTTTTGCATGTTGCATCACTTGTACGCATTAGATCAATAGCTTATCATAAGTACTCGCCATTACAATGGTCATGAGGCAAATATTTCCCATTTGAGAATTTTTAGATATGCAGTATACGTTCCAAATATTCCATCACAACATACTAAGATGAGTCCTCAAATGAGGTTAGGAATATATGTTAGAAATGATTCCCCATCAAATATTAAATATCTTGAACCCTAATGGGTGATGTATTTACTGCACGATTTGTTGATTGTCATTTTAATGAAACAAATTTTTCGACATTAGGGGGGAATTAAGAAGTTAGAAAAAGAAATTATATGGAATGCATCGTTATTGTCTCGTTTAAATCCCCATATAGATCAATGTGAACTTAGAGTTCAGAAAATAATTCATTTTCAAAATATAGAAAATCAACTACCAGATGCATTTATAGATGCTAAGAAAGTAACTAAATCACATATACCAGCTACAAATGTTCCATCGAAAATTGATATCCCAACACAACAAGATGCTACTAATGAGTCCGAGGCACATCAGAAGCATACTAGACCAATGAGTTCTGAAGATAAAAAACCTAAAAATAAATAAATAAATAAATAAACAATAGTAAAAAAGACTTAGTTGAGGATATAAATACCCACAAAGAAATCCCTGACATGACTAGTGAAGAATGTGAAATACCTAAATATAATAATGAGATTTCAATAAGCTATGTCATATATGAAAAGGATGGAACTGAACTAATAGTTAGTGGCAACATTTTTTTGTATAATGTTGCTCTTAATATTATATCTATAAATGAGGATCCTAAACTAAATTTTTTTTGAAGAATATCGACATAGAAAAGATTGGCTTCAGTGGAAAGAAGAAATCAAGGCAGAATTAAATTCACTTTCAAAACGTCAAGTTTTTTTTGTTAGTAGTTCAAACACCAGAAGGTGTCAAACCTATTGGATACAAATAAATGTTTGTGAGAAAAAGAAATGAAAATAATGAGGTCGTTAGATATAAAGTAAGATTAGTTGCACGAGATTTTTCACAAATACTTGGTATTGATTATGAGGAGACATATTCTCAAGTGGTGGATGCAATTACACTAAAATTTTTAGTTGGTCTGACTGTGTATGAAAATCTCAACATGCATCTTATGGATGTAGTCACAACATATTTATATGGATCTCTTGATCATGATATTTATAAAAGAATCCTGAAAGGATTTAAGATATCTGAAACATATAAATCAAGTTCCCAGGAAGTGTATTCAATAAAGTTATAGAGATCACTATGTGAATTGAAACAATCAGGATGTATGTGATACAATCGCCATAGTGGATATTTACTGAAAGAAGAACATCAAAATAATCCAATATGTCCACGTGTTTTTATAAAGAAATCATAATCAAGATTTATTATAATTGTATATGTTGATAATTTAAATATAATTGGAACTCATGAAGAGCTTTTGAAGACAATAAAATATCTTATGAGATGAAAGATCTTGAAAAAACAAAATTTTGCCTTGGTATGCAAATTGAGCATTTAGCAGATGAAAAACTTGTTTATCAATCAACTTATACAGAAAATTTTGAAAAAGTTTTATATGGATAAAGTACATCCATTAAATATTCTAATAGAAGTCTGTTCACTAGATGGGAAGAAATGTATATTTCAACCTTGAGATGATAATGAAGGAATACTTGGTCTTGAAGTACCATATCTTAGTGTAATTGGTGCACTTATGTATCTTACTAATAATATAAGACCAGATATTGCATTTCAGTAAATTTATTAACTAGATATAGTTCTTCTCCCATAAAAAGAACTTTGAATGGATTTAAACATATACTTCATTATCTCCGAGGAATGATTGATATAAGTTTATTTTATTTAAGTAAATCAAATTTTGATCTAGTTTGTTATGCAGATTCTAGATATTTATCTGATCCACGCAAGGCTAGGTCTCAAATAGGTTATATATTCACATGTGGAAGAACTGCTATATCATGACGATGAGTGAAACAAACTATAACAGCTACTTCGTCACATCATGCTGAAATTCTTGTAATTCACGAGGCTAGTAGAAAATGTATATAGCTAAGATCAATGACTCAATATATTCGTGGACCATGTGGCTTGTCTTCTAGTAAAATTCTTCCAACAATATTACACGAAGACAATACAACATGTATAGCCCAAATCAAAAGAGGATATATTAAAGAAGATAGAACAAAGCATATTTCACCAAAGTTTTTCTACATTCATGATCTTGAAGAAAATGACGACATCACTGTACAACAAATTTGTTCAAATGATGTTTTACAAAAGCATTACCTACTGTAACCTTTGAAAATTAGTACAAAACATTTGAATGTGGCGACTTAAAGATCTCAAATGATGTTTTCATGAGAAGAACAAATATATTATATTCTTTAGTGATTATTAGATTATATGAAATATGTACTCTTTTTCTTTCACTAGGATTTTTTTCCAATTGAATTTTTTTTCTAGCAAGATTTTAATGAGGCATATTTCATATATATAATGACATCTAAAGGGGAGTATTGAAAATATTATATACAAATAGTAGATGCCCATGCTTAGTATTCTTAAGAAACAAGTGTCATCCTCCCATAATCCCATGTGTTGTCAATATGTCTCGTAATCATACATCCTTAGTGGTTATGTATTTCCACCTCCTACTTGCCAAATTGCATAAAAATAGTGGCATTTGGTAGATTTTGATGTTGCACATTGGAGAAAAAAATTAAAAGAAAGGATTGGAGAATGAAAATTTTTAGAGAATTTTAAATTTCCATAAATTTCCATATTTACCTATTTTCATAATTTTCTTTATTTTATTTATTTATTTATTTTATTTGTTTATATATTTTATTGTTATGTTATGTTTTCTCCATATATGTCTTGTGTTTCTCAATTTTAGAACATGATAGTAATAATAAAAAGGCAATCAATAAAATCCAATGTTTTTTTAATAAAACTTCATACATCACAGAACCAACATAATCGCACACATCCTCATAATAACGGAGGAAATCACGAACAGAAAGAGTTACTCCAAAAGACAACATTCTCCTCTCTCTCTCTCTCTACAATATGTGCTCAACATTCTCTTTAAAAATTGAGAAAGACGGAGAAGTAAAAAAAACAAAATCGACATCTTTATGTGCAAGAATATAAGCACCAAAATTACAAGCTCTTGGACAATGAACAAAAGAGAAAACACCCATATGACTAGCTAAATTCCATATCTCATCAACATTGTTGATTCCAAATTTTGGCAAGGCCATTTGTAGTTGGCCTCCACGAGGCAACAATGATGACTTTATAATTTGGGGAAAACGCAATATACAAAATAGAAAAAACCTGCATACCAATGTGGTGCTTGCTATTGGGATTAGTGCCTTAAATCTCATGGGTCTCGTAGTTTGTATTTTGTAAATAAAAAACTATTTTTTAATAAAATAAGAAGTACTTTATTCAAAATTTTGGATTGCATTAACTCAATCCAATAAACTAAGATCTTAGGTTATTTAATGTAACTTGAATAGTATGTGGTAGACATACAAGTGGATCATGTTCAAGTAATAACTTAAAAGATCTACAGTATACTGATAAGATTGGATGACTTATCCCGGTAACACTATAGATATGACTCACTTTGTAAATATTTGTATAAGACCGAACAAAGAAATAATTAATCTCTCTTTATAACACTGTTATTTGAAGAGACTAACATTTCATAGGATCGCCATAGATAATTCCATCTTAATCATGAGTGAGTTATGGACTCTTGTCTATAAGGAAAATCCTTTGATTTGTATGGGTGAGAGTGGCCTGAGTCGCCAACTCAATAAATCTATCATTTTAGGGATTTGTCCAATTAGGGAGCTGAGAACATAGCTCTACGAGATGAAGTTCACTCTTTTCCATATTCAGAAAAAGTAGATGAATTACTCCCATAAATGTTGACTCCGAGTCTTGAATAAAGGGCTTCTCTCTCTCATTGGTCCGAGAGGGGTTTGTTTATGGTAAGACTATAAACAAGTTGTTCATTAGAGGAGCAATGAGATTTAAGAAGAAAGAATTAATTACAGGGTAAAATGGTATTTTGACCCAACTGTAAATACGAGAAATTTGTAAAGGATCAACTTATTGATGACTGGTTATTTCTATAGACAGAAATATATCTATAGTGTGAAGAGTGCAACTGTAGGTTTTTAGTCAAGTGACCCACAATTAATGAATGTTCATTGTATTAATTAAAGGTTTTGGTTAATTTAATCTCAAATCATTAGCGATTCTGACTTGTAAGTCCATTAGGTCCCCTGCTAGCTCATTAAAGATAAAATAATGATCAATTAGTTTTGGAATAATTTGAATTGTTCAAATTATTTAACTAAATTTTACATTAATAAGGATTAATATAAAGTATAATGTATAATGGTACATTATAGTATATAGTTAATTAAAAATATGATTTATAATTAAAATTATATGATATGGGAGAATAATATTTAAATGAATATTCATTTAATATGAATTAGATTCATGTTAAAGCTATAAGTTAAGAGAGAGAAATGCATTTTTATATGATTTAAATACATAATTAATAAATATGTGATATTTGTATATTAATTAATAAATTGTTAATTAACTAACTAATTAATTATTGTTTATTTAATTATTTATTATATATTAGATTTGATATACATATATATAATTGAATAAATAATAATAATTTAAATAAATAAAAAAATGGGGGAAATAACTCCCTTGCAATTTGTAGGGGAGTGGATACGTGGGTGAGGGGATAACTCCCCCATGTATTATTGATTTTGTTCAATATATTGAAATAGAACAAAAACTACAAGGTAAAGGTTCATAATTCCTCTTTTCCCTCGATACTCTCTCAATCTCTCAAAGAAAATTCTTCTCTCACAAATTCTTCAATTCCTTGCCAATTTTTTTTTCCCCACAATCTAATTGATCTTCCCTACGAATAGCCAGGTAATCTATTGGTGGTGTTCATCTGTTCATGACCTTGGAACTTTTGCACAAAAAAGAAGGCTTGAGATTTTCCAGGAGGATCGTTCTTCAAAAGGTATTTTCTCTCAATTTCCATAAATTCTTTCTAAAGCATGCTTAACCTTAGTTTTTTATAAAATCAATTAAGTTTTTCCCTTCCTAATACAAAGATAAAAGTGATTAAACGCTTCTACATTGGGATTCAATCCTTTCACTTGCCACATAGGCTTCCATGTTTAAGTCAGCAAAGAGATCTTTGTATCAAGAAGGAATGTTTAGTATTTGAATGTATTACTTTATTTTTCTCCTATCTATAGTGTTAACCTGGCCAAAACCTTTTTCCTTTAAGGTTTCTGATCAACTCCCTAACCCTAGAGCTCTCTCCTGGGCTTTTTTCCCTGGAATATCCCCATCAAGGGTGTATTATGTGGGTCTCGGCCCCAGCTAGCCTCATGGAATGGGCTTTGGCCCATGTCACTTCCTCTCTCCTTGCTGTTGAGGGGATCAAATCTCAAGCAGAAGTATGTGAAAGCCTTACATTTCGCCTTTTCAGTTTAAATTGAAACAAAACAACAACTAAATAGAACAAAACAGAGGATAAACTTGTAGATCAGCATGCTTAGAAGAGATAAGAGAAAAGAGGAAGAAGAATATGATATACCTTCGTTGTTTCTCAAATTCTTCACAATTTTCTCATCTTCTTCGAAATGATTCTCTAATGAACAATAGATGATACCTCGTTATTCTCTAGGAAGTAAGCGGAGAAGAGTGATCTCTCACACCTTTGTTGAGGAAGAAGAATAGAGAATATGGAGAAAAGAAATTTTGAGAGGAAAATAATTTGGAGGTTAGGGTTTCATCAAATAAAATTTCCTTTTCCTAATTTTCATAAAATGATGAATTTATATGGAGACTTTCTCCACAGCTTTCCAAAATTACTCTTAGGGCTAATTTAACCAAATAACCATTATTTAATTGATTATCCCATTAATTAAATTATCATATTAAATCTAATTTAATATATGTTTCATTAATTAATAAACATCATATGTTTATTTGCCTCCACCTCTTAAAATTAATTAATTAATTCTTTATGAATCAAACTCGTAGGAATTTAATACTTGAATCCTATTCAAATATATCTCTCTTAATTATAAATCATAGCTATAATTAACCATATCATATTAATCTCATTAATATGTTATTCCATCAATTGATTTGAACAATTTAAATCATTCCTCTTTTTCTTTAGTGAGCTAATAAGGGGACCTTATGGATCTACAAATTAGAAGGTCCAATGATATGACATTAATTAATTAAAATTTTTAATTAAATTCAATATTCATTAACTACTGAACACTCCACTAAAGATCGATAGTTGCACTCTTAGAACTGTAGATATATTTCTGTGTCCACGGATATAACCAATCAATAGTGAGTAAACCCTTCACAAATCACTCATAACTACAACTGGGTCAAATTACTATTTTACCCCTATAGTTACATTTAACTTCTTAAGTACCACTAATCCATTCAATGAACAAATAGTTATAGTCCAACTATAAACTAACACCTCTCGAGCTAGTGAGAGGTTGAGGCCTCAGTGTTCAAGACCCAGGATCAGTTGTTAAGGGAGCAATTTATCTACTTCCCCTAAAGATTAGAAGGAGTAAATTCCATCTTGTGTAGCTGTGTTCCTTGCTCCCTACTCGGATATATCCCTAAAATGATAGGCTTATTGAGTCGGCTAATATGGCCACGCTCACCCATACAAATCAAAGGATTTCCCTTATAAATAGAAGTTCACAGCTCACTCAAGATTAAGGTCAAGTCACCTATGGTCATCCTAGTGCGATATAAATCTCTTCTATCAACAGTGTTATATAGAGAGTCTATTCATTTCATGGTTCGATCTTACACAAACTCTTTATATAGAATACCTTCGCTTGCATGTCCCCACATGAATGATCAGAAACAGATCATTTGTAGCACTTTACAACAATTGTAACATCTTCAAAACGGGTCGTATTAGTAGTGTCACCAGGATATGTTACCTAGCTTTATCCATATGCTAGAGATCATTTAGGTTATCACTTAAATATGATCTACCTATATGTCTTCACATACATGTTTAAGTTTCATCAAATAACCTTTGATCTTAGTTTATTGGATTGAATTAATGCAGTTTAAACTTCAATAAAATACCTCTTATTTTATTAGATATGTAATTTGTCTTTACAAACCATAAGATACATGAAATTAGAACATAAACTCCGAAAATCTTCTACTTGTCCTAAAGCAAGTGGGTTCTACAACATCAAATACATTATAATGAAAGTATAAATAGTATCAAATACCATGAGTAGGATATGCAGTACCAAATACAATACAATAAACTAGGGCATACAATATACCCAACAAAATCTCCTACTTACCCTAGATTAGGTGACTCATATCTCGTAGTCCCATACTCTCTAGATGACCCTCAAACACTTTAGCCGTGAGAACCTTTGTAAATGTATCAGCAACAATGTGCTCCGAGGAAACCTATGTAACAATCACATCTCTTCGTTGCACAATCTCCCTAATGAGATGATACTTGTCCTCAATATGTTTTCCTCTTTTATGACTCCTAGATTCCTTAGATTTTCCTCGACACTACTATTATCATAATAAAGTGTGATGGGCAAAGACATATTTGGAACAACTTCCAAATCAATAAGGAATTTCCTTAACCAAATAGTATCTTTAGCAGTTTCACAAGCAACTACGTATTCAGCTTCTATAGTGAAGTCAGTGATGCATCCTTGTTTAATAATACGATAGCCCCTCCATTCAGAGTAAACATTGATCCTGATGTGGATTTTCTATAATCCTTATCAATCTGAAAATCAAAATAAGTGAATTATGTAAAGATCAAATTCTTAGCCCCATACACGAGCATATAGCCCCTCGTTCTCCATAAATACTTGAGGATCGTTTTGATCGCTGTCCAGTGATCTAATCCTGGATTGGATTGATATCTACTGACAATCTCTACTATATAGCAAATGTCATGTTTGGTACATGACATTGCATACGTAAGGTTGCCAATGGTCGATGCATAGGGAACTCGTCTCATTTTCTCAACCTCTTAAAGAGTCTGAGGACACTGTTCCTTAGACAAAATAATTTCATGCCTAAAAGGAAATAAACCCTTCTTGAAATTGTGCATCAAATATCTAACAAGCATCTTGTTAATATATGATGCCTAAGATAGGACCAACATTTTATTCTTCCGACCCCTGATGATTTGGATCCCTAGAACAAACTGGACGGCTAGTCATTCCTTTACATATGCCAGTAAGTCTACATCATTCCTAATGATTAGGGTATCATCCACATACAACACAAGGAAAGCTACTGAGTTTTTGATGATTCTTTGTAGACACAAGGCTCATCAATATTTTGATTAAAGCCATAAGATCTTATCGCAGTATCAAATCTTGTATTCCAAGATAGATATGCTTGTTTTAATCCATAAATGGATCGATGAAGCTTGCAAACCTTTTGCACTCGACCTTGTTTAATGAATCCCTCTGATTGAGTCATGTAGATGATCTCTTCAAGATTACCATTCAAAAAGGCAGTCTTGATGTTCGTTTGTCATATCTTAGAGTCATAATATGTGGTTATGGACAATAGAATTCAGATTGACTTTAACATGACAGCGGGTGAGAAAGTTTTATCATAGTCCACTCCCTTCAACTAAGAATAACCCTTTGCCACTAGTCTAGCTTTAAAGGTCTATACCTTTCCATCTACACCTTTTTACCTCTTTTAGATCCACTTGTTAGTTTGAACAAGCATGCAACAGAAGAAAACAAAATCATTAAACACTCTAATTCATTAAATTTAGGAACAAAATTAGCATGTTCACCAAATAATAATAAGGTTTCATGAATACATGTGTAGATCTTCTTCAAACTCGAAAATCACCTGCAATCTTCTTCTCTTTTGGTCGTAAATACCACTAGACCTTCCCTACTAACCTCTAGGAGCCTTAGATTAAGTTGTGGACTAAAAAAAAGTTGAATTAAGGGAAGAACTTGAGAAGACACCTGCTGGTTTTCACCCAGCTGAAGAACCTTTCTTCAACCTCAAATCTCAGCAAAATCAACCAGTTTGCATGCCATGTTCCAGCTACATAAATGTATGTTTTATGCAGAAGGACCATGCAATCAGATTGCATCAACAACACAACTTTTATTTGAGATTAATGTGAACTTTAAATGTAGAACATGACTAAGGTGCTTGTTCCCAAAGTGGAAAAATCCCACTTTTGAGATTTTTCAAATTCGATTTTTCTTTTTTAATTTTGAAAACTATTTCCAAAAAAAAAATTAATTTTTAGTTTTAATTCTTTAATTAAACTAAAAATATTAATTTTACCAAAAGTTAATTCAATTAATTAAATTTTCTAAAATTAATAATTAATTTACAATTTAATTAATTCTAATAATTTAATATCAAATATTAAAATAATTAAACACCAATTCCACCACCATAAATCCCTATTCATGAATTTAATATTTAAATAAAATTTAAATATTAATCAATTCTTCAATTTCGTTTAATTATATATCACATATAATTACTAATTCTCTTAATTCGAATTTGAATATTTCAAATTAAGTTATCACACTATTCTAAGGCTTATCTCGTTTGTGAGCTAGTAGGGGAACCTAACGGACCTACAGATCATGAGCTCCAACGATTCGAGATTAATTGGCTAAACTCTTTAAATCAAATTAACCTCCATTTGTTAACTACCGGGTCACTCCATTAAGCCCAACGGTTGCACTCCCCTCATTGTAGATATATTGTGTCCACTCGATATAACCATGATTAGTAAGTTAACCCTTCACAGGTTTTTCGTAATAATGACTAGATCAATAGCTGTTTTACCCCCAAGATTACCTCTTGTTTCTTAAGTTCTATTGATCCTCTAATTAACAATTGGTTTATGATCCAATCATCAAATTGAGTCCCTCTCGAGCCAATGAGAGGGTGGGGCACCTTGTTCAAGACCCCGAGTCAGCACGTAAGGGAACAACCTATCTACTAACCCTAAAAGCAAGTAGGTGTGAATTCCATCTTGCACCCTATGTTCCCAGCTATCAACCCGGTCTTACTCCTGAAATGGGAGGCTTATTGAGCCAACGTTGTTAAGTCAACCCTCACCCATGTAAATCTAAGGATAATCTCAAGTAAACAGGAATTCATAGTTAGCTCAGGATTAAGGTTAAGTTACCTAGATCATCACATTAAAATAGTCAGTTTTAAACAGTAAACAACATTATAAAGTAAGAGTGACTTATTTCTTGGTTCAATCTTATGCAAACTCATTGCACAGGACACCCCCACTTCTCATGTCACTATATGAACGAATTAGGATCACTTTTTTTGTAGCACTTTACAACAAATTGTAACAACTACAGAGTGGGCCGCATCCATTAGTGTTACCAGAATAAGGCACCCAACCTTATTCATATACTATATATTATTTTGACTATTTAGTCGAACCTGATCTACTATTATATCTCTGCATAAGGCTCAAGTACTCATGAAATAGCCATGGATCTTTTAGTTTATTGAATTTATTTCTAAAACAAAATAAACAATTCATATATTCAATAGCAACTTTATCGAATCAAACTTCAATAACAACCTTATTGATTTACAGAATAAGTTTATCGTTTACAAACCATGAGTTTTAGGACATAAAACCCAACATCACTTACAACCTATAGGTCTTACCCCATCGAGTTGATCTACAAGCTCTCAAACAGAATTGGAGTACATAAACTCCATTTCTTGATTCATGGCCTTAACCTATACATCATTGTCAACATCTTCCATTACCTTCTTATAAGACAATAGATCCTCAATACCATCATCAGATATTATGTTTTGGACTTTTGTTAAACCCACATAGTAAATAGGTGGTTCACAATCCTCCCACTACATCGAGGCAATCTCAACTCTTAAGATGGATCAGCTTGATTGAATGAACCGACATCAACAACTCTTGTTGAAGTCTCAGTATTATCATAAAAAATCGTTCTTAAAACTATTTTTCTTCGTGGTTTGTAGTCCCTCACGTGGTCTTCCTCAAAGAAAGTAACGTTTGTCGACAAAAATATTTTATTTTCCTTTTAATCAAAGAAGTATCCACCTCTCGTTTCCTTGGGGTAGTCTACAAATAGGCATATTTTCAATCGAGGTTCCAGCTTTTTGGGATTTATCACAAGCACATGGACTAGACATCCCCAAATCCTAAAATGGCGTAAACTATCTTTACAGCCTCTCTACAACACCAAAGGAATTTTAGAAACACTTTTGGATGGAATGTTGTTCAAAATGTAAATAGAAGTCTCCACTGCAAATCCCAGAACATGTCAGAAAGTTGAGCATAGCTCATCATAGACGAAACCATGTCCAACAGGATTCTATTTCTCCTTTTCGATACACCATTCTGCTAAAGTGTACCGGAGGCTGAGAGTTGGGACATTTTTTCATGTTCTATCATATAGTTCCAGAATCTTATGTCCATATACTCTCCACCATGATCAGATCGTAGTGTTTTTACCTTTTTACCTAACAAGTTTTCAACCTCAATCTTATAATCATTGAAATTTTCAAGTGCTTCAAACTTGTGTTGCATTAGGTAAAGATACTCAGATCCTGAATAATTTTCTATGAAATAGATGAAATATTCATACCCTTCCCTTACTTTTATATTCATCGGACCACAACGATCTGAATGTAAGCTTCAAGGTCTCTTTGGCTCTATAACCTTTTCTAGTAAAAGGTCGTTTCGTCACCTTGTCTTTAAGGCATGAATCACATACAGGTAAATGGATTTCTTCTAAACCATTTAAATGTTCAGTTTTCACTAATCTCTCAATCTTATTGAGATTAATGTTACCTAACCTTAGATGCCAAAGGTGGGCACTATCTTTAGGAGAAATCCTTGGTCTCTTCGCAGTTATTGCCGTTCTGGACATTTTAGTATTTAGGATAATTTTTGTAACTAACGACCTTAGTATATACAAGTTACTTTCTTTTTAAGCAAATACTATCTTCATTCTGTTCTTGAAAATAAACATTTTACTTCCAGAGAAGGAGAGAGAATAATTTTTCTCAATCAAACAAGAAACAGAGATAAAATTCCTTTTCGTATTAAGAACTACATATACGTCATCTAATAACATATATCGTTTCTTGTGCATGAGTAATTTAAGTTTGCCTTCGGAAACAGTTGGAACGGCCTGACCAGTACGGACTCAAAAAGTCATCTCTCTAGCTTCCAATTGTCTTCAGGAATCAAATTCCCAGTAGGAAGAACGCACGTGATTAGTAGCCCCTAAATCAACTATCCAGTCAGAATCATTATTCAAGCACGACACCAAGACAAGTAAATCAGATTTACTGTCATTGGATCTTTTCCTATTCTAGAGAGCAGTGGGATTAGCTTGAACACCCTTATTATGAACTCCAATTTTTTCTTTCGAGATCAAAGCTCTTTGATAAACTTCGCAAGAGTTAGAAACTTTTGCCTCCTCTATTAGTCCCTTGACATTTGATAGGGACCGAAGTTCAAATAAGGAGTTGGCATTACTGGTTTTGTCTAATCTGAAGTGTAGTAACCATGCTATCAAATCTCTTAGCCTAGACATTAGGTATGCTTGCCAAAATGTGAACTCATGCCTCAAGATTGGCCTTCATTCACCTTTCATATGCATCAGGAACACTTTATGTTGCATCAAGGGTTGAGACTCGAAGACATTCCTCAGTCAAGACGAAGTTAAGGTCGTTTACTATGAACATAGTTTTAATAGCTTCTTTCCAAGTTGTGTAATTGAATTCAGTTAACATTTTAGCTTTAAGAAGGTTCATTGAAGCGTTAGACATGTTTACTGATACAAAAAAAAAAAAAAAAAAAAAATTACCATTTTAGACACCTATGCAAAAATTCATTTTAGTCCAATCAATTTTAGCAAAACCTTAATAATGAACCCCAACCATTATTCTATTTTGCAATGATGCTTCAGTGGTTTAGGACAAAAGCTACCAAGGAGTGGTCAGTCACCCCTCCACTGAATTAAGGCATTTCTTAACCAATCATCACACCAAAATAACTCTTATTCCAATGACGATAGTCACCATTGATTTGATTAAGAAATCATTAACTCACTTAATAATTTCTTGTAAGTGTGACTTTTCATTTTAGACCCTAGAGTTTCATCCCAATGAGCCAACCGAAGGGAAAAGCTGATTGAGACAAAAACCAAAGTGATCCTATCCATAAACCATTTCTGAATTTCGCCCTGATATTGACCTGATGCATAAACTATCTGAAGGGGGATGCTCTCAGGGTGCCACGAAGCCGTGCAAGAAGGTCTAACGATGAAAACCAATGAAGGAGACTAGAAGACATGTTGACACACACCCCTCTCTCACTTACTATAAATACTCTCTCCATTCACCTTGATATTGACCTATACAAACACTGTTTGAAGGGGAACGCTCCCAGAGCTCCATGAGGTCAAGCATGAGTCTCACGGTGTAAACTTTTAGGGAGAACATGAGTGAAAAAATTGACATATCATATACATTTTTTTCCTCCCACTGTGTATTTAAAATTTTAGGGTTTCATACTTAGGCAAACCTGACTAATTCAATTTATCTAAGTCATTATTAGTTTGCTCAATATAACGCTTGTATTGAATATTTTAACAACATGTGATCTCATTTATTGAACTCTTTAACAAAATTGATCACTTATTGCATGCTTATAAAATATTTACCTAATTCACCTTCTAGGTCAGTTCCCAGATAGAGGTGTTTCGTTTCTATCAGCTTAAAAACCTCAGCCTAGACAGAATGTTCCTTAGACAAAAATCCCTTATGGGCAATCATTTTATAAATTTAATCTTTTAATCGGAGTTCATTTTAAGCCTATTAAAACGAATTAAAAGATTAACCTATTCCTAATCTCATTAGAAAAGTGTTTAACATAAGTCTAGTTGAATTAATTTTAAACCATTTAAAATTAATTTTGACCTATATTTGCATGCAAGTCTTGATTATAGATTTTAATTCTAATTTCATTATCCTTATAACCATTATACAATAATGAAATATAAAATCTATAAATTTACATATGTGACATTGGTTAAAAATAATGCTTATATTAATCTAAGTAATGTCATGCTCAATGCAAATTCCTTTTTCATTGTAAAATATAACTCTTATATTAAACAATCATTAAGTATATCAACCATCATGCCATCATACATTATAATAAATATAATATTATATGATGCATGAATATGTTTAATATACCATATATCTAAATAATATATCATTTATATTAAGATGCATGAGCATGCTAATTTAATCAAGAATCCAAAAATATAACATTTATATTTAGATATGATGCATGAACATGTTTATCCTAAGGTGAGATTTTAAACCTAAATGACATACATTATGTACCATTCAAAACTAATTTAAATCATACATCTCATGTATAATTAAATTAATCAACAATTAATTAAAATAAAAAAAACACAAAAAAAAAAACAATAGAAAACAAACAAACAAAATACATTAGTAGGATTCAAACCTATGAACTCAAAATTCCTAGTAAGATATACAACCAACACACCAATCAATACATCAACCAACAAGATAATGCCTTCAACACGCACATCTAAAATATATATGGATTTGCAGTGCCACACATAGTACATTAGCCCCAAACGGTCGTAGTGCCTGCCTTCCACCTCGCGTCTCGTAGTGCCGCGACGCTTCTGGGCAAAATGCCCCTTTTTTTAGTGTTTCCTGCTCCGAACTTGCTCCATTTTGGCTTTGTTTTCCACCGATCTTTTTAGCAACACTTGCTCCACTATCGACAGGGACTTATAGACTCGAAACAAGAAATTAAATGTCCGAAAACACCAGGCTCTTACATTTTAATCAAATTAAAATGCAAAATCTAAGTGGAAAAAATCGTAAACATCCAATATTGAAAACTGATGCTCAAACATTCAAAATGCAGAACAGAAACCCCACATCTAAGCTAGATTTTGTTTCAAAAATAAAACCAAAGATAAAAACTGCAAGAAAATTGGCTCTGATACCAATTGAAGGGATCGAATCCTGAGCAGAAGCGTGTAAATGCCTTGCATTTCGTTCTTTTAGTTTAAACGAAACAAAATGAGCACAAAAACAGAACCAAACAGGGGATAAACATTCAATAAATCAACATGCTATTTGAAGAGTAGAAAGGGGAAAGAAGAAGAAGAATATCACATACATTATCGATTCCCGAACTCTTCACGATTTCCTCGTCGTCTTCTTCGCAATGATTCTCCAACGAATAGACACCACCGAAAGTGAGACCTTATTATTCTCTAGGAACCAAGGGGAGAAGAGTGGTTTCTCACAGCTTGGTTGAGGAAGAAGAATATAGAATATGGAGAAGAGAAATTTTGAGAAGAAAATGATTTGGAGGCTAGGGTTTCATCAAATGAAATCTCGTTGCCCTAATTTGGGCAAAATGAAGAATTTATGTGAAGACTTTCTCCATAACTTTCCAAAATTACCCTTAGGACTAATTTAAGTAAATAACCCTTATTTAATTAATCAGCCCATTAATTAAATAATCATATTAAATCTCATTTAATGTATATTTAATTAATTAATAAACATCATATGTTTATTTGTCTCCATCTTTAAAAATTAATTAATTAATTCTTTATGAATCAAACTCATAAGAATTTAATACTTGAATCTTATTCAAATATTTCTCTTTTAATTATAGATGAGATCTATAATTAACCATATCATATTAATCTCATTAATATGTTATTCCATCAATTGATTTGAACAATTCAAATTATTCATTTTTTTTTCTTTAGTGAGCTAACAAGGGAACCTTGTGGACCTACAGATTAGAAGGTCCAATGATATGAGATTAATTAATTAAAATTTTTAAGTAAATTAATCAATATTCATTAACTATCGGACACTCCACTAAAGACCGATAGCTACACTCTTCGCACTGTAAATATATTTCTGTTCCACGAATATAATCAATCAACAATGAGTCAACCCTTCACAAATCGCTCATAACTACAACTGGGTCAAATTACCATTTTACCCCTATAGTTACATTTAACTCCTTAAGTACCACTAATTCTTTTAATAAGCAAACAATTTATAGTCCAACTATAAACTAACACCTCTCGAGCCAGTGAGAGATTAAGGCCTCAATGTTCAAGACTTGGAATTAGCTATTAAGAGAGCAATTTATCTACTTTTCTTAAAGACGAGAATAAGTGAATTCCATCTTGTGTAGTTGTGTTCCCAAGTCCTTACTTAGACATATCCCAAAATAGTAGGCTTACTGAGTCGGCTAATATGACCACTCTCACCCATACAAATCAAAGGATTTCTCTCATAAACAAGAGTTCACAACTCACCCAGGATTAAGGTCAAGTCACCCATGGTGATCCTAGTGAAATGTAAGGTCAAGTCACCCATGGTGATCGTAGTGAAATGTAAGTCTCTTCTATCAACAGTGTTATATAGAGAGTATTCATTTTGTGGTCCAATCTTATACAAACTGTCTATATAAAATACCCCGCTCGCATGTCTCTACATGAATGATCAGGATCGGATCATTTGTAACACTTTACAATAATTGTAATATTTACAAAGCTGGTCCTATTTAGGATAAGATACTAAATTTTATCCATATACTATAGACCATTTAGGTTATCACTTAATCATGATCCACCTATATGTCTCCACATGCATGTTTAAATTTCATCAGATAACTTTGGATCTTAATTTATTAGATTGAATTAATGCAGTCTAAACTTCGATAAAATACCTCTTATTTTATTAGATATGTAATTTGTCTTTACAAACTACAAAATACATAAGATTTAGGACATAAACTCCAACAGTTGTATCCTCCCTTGGGTTTTGACATTCGGCCCACTTCTCGATTCCAACTCTCATCTTTTACGATTTTGCCCCTAGGTTCAAAATCACCCTTAAACAAACATCAACAATATTAATCAATCGAATTCAATCACCATAGAAATTAATAATACGTTCTACAAACTGAAAAGAAATCTTTTTGGCCCTCCCTAATCATAAGGTCTTCCAAAGATTTAAGTGGTTATCGTCTTCGAACAGGGCCAAATCCTCGCGCATACGAGAGACTTGCCATGCGAGTCATGCATAATCTGAAGATAATCACAGCTGATTTTTTTTTTTTTAATGGCTAATTGAAAGAAGCTAAATTTTAAAGTTATTATATTTCAAAAGGGATTGATGTAAATTTCCGTGATGCAATAATGAATGAATGAATGAAGTGAACAAAAAAACAACACACTTTCTAAAATTGGGGTAAAAATGTGAGATTATTTATTTTTTTTTTTTCTTTCGAGAAAAAGAAAGAAATAACATACTTATGGAATCTTGTCGCATCCTTCCCATATAATAGCACTAACCACAAAATTTCAAAAACCGTACATTAATTATTTTAGCCTTTCAACATCTTTTTGAATTACATTAAACTTTATTTTCACCAAGTTATTTCATTTCAATCTTACAATTCCAAAGTATTTTAATTTATTGTTTGAATTTAAGAAAAAGTCATCTTTGTAGGCCCCTTACTTTCAAATTTTCTATAAAATTAAGGTAACTACGAATATAGCGATTAGACAAAAAAAATTAACAAATATATTAAAATATAATTCAATTTACAAATATAACAAAATTTAATTTCAAATCTTAGAACGCACCAAGATAGCCATATCGATAAAATATTGTTATATACTTAATTATTAGCCTCGAAAGTTCTATCCATTGAGATTATCCTTTTAATTATTGAACGTTAAAAATAAAAAAAAATTATTTTGGGAGATTTTTAAAAGTAGAAAAATAAGGAAAAATACTTACACAAAATAACAAAATTTTAATCATCTTTGATAGAGGTTGGTAGAAGTCTATCAATGTCTATCAGTTAAAATTGATAGAAGTCTATCATTGATAGATACTAATAAAAAACTATCAATATTACTATTTTTATAAATTGACATTTTTTCTGCTTGGAAAAATTTTCCTTTATTTTTCTCAAAGAACCTCATATTGATCAAATGTATATGTTTCAATTATCATGTTAATATACAAACTCAAAAGTTACACTAATCCATGCGATAAAAGTTAAAATAGAAAATAAAAATTTAAATTATTTTATCTATATATGAAAGATAGACATGAAATCTCATAATTAGAGTAGAGATTTTGATTGAAAATTTAGAAATTTTCTTTTGACCGAATTTTACTTCCCACATGCAAATTAAACTCCATCCACTTCTTTATCTATTTTTTATTTACTAATCTTAATAGAGTCAACTAAAATAGAGTTGGTCAAATAAGAAATACTATCTCATTGACTTTGTAAAAATTTAATGTGATACTTGATTTAAACCATAAAAATGAAATTGAAACAGTTTGACTGGATAACTATTTAGACATTTTTTAACAGATTACTTTATATTTCGGTGTACCAAAAGAGTAAATCAAATTCCAATAAATGAGAGAGTACATACAAAAAAAAAAAAAAAAAAAAGTTCGTCACCAATGCCTAATATCTCCATCACCGACTTCCCCTTCCAACTCCATCTCCACGTCCTCCCGTTACATCGAATTCCCCAACCAATAGTCCATCACAATAGCCTCCTTTGAACTCCTTAGACTCGTGGACTTCTACTTTGTCTCTTCCTTTTCGGTGCTTCCATTGCATCAAAACACCCACCTAGATCTCTGTCGCCGTCACTACCACAGTGATCACCTCGAAATCCGACTAATATGACTCTGATTTCATCTTCTACACTGCCACAATCCAAAATTACTTGAAACCACCTCCACGCCACCATCGACACCTATAGAAAACTCACCTCTCTCCTTTAGGTTTGTCAATCCTTTTCTTGTGGTGGAACAAAAATTGGTGTAATGAAGAAGCAGAACAAAGGAGGAATATGTTGGGAAAAACCTCAGGAATAAGTAGAAAAATAATAGAGAAATTAAAGAAAAGCAATAACACTGGAAACACAAGAACTCGGAGAAAAACCAGAAAGAAATTCACTATGTGAAGAATTGTTACAATCACACAGAACAATTCTCTCTCCTGATCCCAATTACAAGACCACTCTCAAAGCATACTACTCACACCCTTTTCCCACCCTCAAACTAGAGAATACACAAAGGAAATTTAACTAGAGTTAGCACACCCAAGCTTAAACTGTTTCTAACTGGGACGACTTGAAACATAGGCTCCTTTTATAGGCTTGGAGCCCATCTCCATTCTTCAATTTAATCAATGTGGGACAAACTACACTTCTAATATTTTGTCAAAGCCCAACAAATTCCACCTTGGCAAGATATTTGAAGAATTCACAGCTTTTATAACATCCATTGTCTTTGCCTACAATCATAATTCTCAAATAAGAGAACTATAACCTACTTCACCATGAAAAGTAGACCATTTGGAATATCACCTCCTAAGATTTTTCTTTTTCGTCACATGTCGACAAACCTTGCTGATATTCATGGTGCAACTTCCATCTACTTGGCTCAACTGAAAGTCCTTCAACCATCGACATAACTCCCACCACACACCTTGCATATCCGCCAAGGCAATGCCTGTGTGTAAACTTATGGAACCGCTAACATCACATCCTCTATTATGGTAAAGCGGACATACCATGAGGATGAATTTTGTCTTCTTCAGAGGAAGTCAGCGTCATCTCTAACGAGAAAGACATCATTAGCATCCAATTTAGAGCTTTGACGAACCTGCTCTAATTTTCATATGCCCATATTGTTCGTATGCCCAATAGCCTATCTTCTGCTCGAAGACTCTCTTTTTTAAACCTATGCTGAAATCACTCCGGAACTGCACTGAAATACCATCACTGCTTAACATGCACTTATGTAATCCATATTGTATCAACACATCCTTGACTTGCTCTTGCCACAAGTCGAAGTTGATCACTCCATCAAATTTCTCCACATCAAACTTTATTGAACTCATAAAACTTGACATACATCTGTTTCACTCCTAGTAAATAAGAAAATAGTGAACGACCCACACTATTTACAATAATGCAACCCATTTCAAGAATTCTTTTCTAATGTGGAAGCTTAGACAAAGCTGCAACCACAAAGCATAATCAGACATTCAAGAAACTATGAACTTGATGCTCTGATACCACTTGTTGAGAAAAACCTCCCACTGCAGGAATAAGCAGAAAAATAATAAAGAAATTAAAGAAAAGCAATAAAACTAGAAACACAAGAATTTACATGGAAAAATCCCAACTCGGAGAAAAACACGACCTAACAGAAAGAAATCCACTATGTGAAAAATTGTTACAATCACACAAAAAAATTCTCTCCCCCAGTCCTAATTACAAGATCACTCTCTCAAAGCTTTTATACTACTCATACCATTTTTCCACTCTGATAACTGGTAGAAATGCCAGTTATTATAAGCATTTTATTTAGAATTATGAAGGCTAACAAGTAGAAAATACGATGATAATACTTAGAATTTGTAAAAAAATTGAGTTTTGGGTCAATCAGCACCTAAATCCTCACTAACCCTAATATTATGCGTTATTCCGTGTCAGTGTCTATTTTTTTTAGTTATCGCAGGAATCAAACGCATGCACTGGAAATAAGCAATTGCAAAAAAGTCAAATGCATGCGCTGAAGCCAGGCGACCGCAAAGATAATCGCATTCGGTGAAAGCCCAGCTATCGTATAAACGAACGCATGAGGTGATCACATGCGTCTATCGCATGGAAGTTACGGCCATCAACCGAATGCATCCATCACATGGAAGTTGCGGCTATCGATCGAATGCGTTCATCACTTGGAGATTGCGGTCACGGAGTGATAACCGTAATAGAAGGGTGACCGCAAGATGAGTGGAATGCGTTGATATTTCAGTTGAATCAAGCTCGAACGCATACTTTAAGAGTATCAACAAGATAAGATGATGTGACATTGCCCATACCGCGACAAAGGTAGCAGTGAGACATAACGCAATCATGATTGCTGTTGGTGTTTGAACTCTATAAATAGCCCTTGGACCTTCACTTCAAATCATCTGAATTTCTTCCTTAAGATAGAGGTTTACGATCACAGATGAGAGCATGAGCAAGATTTTCTGTGAGGATTCTTCATCTCCATAAACTAGTCCGAGTGACGACCAGAGCTTTCGTTGGAGATAGAGTTTGAAAGAGACGTCTCCACCATCCATCCATGGCACCACCAGCAGCCTTGATGCAGAGTCTTTCATTTCTCCTCTAATCTCTGTATTGTATTACATTTTAGCTTAAGATATTAAGACATTTTGTAATCAATGCATATCTTGATTCCTTCAATGCCATCTTCTTCATCGTCTTTATCTTTATCACCGTTTACCTTCATCGTTTATTTATCAAGGGCGATCGCATACTCAATCGTGTAGCCTAGAGATAGGACGCATGTAGCAACCCACCGAGAGGTGTGCGTTGTGCGAGTATAGTGAGTTAATCATCTTTGCTTGGTGAAAGGCTATAGCAATGCTTGTTGATAGGTGGTTGCAATACTTGTCTATAAGTTAATTAGCCGCATTTAACTGCCTGAGAAGGTAAGAGATTGAACGCACTAAAGCAAAGTATGGATTGTTCCTAAAGATAGGTACGGTCTTATGCTCGATGCAACCATGCACTATAGAGATATAGTCATACGGCTGACCATCGAGAGGTGTGCGATGAGTTAGTATGAAGAGTTGGGATTACTCGAGCGATTTAAGATAATAACATTAATATGCGTTAACAGTTGTTGTGTATCTACCAATTCTCATCGCAAGTCTTCCATTGCTCAATCTGTTTAGTTAGGAGCAGGAGTAGTGTGTAATCCATTAACTTCTTCTTTTTACTTCTATTCATCGCCTCAAACACATTGCTTCACAAGCATTATTGAGTGACAAGTCCCTATGTTCGACCTCGGATTACTCGAGATACTTGCGTTCTCGTTATACTTGGCAAGAAGACAAGAAAACTTGTGATAGGAACGCATGGTCATTGCATACTAGATTAACGCATACTTTCTATTCCAACGCATGACCTTCGACGCATGGGCTTAAATGCATAGCTTAAGACATGCAACGCGCATAATTGTGTTCAACAAATTTTCAATCAACAAGTTTTTGGCCTCAAACTAGAGAATACATAAAGGGAATGTAACTAGAGTTAGCACACCCAAGCTTAAAGTGTTTCTAATTGAGACGATTTGAAACATAGGCTCCTTTTTTAGGCTTAGAGCCCATCCCTATTCTTCAATTTAATCGATGTGGGACAAACTGCACTTCCAACATTTTGCCAAAACCCAATAAGTTCCACCTTGGCAAGATATTTGAAGAATGCACAACTTCTACAACATCCATTGTCTTTGCCGACAATCATAATTCTTAAATAAGAGAACTATAACCTACTTCACCATGAAAAGTAGACCACTTGGAATATCACCTCCTAAGATTTTTCTTTTTCGTCACATGTCGACAAACCTTGCTGATATTCATGGTGCAACTTCCACCTACTTGGCTCACCTGGAAGCCCTTCAACCAGTGACATAACTCCCACCACACTCCTTGCATATCCGCCAAAGCAATGTCTGTGTCCAAACTTGTGAAACTGCTAACATCACATCCTCTATCATGGTAAAGCGGACATACCATGAGGATGAATTTTGCCTTCTTCAAAGGAAGTCACCGTCACCTCTGATGAGAAAGACATCGTCAGCATCGGATCTAGAGCCCTTTGACGAACCAAATCTAATTTTCATGTGCCCAGATTGTCCATATGCCCAACAACCTGTTTTCTGCTCAAAGACTCTCTTTTTTAAACCTATGCTGTAATCAATCGGGAACTGTACTGAAACACCATCACCGCTTAACATACACTTGTGTAATCCATATTGTATCAACACATCCTTGACTTGCATTTGCCACAAGTCGAAGTTGAGCAATCAATCAAATTTCTCCACATCAAACTTTATTGAACTCATAAAACTTGACACAGATTTGCTTCACTCCTAGCAAATCAGCAAGTAGTGAACGACCCATACTATTTACAATATTGCAACCCGTTTCAAGAATTCTTTTCTGATGTGGAAGCTCAGACAAAGCTGCAACCACAGAGCATACTCAGACATTCAAGAAACTACGAACTGATGCTCTGATACCACTTGTTGGAAAAAACCTCCCACTTTTACCGTAGGAATAAGCAGAAAAATAATAGAGAAATTAAAGAAAATCAATAAAACTGGAAACACAATAATTTACGTGGAAAACTCCAAACTCGAAGAAAATTATGACCAACTAGAAAGAAATCCACTATGTGAAAAATTGTTATAATCACACAAAACAATTCTATCCCCTGATCCCAATTACAAGACCACTCTCTCAAAGTTTTTATGCTATTCACAAATTTTTCTCACTTTGAATAGAGAATACATAAAGGGAATTTAACTAGAGTTAGCACACTCAAACTTAAAGTGTTTCTAACTGGGACGACTTGAAACATAAGCTCATTTTATAGGCTTGGAACTCATCCCCATTCTTCAATTTAATCGATGTAGGACAAACTGCACTTCTAATATTTTGCCAAAACCCAACAAATTCCACCTTGGCAAGATATTTCAAGAATGCACTGCTTCTACAACTTCCATAGTCTTTACTGACAATCATAATTCTCAAATAAGAGAACTATAACCTACTTCACCATGAAAAGTAGACCCCTTGGAATATCATCTATCGGGAAAAGAGAGATTTTTGAAATTCAAATTTTGGAGAGAAGGAAGAGAGAGGACCACATAACTATTTAGATTTTACTCTTTGAATAAGCTTGTAATTACGGTTCTCACATTTAGGTTTCTCCGTTTTCTATCCATGATCTTTTGTTTTTTCGATAATCAAGCCAAATTTTAAAAAATTATTTAAACTTATTTTGTTTTTAAAATTTAATTAAGATTTTAGAGGTGAATAAAGCAAATATGTTAAAAATTTTAAAAACTAAAAACTAAAAATGAAAATGCTATTAAACAATGTATTAAAATTAAAATTAAAGTAAATTAAATTGAAATTAAACTCAAATAATATATGGGATTATTGAATTAAAAGTAACACATCAAATTAAAATCATGTTTGAAAAGATTCTTTTTAATTTAATAATAGTAAGAATAGGAATGGAAAAGTAATTTTTAAAATAGTAATTTTTTTAATATGTAAGAAGGAAGATTTGAATCTCTAACTTTAAAATTGATAGTAATATTATGTAAATTGAATTATATTCACGTTTACGAATTTGAAATAGTAATTGAGTACTTATTTTATCTATGCAACCATGGACTTTGGAGTTAAATATTTGTAAGAAAAACGATAATGATTAAATTTATAAGGGAGAGTGAAGTCACGCGCGCGCGAATGGATTTGATCCTTTCGAGTTCGCAGCTTCTTAAATTCGTCAAAATCCAAACCATTTTCATTGCTCCCTCTCTTTCTCTTTCTAAATTCTCTCTCTCCTCTTCCGAAAGCTATGCCTCGGCCGCGACACCAACGTCAGCTCTCTCAAGTTCTTCCGCCGGACCTGATCTCCGGCGAAGATCCGTCTCAGATCTTGGACTTCGGCAGGGGAGTCGCCGGAGCAGTTTCCGGCCAACCCCATCAGCCATCTGNCTCCGTACTTCAGCGGTCCAAGAATCCCGCTGGTCAGGAAGGCTCCGGCGCCGGCCACTTCCCTCAGCTCCCGAAAACGCCGCCGTCTACTTGAACTCAACTCTCTCTCTCTGTGTCTTCAAACTTTTTCTTATTTTAGTTTAATTTTCTCTCTCTAGTTTTCTTGTCTTTGTAATGTTAGTTTTTTTTTCTCCTTTAGGTAACTGAGAGATGCTTTCTCTCCTTTTGTGAAACCCAAAAATAAATTTGATGAAGTGGAAGAAGGGTTCATGGTTCTTCATCTCAAAAGCTCGTGGTTAATACTGATAAGACATTAATTATTATTTTAAAATGACAATTTCATATATAATAGGTTCAAAATATTAATAAATATAGTATAATACAAAAGAAAGAACTTGAAGATATAGTAAAATTTAGATTCATCTCTCGAAGTTTATTCATTATAAGCTATATCGTTGTGCTAATAGAGTCTATTAGTGATGATTTTTCTATATTTGCAATTCTTTGAAAATTGTGCTATATTCTTAATTATTAGTTCCGAAAGTATTATAAATTGTAATCACTTTATTTTAAAAGTCGTCGATATTTCACTTTTGCTATTGTTGAGTTAGAAATAAATAGACAAAATGAGAATGTAGATAAAAGAAATCAACTTTTCAAATAGTATCCTATTCGAATAATATTTTAATGCTATTTTTTTCTAGTCCAACAATAAATAGAAAGGTTGAAAATTCCGACATATTAATTCACAATGTAATGCTTCATCTAGTTGATGGTTGAATTTATCGAGTTGAATTATGCTCCAGTCTACTTTTTATAAATGTATTATGTTTATTAGTTGTTTTTTTAAAATTTTTTTTTTTATTTATTTATCATGTTGAGATCCAAGCAATTCTATTTTCTAGTGAAAGAGGGTTGAAGATTTTGGATCAGATCTTAAGATCTCTCTCTCCATTATTTAGCAATTTGAGTGAGAACAAGACAAATGTGATGAGTTTTTATTTTCTTCCCCAAAGCATTGTAAAATTAAAATAAGGGGGAATCGATGAGTTACTTGGATGAACAAGTGAAAAAAAAAAAAAAAAAAACTGAAATACCTTTTTCTTTTTTCTTTTTTTTTTTAGAGAAAATAGCTAAAATAACTTCTTTTTTAAAGAAGGTAGATAAAACGAATGGTTTTGTTGTCTTTATTAGAATACGTCTCTCGTTTCAACTGATAAATTAATTAAAAAAATGAAGAAGACCTCTTCATCATAAAATTGATAGAAAAATATATTTTGCATACTTTTATTTAAAAAAAAAAAAAAAACAGGCATTTCAATAAATTAGACAATATAACTACTTGTATTTTCAATTTTTTCTCTCTCCAAAATAACGTGTTTTTAGTAATATTCATCCAATTAACACAAAATTAACAATAAAGTGATTTTAAGTTTTAATAAATATTTTAATAATTTTTTTTAAGAAAAATATTTTACTTTCATAGCGTGATTATCAACTTAAGTGTGTTGCTAAAATAACATATATAATATATTAAAAGGAGTAAGATTAGCAACGGAGGGGGTGGGGCCAGAGGAATTCCCCATCAAGGATTCAGGTCCTCAAAGCATCCATCTATGTTTTATTGACAATCCCCCGAGAATTTTTTTGTTATTCCCTTTGGGGATTTTCCTATTCCCCATGGAAACTTATTTTTTATTAGAGAGAATTTTCTAATAGAAAGTTTGTTATTAAATATAATTACTTTAGTGCTTCTAATTCCGTTTGTTTATAATGTTTGACAGACTTATACGTTCATATTTGTAGGATTTTGAGGAAATGACGTTTTTTCAGAGTATTATGAGCCATTCATGGTTAATTTGGGACAATTATGAAGCTACATAGAACAACCGAACTTCAAAATGTAGAGAAAAGATGAAATTGCCCCTAAAGGCCTAGCATGTGGCATTGGTCGGTGCCTAGGACAAAATGCATGCAAAGACATAGCGTAGTAGAGCTCTAGACATTGACAGAACCACGAATGCATGAGCGCTATGGCGAAAGGGATACAACATCGCGACGCTGTCCTGTAGCGCCACGACAGTGCAAGCATATCATAATATATCTCCTTTTTCTTTTAGGTCATTTCTCTATTTGGGTCTTCACTTATAATCGATCGAAACAATCCCCGATTTTAGCTTCTCCATCACTCTAGGAAGATAAGATTTATGGATTTTCTAGTTTAGAGGATTTTGGAAGAACCCATGTGTAATTGTGGGAGGATTTTGTGCTTGAATGCATATATTTCTATCTCTTAAGCATCACTATCTCTTGGTTTAATTCTTAGCACGTGTAAATGATTAGGACTAACGAACCAATCATTTATGATGTTAATCACTAGAAACATAATACGTAATCCATAATTTTTATGTGTTAGTTGCCAAGTAGCTAAGGTCATCTCATGGGTATATGGTTTTTTTTTTCACGGCGTTTCATAAAACATCATATAGTTGTCTTTAGTGGCTTAGGAATAGAGAACAATTGATTAGTTGTTTGACATTTCCATTATCTAATTGTCATGGTTTAGTCCTAGAACTTAATGCATGTGTTTGGTTAATCTTAGATGCTCTTCATTCTTTTTTAATTGTCACATAGTTTCAGGATGCAAATCTATATTAATGGTTTAGGATGCTTAATGTTGGCTTTTCCATAAGTGGACTATGTGTTTAAGATGATTGAGTAATATCCTGCAATGAAGATTATATGAAGATTACATTCCGTAAACCGTCAACTTAAATACCTCCAACCTTAGATAGGATCTCATCGGGTGAGTTATTCTTGTAATCACTAGTTTTACAAGATATCGACCTATTTTTAATAACTATTAAAATAGGATTGTTTGGATTCTATTAACCCTAAGTGAGCATGCTTTTATCTTTCTTATATATTTTAAAGTCTATCTCTTTTTATAACACTTATAACATAGTCAATAAACCTACAACATGCATCTAACATGCTTTATAAAACAATTATTAAACATTCATTCCATGCATTAATATAAAAAACCATGGAATTCTACACATGCATACTATACATTATAACACTTATAATATACTTGTAATGCATGCTACATGCTTATCCTATAGTGGGATTTTAAATCTACATGGTATACAATATGCACACAATAGATCAATTATTTAATTCATACATTCATAATGCACAATTAAATAAACACACTAAAATGGACCAGTTTTGGCATCCTAAGCTAGCTAAAAGCTACACTTATTATAATAATAAGCAGAAAACAGCCTCGAACTGCCTTCGTTACTTCGAACTAGCTCGAACCACTTGAAAAGGCTTGAACCGACTTCAAAGCCCCAAAAACAGTAAAAATCGCTCAAAATCGTTCAAAATTGTTCAAACTAGCCGAATCGGATTGGTCTAGACCATCTAGACCGGTTGAGTCACCATCAGTTCATCGGTTGAGCTTGGGTCGATGGGTCAGGTGAGGGCGCGAGTCACCAGGTCAGCTGGGTGCGGGCACTGGGCTGGCGAACTGACGACTTGGGTTGGGCTACATATGCTTGGGCCATCAACACGGAGCGGATGAAGGCCGAACGAAATGGACTGGCAAAGTTAGAGCTGGACGTGAGTGCGGATTTGGGGTGTCAACCAGGTTGGGCGGAGTAGGTTACCAGGTTTGGAGCGTCTACATGCGTCAGCCATCCACCTCGCAGGTCAAGCGCCTTTCGGGTTGGATCGTGAATCGGATCTGGGAGGCATCTCGGATCTATGAGCAAAATTTCACCAAATTGGATCTATCCTCTTTGTCAGAACTGAGCAATTACAGCCTAATTTCGACTCTAATGACTCTAGCAAAATTACAAACCCTTCATGACATGTTAAAGCCCATAAAACATTGGGCAATTATAATAACTATTACAACCCAAGAGGAAAAATTGATGCCAAACCCGAAATTATCCATTTTAGAACATGCAATCATTCATCACATGAATCAATACCCACCATATGCAAAAACTAACAAACAATTGAGTACTTAAGCATGCTCTGATACCAATTGATGGAACAAACACATGCGGAACGGAAGAAATAAAGAATCTAAAGTACTCTAATTAGGTTAATCATAAAGGATAGCAATTGAAACAAATAAAAGGAGAAAAAGAATAAAACCTTTGTAGACTTTGAATCTTCTCCAAATTAGCTCCAATCTCCTCACGAACGGTTCGTAGACCACCATGAGAGTCTTTCTAACTATTCTCTGGCCTTAGAACAAGATGGTGGGATTCCGTGAGTAACTAATATGGAGAGGAAAAAGGTTAAGTCTTAAAGAGAAAATTGTTAAGAGATTATCACATAATCTCATCCAATTCCAATATGGCCAAGAGTTTTAGAAATTCAATAAATACTCCCTTTTAAAGACCATTACATGAAAAACATGCAACTTTGAGTTTGATGAGAATTTGGCACTAAAAAATCCACTAACTCAAAGTGGAATTTAGTGGGGCAAGTGTCTTCAAATGAAGACAACACTTAGCAATTAAATAGTTGGAATTTCTCACTCACAAATATTGGATCTTTCCACTAACTTGATCAAAGTTTGACTCTCAACGTCTAATGATTTTTTTACTTTCAAAAATCAAAAGTCAACAATTTGACTTCTATTGCATTTTTTACCTAGTAACCAATTTGACTTTTAATGCAATTTTGACCAATTCCATTTAATTTCAAAAATTAATTCTAATAATCAATTTTAAAATTAAATTAATATTAAATAATTAATTAAAAAATTTAATTAATTTAATTTAATATTAAATCCAACACTAATCCCAATTTATATGAATCTTTATTCATAATCTTGATATTTAAATCTTATTTAAATATCTCCTGCTCTATTTATATTTAATTCACAACTAAATATTAGGTTAAATATATCGTATATATTTACCGCTTTGCTCAAAAAATTGAATTTGAATACTTCATATTCATTTGTCACACCGTTGTAAGGTTTAGTTCGATATGAGCTAGTAGGGGGACCTCATGGACCTACAGATCATGGGCTTCAACGATCCATGATTAACTAGCTAAACTCTTTAATCTAATTACCCACCATTCGTTAACTACCGGGTCACTCCACTAAAGCCCAATAGTTGCAGTCCCCTCATTGTAGATATATTATGTCCACTCAATATAACCATTATTAGTAAGTTAATCCTTCACAGGTTATTCGTAATAACGGCTGGGTCAAAAGTTGTTTTACCCCTGAGATTACATCTTGCTCCTTAAGTCTTATTGATCCTCTAATAATGAATTGGTTTGTGATCCAATCACTATAATGAGTCCCTCTCGGGCCAATGAGAGGGTGGGGCTCCTTATTCATGACCTGGAGTCCGCACTTAAGGGAACAACCTCTCTACTATCCTTAAAAGGGAGTAGGAGTGAATTTTGTCTTACACCCTATGTCTACAGCTATCCACCTGGACTTACCCCTAAAATGGGAGGCTTATTGAGTCGGCGTTATTGGGCCAACTCTCACCCATGCAAATCTAAGGATAATCTCAAATAAACAGGAGTTCATGGTGATCAGGATTAAAGTCAAGTTACCTAGGTCATCGCTTTGAAATAGTCAGTCTTAAATAGTAAACAACGTTATAAAGTAAGAGTGACTTAATTCTTGGTCCGATCTTATATTAACTCATTGCATAGGACGCCCCAGCTTCTTATGTCAATACATGAATGAATCAGGATCACTTCGTTTGTAGCACTTTACAACAAATTGTAATAACTACAACGTGGATTGCATCTAATAGTGTTGCCAGAATAAGACACCCAACCTTATTCATATATAATAGATCATTTTGACTATTTACTCGAACCTGATCCACTCTTATGTTTCCACATAAAATTCAAGTACTCATGTAATAGTCATGGATCTTTTAGTTTATTGCATTTATTTCTAAAACGAAATAAACAATTCATATATTCAATAACAACTTTATCGATTTACAAAATAAGTTTATTGTTTTCAAACTACGAGTTTTACGATAGAAAACCCAACATGTCCTAGCAGTTGGCCAGATGGGAGGATTGTTATCTTTATTTCAGGTACGACCTACCCCTAGTTGATGATATTATACATGAACAGTTAGGAGATTTTGATCTCTGAAGGATAGCTGAAAAGGTAGGTAAAGGCCTGAGGTCTTATTATCAGATAACAACAGATAGAGTTTTTCCCTGGGAAGGCAGGGTATGTGTACTTAATGCCTTAGCACTTAAACAAGCTATTCTGGAAGAGGCGCACAGTTCAACATATGCTATGCATCAAGGCAGTACGAAGATGTATAGAACATTGAAGAAGTCATACTGATGGCCTGGTATGAAAAGAGGGATAACAGAGTATGTTGATAGATGCTTGATATGTCAGTAGGTTAAACTTGAACGACAGAGGCTAGTAGGATTACTTAATCCACTCTCAATACTAGAGTAGAAGTGGGAGCATGTCAAGATAGATTTCTTGTTTGGTTTGCCCAGGACACCATCAGGTTATGACGGGATATGGGTGATTGTTGACATATTGACGAAGACAGCCAAGTTCTTACTAGTTAATATTACTTTCACCCTGGACAGACTGGCTAAGTTGTATGTTGACATAATAATGAGTCAGTTTGGAGCTCCAGTATCGATAGTGTCAGATCGAGATTCAAGGTTTACATCGAAGTTTTGGCCTAGTTTGTAGAAGACTATAGGCACCAAGTTATATTTGATGGAACGAACACATGCGCAGTGGGAAAAAATGGATCTAAAGTACTCTAATTAGGTTAATTACAAAGATAAGCATGCAATTGAAACAAATAAATGGGGAAAAATAATAAAACCCTTGTAGACTTTAATCTTCTCCAAATTAGGTCCACTCTCCTCACGAACAGTTTGTAGACTACCATGAGAGTCTTCCCGACTATTATTCGGCTTAGAACGAGATGATGGGATCCTGTGAGTGACTAATTTGGAGAGAAAAAAATACTAAAACTTTGAAAGAAAAAAGGAATGAAATTATCACATAATCTCATCAATTTCCACTGAGGCCAAGAATTTTAAAAATCATTAAACACTCTCTTTTAAAGACCATTACATGCAAAACATGCAACTTTGAGTTTGATATTAAAAAATCCACTAACTCAAAGTGGGATTTAGTGGGACAACTGTCTTCGAATGAAGACAACACTTAGCCATGAAAAAGTTGGCATTTTTCACTCACAAATGTTGGATCTTTCCACTAGCTTGGTCAAGTGACTCTCGAAGTCCAAAGTCAACAAATTTGACTTGACCCTCAAAATCAAAAGTCAACAATTTGACTTTTAAGGCAATTTTGACCAATTCAATTTAATTTCAAAAAATAATTCTAATAATCAATTTTAAAAATTAAAATTAAATTAAAAATTAATTAAAATTTAATATTAAATCCAACAAAAATTCCAATGAATATGAATCCCTATTCATAATCTTGATATTTAAATATCTCCTATTTTTTCTCTCTTTATGTTTAATTTACAATTAAACATTACGTTAAATATATCGTATATATTTACAGCTTTGCTCCAAAAACCTAATTTGAACTGTTCAAATTCGTTCGTCACACTATTCAAAGGTTTAGTCTGATATGAGCAAGTAGGGGAATCTCATGGACCTATAGATTATGGGCTCCAACAATCCGTGATTAACCGACTAAACTCTTTAACCTAATTCACTAACATTCGTTAACTATTGGGTCACTCAATTAAAATCCAGTAGTTGCACTCCCCTCACAGTATATATATTATGTCCACTCAATATAACCATGATTAGTATGCTAACCTTTCACAGGTTGTTTGTAATAATGGCTGGGTCAAAAGTTATTTTACCTCCAAGATTACATCTTGCTCCTTAAGTCCCACTAATCTTCTAATGAACAATTGGTTTATGATCCAATCGCTAAACCGAATCCCTCCGAGCCATTGAGAGGGTGGGACCCTTTGTTCAAGACCCAGAGTTAGTACTTAAGGGAACAACCTCTCTACTATCCCTAAAAGCAGGTAGGAGTGAATTCTGTCTTGCACCCTATGTCCCCAGCTATCTACTTGTTCTTACCCCAAGAGTTCATAGTTAGCTTAGGATTAAGGTCAAGTTACCTAGGTCATCGCTTTGAAATAGTGAGTCTTAAATAGTAAACACATTATAAAGTAAGAGTGACTTAATTCTTGGCTCGATCTTATGCAAACTAATTGCATAGGATGCCCCCACTCCTCATGTCAATACATATCACTTCGCTTATAGCACTTTACAACAAATTGTAGCAACTACAGATTGGGCCGCATCAAATGGTGTTACCAAAATAAGGTACCCAACCTTATTCATATACTTTAGACCGTTTTGGCTATTTATTGAACTTGATCCACTCTTATGTCTCCATATAAAGTTCATATATTCAAATAATAGCCATGGATCTTTAGTTTATTGGATTTAGACGTTGCAAGTGCAGTTCACATATTCAACAAAAATTTTATCGAATAAACGTCAATAACATATTTATTGATAATAGAATATGTTTAACATTACAAATTGCGAGTTTTAGGACATACAACCCAACAATATTTCAACATAGCTTTTCATCCGTAGACAGATGGTTAGTCGGAGCAGACGATTTAGACGTTAGAAGACATGTTGAGGGCATGTGTACTGTAGTTTAAGGACAGTTGGGATACACATTTTTTGTTGATCGAATTTGCATATAACAATAGTTATCATTCGAGTATCGGTATGGCTCCATACGAGGCTTTGTATAAAAGACCATGCAGGAATCCAATATGTTGGAATGAAGTAGGAGAAAAGAAACTATTAGGCCTAGAACTTGTTCAACAGTCGTCTGATAGTATTAAGCTTATCAGGGAAAATCTTAAGGTAGCTCGAGACAGGCAAAAGAGTTATACGGATAAAAAGAGAAGAGAATTAGAGTTTGAAGTCGGTGATCAGGTATTCCTTAAGTTATCTCCATGGAAAGAGATACTTAGGTTTAGAAGAAAAGGGAAGTTGAGCCCTAGGTACATCAGACGTTACGAGATAGTGGAACGTGTTGGTCCAGCAACTTACAGGTTAGCTTTACCCTTAGAGTTAGCTCGTATCCACAATGTTTTCCATGTATCGATGTTGAGGAAGTATGTGCCAGATTCTACTCATGTATTGCCTGAACAACCAGTGCAATTAAAAGAAAATATGTCATACGAGGAAGAACCGGTAGGAATTCTTGATAGAAAAAAGAAAGTACTAAGAAAAATGATGATACCTTTAGTAAAGGTATTATGGAGAAATCATGGTATTGAGGAAGTTACATGGGAAGCCGAAGAGAAAATGAGAAGTAGATATCCCCAATTGTTCAGTCAATATCCTTGTACCAAATTTCGAGGAAAAATTTCCTAAGGAGGAGCTAAATTGTAAACCCCAAACCCTACTTTTCTTACTTAAATATATTAATGAATATGTTGAGTAGATTTAAATATGAGTTAATGATATATTGTAGGGAAAAGTTGAGGAATAAGAAAAATGAAGGAAGAAAATTCTAAGTGTTGAAAGTTATGGCCCTCGGGTAGCTTTGAGTTTGGCCTTAGCAAGTAAAAACTTGGCTAAGTATGGGAACTAGGAGTGGAAATCATGTGCATTGATGAGAGGTTTCCATGGGTGATAGCCTTTTCATTGGAGGTTAGGCAAGCACTTGGAAAGATTGGTCGTGATGGTTAAGTGTTGGACGCATGAGGACACCATGTATTGGTAAGGGATGTGTGGTAGCCAAGGGTTGTAGAGGTTAGTGTGGCATGCAGCTGAGTGTGTTGTCTTAGGTGATGATAAGAGTGGGCGATGCTAGGAAAATGGCTTGAGCAAGTAAGACTCGGCAGTTGCATGATGTGTAGGCGCTAGCTAGTTGGTGTGCGATGGTCGAGAGCTTTCCATGCATTGATGAGGGACATGCGATAATCAAGCTTTAGAAGGTTAGGGAGCATTGTGAGCAAGGAGAAACCAAGGCGTTGGTCTTGGAGCAAGGCGATAAGGCATGCGGCCAAAGGAGTGTGAGATGGTGCAAGCAATGGTCTTGAGGCAAGCGACCAAGGGGTTGTGCGATGACATTGGATGTGAGACTTGCATTGAGGATGTTGATGGTAAGTAACCTTGCATTGATGTCCAAGGGAAGCTAATTAGCTTAACCACCCTTTAAACGGCTTGTTGTCATGCTCAGATAAATTAACCTCAATTAGTGGATGAGGTGGCAGCTTGGTAATTAAAGGACAACATGCAGACTTGAGTATATAAAGGGAAGGCTGAATTCAAATGCACGGTTTGAGCAATTTACTCGTGCTTTTAAGGTGATTTCAAAGCCATCTAAAATCTAAATGAGTCTAGTTGACGAATAAGGGATGTTGAAAGGAAAATTGAAAGGAATCGAGTTGGAAATTGAAGAATTTGCAAGAAGGTCGAGCTCTCAGGTAAATCTAAGCCAGTGTTGAAGAATTGAAGTTTTTGGCAAAACCACGAGGAATTCTAAGCTCAAAGTTTAAGGTAAGCATATTAAGACAATTTTGAACAAGTTTTTAGAAGGAAATTTTCTGGGAAAAGGCATATAAAATGAGTTATTTGAATTATAATTTGAATTTGGAAGTTTTGAACAAGCAGGTAGCTGCTTGGGTTGAACAAGCAGGCAACTCAAAGGTTGGCACACGTGCAAGAGGTTAGGCTGTGCATTGAGTTGTGCGATGAGCTATGTAGGCATATGCTAAAGGCTTGGATGCATAAAAGGTAGTGTGTGCATTGATGTTTGGCTGAAGGAGCACCTAGGATATGCGATTGGCGCATGGTGTGCGATGAAGGTGTATGTGTATGCCACATAGCCAAGGTTTAACACTAAAGAAATTTCTAAATGTTCAACGCATAGTAAGGCAGACGTTGAGAGGTAAGACTAATGTATTGAGGAAAATGTGGGCTTAAATATGCAATTTAGTCTCAAAAGGGAGACCATTGCTAGTAGCTAAAGCATGTTGTTATGTCCACATATTTGACACCAATAAAAGAAGCTTACCAACCTTAAAACGAATTGCCAAACCGTGAGTGACTATGATTGTTTTCTAAATTTTTTATAGAAATCCATGTTTTGATGAAAGCTTATTCTCATGCTAGTTATTTTACTAGAAGTTTCCAAGCAACACATTTTTCCTATGATATGAATGCATGCTAGTTGTTAAGTAAGAAGCATGTTTTAATTAGTAAGTTTTCAATTCACAAAGCATGCGTTAGATCTTTATACGTAAGTGACTTGATGCTTATAACTCAGTTATGTTATTATGTTTTAAGCATATACATTTCAGTAAATAAATCTTATGTTGATTAAGTTAAGCTTGATACTGAAAGACTTAGAGAAGGTATCTGAGTAGTAGTACCTAAGGTATGACAGTACTTAGTTATTACTGCGTGCACGTAGGTAGATTCAACATTGGTTGTGTTGCGATCACTCCACACCAGCTAAGGCTTGACGTTGGGAGATTGAGCAAAATGGTTCTCTCTCAACTAAGGATCAGTTTAGTTATGTTTTCAGTTATGAGGAGCTTATAGAACTTTTATGTACATGTTGCTCTCTAAGTTTCAGATTTCACTATTCGATTTGTAGTTTTCAATTTTAAACATGGGAGCTGTGTTTTATTACACTACAAGAATTTTGGGCTTTAATGTCACTTGGAAAAAGTGAAATCGGATGTATAATGTCGGTTTTGTTTTTTTTTTTTTTTTTTTAAAAAAGTGGATCTTTAATAACGGTTTTAAATTGACAATGTAGGGGTACCTTTAATGTCGATTTTAAACCGACATTAAAGATCTATTTAATTTATCCTCTCACTTTCTATTTTCCCCCTATTATTTTCATTTCCCTCTTCACTCTCCCCCTATTTTCTTTTTCCTCTCATTCTCACACTTTCCTCTTGAATCCCTATTCTTTCTCACTATTCTCTTCCAAATTCTTTCCGTTTTTTCGTCGATCGTGGGTGAAGAGTCTATCGTGGTGTAGATCTGGCCTTCGTGCAGGTATGTTCGTCGTGCAACCCGCGCCACCGCACCCCAATCGCTTGGATCTGCTGCTCGTTCCACCAAAGCGCCATAGCCACGCGTCGTCATTCGCGTGTCTTAGCTGCACGTGCCGCCAACTTCGTTATTGGCCAAATATCCCCATAATTTTCACTACTCTACTTCTCAATTTTTAAAATTGATCGAAAATGAATCCCTCGAAAAGAAAAAAGTTAATAAATACCTTTTAACTTTTGAAAATAGAGCTCTAACAAATGAGATTAAAGATTTTTGTGATAGTTGAAAGCCAACAAATTGGGACTTCTACCAAGCCTTCGACGCTCACACCATCAACGACAAACCATGCCCTCTCTTTCCCTGCTTCGAAAAATATATTTCCATTTTTCCCCTTTAAAATTTCTAGTATTAGAGACAATCTTCAAACTCCCATTCCTAATTCGACTTAAACATTAATTTGATGGGCTATAAATAAGTTTTTAGATGAATAAATATATAAGAGCTCCTTTGTTTTTTATGATAGTGTAACGAAATATAGTAGAGCTCTTAAAAAGCAATTGTTTTACATATATGAAAAGTTGCACTTTTTAGCTTGTCATAGATGAGGCTAAAATGTATAATGATGTATTTTATTTAGTAAGAACAATTGCTTCAGACTAACTAAAGAAAACATAAAACATATAATCATTTGGTAGCTTTTATTCAAGTTCTTATTGTTAGTTTCTATTGCCCTTTGGTCTTGTCACAATTGAATATTGTTCTGCTGATTTTTTCATGTTTGTTGTTAATACTTTGCCTACTTGTTTTTGATTATCTGTGTGAGTTTCTGTATTGTTATTGACTATAGTTCTTTTATGTCTTTCATCTTGAGCAAGCTTTAATGAGTATTCTTTTATGGATTTATCTTTTCCAGTTGATATTGAATAGTGTTCTCTTGCTTGGCTCAAGTAGCCAAACGATTGTAGATAGGCCAACAGTACCAAGTGCAGTTGTGCAACTCCCTTAGTTGGTGGAGTTCAATTGGAGTGTCTCTTTGCTTTTGTTTTCTATCTCTAAACTTGCCTGTGGATTTTTTTTTTTTAAGTTTCTACATTGCTCGGAGAAGAGAAAATGTCAAGAACATCAATTTGATGTTTATGAGAAATGCAAGAACAGAGAGGTATTTCTTTAACTTAGTTATGTGTAAATACTGATCTATTGATTGATTGTTGGATGTTTAGATTTTGTTATTGCTCTATAGAACTACATGTTAGATTTGTGATATGTTTCCATCTGTTAGGTATTTTATTCATTGTTAGCTTTTCTTGAAGTATTTATAGAAAGAGTCTAACTCTAAGGATGCGAGTCTCGAAATATATCTCGAAATTAATCTTTAGAGTTCTCGTTTCTTATTTGATAGATGGTTGTTAAGAGTTCTCCTTTCTTATACTAACTACTTGTGTTTGTTGTCTTTTGAAATCACTTCTTTCCGTAGATTTTGTGGTTTATTGGGATATTTGTTTGGATTGATGGAATTTTGAACTTTACTGAGTTTTTGTTTTTTGCTTTTATTTTCATTGATAGGAACTGAGTTCATGAATTTGGTGGTATAAGATCGAATTTCCATGTGACAGGTTTTAAGATTTGAAGTCAAGTGAGTAATCAGATTTGAGTTTTTGTAAATCATTGTTGTTTACGTTTGTAAATCATTGTTGTTTTTGTGACAACTTTTGAGATTTGAAGTACATTGTGAGCTAAATTTTCTTGTTGATGTATGTGTTCTTGAATATTCATTTTTTAGGAATTCTGATAGTTATGTTGAGAACAAGTGGTTGTGGAATATTATTGGGAGTGTGTTTCTTTGAACAGGTTCAAGGTAAATATTTGGTTTTGTTGTGGTAGCATCGTTATGCTACCGAAAATTATCCATCGTCTTCGTAGGTCATATCTAAGTAACCAACCTTCTCTTCTTGAAGATCTTGAAAAAGAAGATTCTTTCATTTATTCAACTATTGAGTTTTATTGTATTGCAAGTACAACAAAAGAGTAAAGAGTTGGTATCGCAACCTCTTTATGCTTTTTCTTGGGGAACTCTAGATCCAACACATTCACTACAAGAATTTTGCCTTGAATGTACCATTTATGCACATTGGTAATATAAAAAGGTTGCGATTATGAAAGTTTTTTTTTTTATTAACTTAAAAATTAAACATGACATGTTTTAAGCCTCAGTCACTTTGGTAATGTAAACAGGTCAAAGAGCATTATTTAATTTGAAAGGTTGAATAAAAGACAAGGTATGAGTTCCTACCCCATGTTTATACAATGTAACATTTATAGTTGTGCTACTAGTGTGAGTGCAAGTTTTTCTATGCTTCTAGTGTTTACATCTACCCTGAATTTAAGCAATTGGAAACTAATGTTCATATTTACTTATGTGTTAATGATTTGGAAACTAAACAACTGTTAGACATGTGCTTATTAAAACTGTGTTAACGTTTGTTTCATAGCCCCAAGATGCTTATGGTTTAGAGAAGCTTGCTATAGAGGAGTTGTGCAAACATTATACTAAGGATTTCAGTATTGAGTGCCGAATTGGGAGGTTCCACAACATTTATGGTCCATTTGGAACATGGAAAGGTAAATCCAAATGCAAGAAATGATTATGTTATTTCTGGAAAATTCATAATGTAAGATCTAATGCTATCGGTTCATTCATATAGGTGGAAGGGAAAAAGCTCCTGCTGCATTCTACAGGAAGGCCTTCACTTCTGTAGACAAGTTTGAGATGTGGGGAGATGGTCTTCAAACAAGATCTTTCACTTTCATTGATGAATGTGTAGAAGGTGTCCTGAGGCAAGAAAACTCAATTGTTGTAAATTCCATGTTTAAAATTTGTTCTTTCTTGGATTTGGTATAATCTTAAGCACCTCAAGAGTGTTCAAAGTGAAGGAAATTGAACATGAGGATTTTCATGAGCAACGGAAAGATCATTCCAAATTACAATCGTAAATGAACTTTACAATTACAATCAAAATTAGAAACATATGTTTATGCATTAAAACTAGAAATTACAGCATGTCATATAAAAGATCAAGGATAAACGCTACACACTTTTGCAGACTCATCGCCAAACTCCTTGATCACGAGCGGTTGAACACAGCAACACTCGAACACTCGTCCAACATGACCGCTACACTGCACGAACACCGTATACTCGAACTCAGTGATTGTCTAGGTCACGAACACCCCGAACAAAATGAACGGCCACCACAGAACCTCGACAGTGTCGAGTTAAGTATGACACCACCAAGAAGGCTACCTTGGTATTCTCAGTATGAGAATCCAGAGGGTAGGCTTTGTGTGGACTTGGTTTGAGGCAGAACAACGGACGAAATACAATTGTGTAAATGATTGAGTAGGTGGGAGATGACAGAACCTATCGTATAGTTTGATGCCCAATCATCTAGCAAAAGCTAAACAATCGTTTAGCTCATCTCTTAGTTGAGTGTCTGTCGCCTGCTCACTCCACATGACTGGTCAGGATCTACCATCTGTAATAGTTTACAACACTTGAAAACCTCTACAAAGTGAATCGTATCTGTAGTGTCACTAGGATCAAGTATCCCACCTTAATCCTTATACTACAAACCTATTTAGGTTATCACTTAAGTCGTGATCCACTTGTGTATCATATATACATGCTTACATGTACATAAGATAACCATGGAGCTTTGTTTATTGGATATCAGTAAATGCCAGAATGACATAACAGTTATTTTATTCATAAAACAACGAGACTTCGGGAGAATTAGGATACCAATCTCAACAATCCTCCATTTGTCCTAATGCCTTGGGAGACTAATGTACAATACAATATAAAACATGTACAATATACAATAAACTAGGGCATACCCCAGTATCATCTCTCACTTTCTCTAGACAAGATGTCGCATGTCCCGCAGACCCAGACTCTCAAGGTGACCCTCGAACACTTTAGCTGTGAGAGCCTTTGTAAAGGGATCAGCAACGTTGTGCTTCAATGCGATCTTTGTGACTATCACATCACCGCGATATATAATCTCCCTGATCAAGTGGTATTTCTGCTCTATGTGCTTACCCTGACGATGACTCCGAGGCTCCGTTGAATTTTCCACAGCCTCGCTGTTATCACAATACAGAGTGATAGGCAAATCCATATTTGGAATAACTTCCAAATCTGAAAGGAATTTCCTCAGCCAAACAGTCTTCTTAGCTGCTTCACAAGCAACTACGTATTCGACTTCCATAGTGGAGTCCACGATGCATCCTTGCTTGATGCTTCGCCACATTACAACCCCTCCATTCAGAGTGAAAACTTACCCCGATGTTGATTTGTGAGAATCTTTATCGGTCTGAAAGTCAGAGTTCGTGTATCCTGTAAGGATCAAATCCTTATCTCCATACACAAGCATGTAGTCCTTCGTTCTCCGAAGATACTTGACGATCGTCTTGACCAACTTCCAATGATCAAATCCTAGATTGGACTGATACCGACTGACAATCTCTACACCATAGCAAATGTCGGGTTTGGTACACAACATTGCATACATTAAGCTTCCTACAGCTGAAGCATAAGGAATCCGTCTCGTCTCCTCAACCTCTTGAGGTGTCTTAGGACATTGATCCTTAGACAAAAAGATTCCATGCCTTAACAGTAACAAACCCCTCTTGGAATCTTGCATCCTGTACCTAATCAACATTTGATTGATGTACGATGCCTGAGACAGGGCTAACCGTTTGTTCTTACGATCCTGAATGATCTGGATCCTTAGAATGTACTATGCCTCACCCAAATCTTTCATTTGGAACTGGGTAGCTTGCCATTTCTTAATGTTAGTCAGATACTCTACATCAGAGTAGGATATCATCCACATACAATACTAGAAAAGCTACTGAACTGTTGATGATCTTCTTCTAAACATAAAGTTCATCAACATTCTGATCAAAGCCAAACGACTTGACTGTAGTGTCAAATATGATGTTCCATGATCTAGGTGCTTGATTCAACCTATAAATGGACTTATTAAGCTTGCAAACTCTTTGCTCTTGATATGGAACTATGAACCTCTCTGGTTGAGTCATATAGATGGTCTTTTCAATATTACAATTAAGAAAGGCAGTTTTGACGTCCATTTTCCATATTTCATAATCATAAAATGTGGCTATTGATAGAAGAATCCTGATAGACTTGAGCATGACAACAGGTGAGAAAGTTTCCTCATAGTCAACTCCCTCAACCTTGGTATAACCCATTGCCACGAGTCGAGCCTTAAAGGTTTGCACCTTTCCATCTACACCTCTTTTTCGCTTATAGATCCACTTACACCCAATAGGTCTTACCCTATCAGGTGGATCAACAAGCTTCTAGATGTTATTGAAGTACATAGACTCTATTTCCTGGTTCATGGCCTTAACCCATTCATCTTTGTGAACATCCTCCATTGCTTTCTTAAAAGACAATGGATCCTTGATCCCATCATTCGAAATGACGTTTTGGGCTTCAGTCAAACCCATGTAGCGATCCAGTGGGTTCATAACCCTCCCAACATGTCGAGGCAGTCTCAACTCTTGAGTTGGTTAACTAGATGTTCCGACCTCAACAACTCTTATTGATCTGCCAGCCTGTTTAACAACTCTTGTTGAACCCTCAATAGTCTTAGTCTCACTAGAGATCTCACGCAAAACGAGCTTACTTCGTGGCTTATGATCCCCCATGTGGTCTTCTTCCAAGAAAATAGCATTTGTAGAAACAAACTCTTTGTTTTCACTCGAATCATAGAAGTATCCACCTCTCGTTTCCTTGGGGTAGCCTACAGAGAGGCAAACCTTCGAACGCGGTTCCAACTTCTTTGGGTTAGTCACTAGCACATGTGCCGGATAGCCCCAAATCCTGAGATGGCGTAAACTACCTTTACGGCCTCTCCATAACTCAAAAGGTGTTTCATAAACATTTTTCAAGGGAACGTTGTTCAGGTTATAACATGTAGTTTGCACTGCAGAACCCTAAAACGAGTCTGGAAGATGAGCATAACTCATCATAGATCGAACCATGTCCAACAAGGTTCTATTTCTCCTCTCTGATACACCATTCTGTTGAGGTATACCAGGGATCGAGAGTTAGGATGCAATCCCATCTTCTATCAAATAGTTCTGGAATTGGAGATCCATGTACTCTCCACCACGATCAGATCATAGTGTTTTTATCTTCTTACCTAACAAGTTTTGAACTTCAGCCTTATATTCCTTGAACTTGTCAAGGGCTTCAAACTTACATTGCATTTGGTAGAGATACCCGAACCTTGAATAATCATATATGAAAGAGATGAAATATTCATACCCACCCCGAGCTCTAACATTCATCAGACCACAGAGGTCTGAATGCACAAGCTCTAAGGCTTCCTTGACTCTGTAACCTTTTCCAGTAAAAGGTCGTTTGGTTATCTTGCCTTCGAGGCATGATTCACATATCGACAATGAGTTTTCTTCTAAACTCTTTAGAAGTCCACTTTTCACCAACTTTTTAATCCTATTAAGGTTGATGTGACCTAACTTTAGATGCCAAAGATGGGCGTTTTCCTTAGGAGAAACCTTTGGTCTTTTAGCTGTTGTTGTCGTACTGAACATTTCAGTGTTAAACAAGGCTTTTATGACTAACGATCTTAGTACATATAAGTTACTTTCCATTGCACAATAACCAATCTTTATTCCATTCTTGAAAATAAACACTTTATTCTCAGAAAAGAAGACAATATACCCTTGTTCAATGAGACAAGAAACCGAGATTAAGTTCCTCTTAATATGAGGAACTACGAAAAACATTATCTAGTAACAGATAAAGTTTCTTGTCAACAAATAACTTCAGCCTGCCTACAGTAATAATTGAAACAATCTCATCAGTACCGACTCTAAAAGTCATCTCTGCCTATGGCAACGTTTGCCAGGAACTGAATCCTTGGTAAGAAGAACTGACATGATTGGTAGCACCCGAATCAAGGATCCAGGCAGAATCATCATTCTCTACCAAACACGTCTCCAAGATCAATAAATCAGATTTACTGTCTTTCCTCCTCTTTTGGAGAGTAGTGGGATCAATATCAGAATAACTGACACTATTGATTTTGTCATCCATCCCTTTATGCTCGAAAAGTAAGAACTGACATTCAAACAAATCTTGCAGTGAGTCCATGATCTCACGTGTAATGACCATGTTCTCAACCCTTTTGGCCAAAACATCAGGTATATTGCCAAAATGTGAAGTCAGGCCAATGAATTAGCCTTCATCCATATCTCATATGCATTGCGAACACTTCGCGGTGTATCAAGGGTTGGGATTTGAGGACACTTCTCAACCATGACAAATACGAGGTCGTTTGCCACAAAATACATTTCACATGATTCTTTCCACTGTATGTAGTTGGTCATATAAAAAATACTAAATGGACATACTAATGAGTTGCTGAAAAGAAAAACACATTGACCAACTTTAGGTTTCTAAGCAAATACCCATTGTAAAACAAACAACATCCAATAAGGTTTTAGCAAAACTAATATGAACCCCATGTGACATCTAGTTTCGCAATGATGCTTCAAAGGTTTAGGACAAAAGCCACCGAAAGGAGGTCAATTATTGCTCCTCTGAATTGAGAAGTCTCAACCAGTCATTAATACCAGAAAAACTCTTGCTCCTATAACGACTAGTCATTATTGATTTGGCCAAGAGATCATTAACTTACTTAACAATTTCTTGTAAATGCTCCCACTACAATCGTTTACCTTTAGCGCCTACGCGATCGGGCAACCAATGCTACGCGATAGAGTAAATGATTTACCCGATCGTTTAGCATAGCTAAACAATCATTTAGTAAATACTACACGATTGTATAGAAAAATCTACATGATCACTTAGATAAATCCAAACGATCGTTTACCTAAGGCTACACGATACGATCAACTCTTGGTCTTCTTCTTCGTTGAGAACCGCATCTCCATGCTTCGAAACTTCATCACGAATGCTCGACTAACTCAAACTTTTTGAATTATAGACTCGATTGCAAGTTAATTATGCCCAGAAACACAAGGGTCCTTACAAATTAACATTTTGTAATTGAAGAAAGCTTTAAACAAAAGCAATTAAACCCAAAAACATTCATCAACTCCATCCATAAAAGTTTAACAATTAAACACAAATGCAGAAACTCACCAAGACTGTAAAAGAAGTTCAAAACAGACTTGTAATTTGGAATATCAGAAAAACTTGGGTCTGATACCAATTGAAGGAAATCGAACACGAAAGATCATTCCAAATTACAATCGTATATGAACTTTACAATTACAATCAAAATCAGAAACATACGGTTATGCCTTAAAACCAGAAATTACAGCATGTCACATAAAAGATCAATGATAAACACTACAAATACTTTTGCAAACTCATCGCCAAGCTCCTTGTGAAAGATCTCAAAACGAGAGTTCCATGAGCGGGCTTAGATCGCTCCGATTCCATAGTGACCAAAACATGAACGATATACATTCTATACTAACAGTTATGCATATTAAACTCAATAACAGTATGCTCAGAATACGATAAAACGTAGAGAAAAAGGTTCATTCCAGAGGTAGACGATCTTCGTTTGTGTGAACCCACGGCAGCAGAAAACTCCACCGATCTACCAGCACCCAGCGAGTCTCTCGACTATTACTGCACAATCCAAACATACACAAACAAGGATTCGGGGACAAAACGACCACCAGGGAAACCCAAGTATCCTTGGCATCAAAAATCGAAAGTGTAGGCTCTTGTGAGTTTGATAGAGGACGGAGAAAAGGGTATCGTGTAGACGATAAACACGTACGAGAAGAACTCTGCTATCGTATAGCGGGGACGCTTATCATATAGTAAAACTACATGATCGTTTAGGAAAGTGGTATATGATCGTTTAGGGAACACGTGAACTAGACGATAGTTTAGACGAAAGAGAATCTATCGTATAGGCTCTCGGCGATCGATTTTTCACAATTTCTTTTTGGGGCGTGGTATATCGAATAGAATGAATCAATTGATTCTCAAAATGAAAACCCTTTTCATACTTCAACTCGCTGGTTACCTTAACCTTCGCGGTTCCACGTTCCTCACGTTCATACGTGAATTAATTGGTTAATTATTAAAAAATTAATCAATTAATTTATTTAATAAATATAATCATATTATATTTATATCCTATAATTTGATATCATATATCTACTATAGTATTTTTTCTTTACTTGATATAAATCATATTTATATCTAATTTTCTCCAAAATAATGTATCTCATACATTTAGCCAATTATATCATATATAATTAACCAGTCATATTATATCATATATAATTGAACTTCCTCTTGTCAATTTGAACATTTCAATTTAACCCAAACATTGGTTCTCGACATTATCCAAGCTACCCAGGTGACCTAATGGACCTGTGGCTCGAAGCTCCAACGGTACGTGAATGGCTGACTAAACACTTGAGCCACGAGATTCATCATCCGTTAACTGTAAGTGATTCCACTAAAGACCAACAACTGAACTCTTCTTACCACAGATATATTTCTGTGTCCATTGGATATAACCAATCATGAGTACGATGACCCTTCACAGATGCTCGTAAGTATAGCTGGGCCAATTTACCGTTTTGCTTCTGTAGTTATATCTCACTTCTTAAGTACCACTAATTCTTCTAATGAATAATACAACATAGTCCAACTATGTGTGAATACCTCTCGGGCCAAGAGAAGGTGTGTGGTGCCACATCGTTCAAGCCCCGGAATCAGCCCTTAAGGAAGCCATCTATCTACTTACCCCTGCCTCAGGGAAGGAGTGAACTCCATCTTGTATAGTTGAGTTCCCAACTCCCAAATCAAATGTATCCCCAAAATGGTAGGTTTTAATTGGCGACATGGCCACTCGCACCCATACAAATCAATGGACTGCTCTCAATGACAGGAGTTCCCAACTCACTCAGGATGGAGGTCATGTTACCTATGGTCATCCTAGTGAAGTGAAGTCTCTATCATGAACGGTGTTATATAATGAGACATTAGCATTTCGTGGTCAGGTCTTATACAAACTCTTTATATAGGACGCCCCCGCTCGTATGTCCCCAATACGAATGATTAAGATTAGATCATCTGTGGCAAGTCACAACACTTGTGACCATTCCACAAAGCGGGCCAGGTCCGTAGCATTACCAGGATAAAGTTTCCCTCCTATATCCATATACTACAGTCCATTTTGGTTATCACTCAAGACATGATCTACTTGTATGTCATCACATATATGCTTGAGTCACATACAGATAACCAGGGATTTTATGTTTATTGGTTTGTGGTAAATCAAATAAAACAAGTAAATGAGCAAAACAACAAGAGGTGAAGTAAATATCATATATTAACAATCACAAGTGTTCGTATGTACTGTTTACAAACTACAGGACACGAGACTTTAGGGCATCAGTCCCAACACCTTGATCACGAACGCTTGAAAACAGCAACACCCAAATGCTCGTCCAACACGACCGCTATAGTGCACGAACACTGCACACTCAAACTCGGTGATTGCCTAGGTCACGAACAACCTCCATAGAACCTCGACAGTGTCGAGTTGAGTGACACCACCAAGAAGGCTACCTAGGTATTCTCGGTGTGAGAATTAAAAGGGTGGGCTCTGTATGCACTTGGTTTGAGGCAGAACAACGGAGGAAATACAATCGTTTAAACGATTGAACAAGTGGGAGATGGCAGAACCTATCATATAGGTCGATGCTCAATCGTCTAGCAAAACCTATGTGATCGTTTAGCTTATCGCTTAGCTGAATGTTAGTCGCTTAGTAAATCCTATGTACTTGACAACTTCTGTGAGAAATTTTCTGAGAGAGAAATCTCAAAAACTTTTTTACAAAACTTCAAGCTTACTAAAATTAGAAAAATATTTTTTCTTTTATCTCACGGTTACCATGAAACCACTAATAAGCCCCCACTCAATTGATTATTAGAGAAAAAGAATTAATTATAAAATAATTAATATTATTATAAATATAAATGATAACAAACTTACCATATTATATTTATAACCTACAGTTTTAATATTTCATCTCATGAAACGTATAAACCATAACTCTTTTCCTTTTCCATGGTACTTAATGTAAATCTCATTTACATTAATCCTCCACTAGATGTATCCCATACACCATACCGATCATATCATATATAATCAAAATACCTCTTGTCAATTTAAACATTTCAAATCAACACCAAGAACTAATCCTCAATTGAATTCATTGAGCTACCAAGGGGACCTTATGGACTTGTAGCTCAAAGCTCCAACAGTACGTGAATAACTGACTAAACTTTTTAGTCACGGGATCCACCATCCATTATTTGCCAGACACTCTACTAAAGACTGACACCTGAACTCTCCTTACCACAGATATATTATGTGTCCATCTTAACCAATCAACAGTGTGACAATCCTTCACAGATCGCTCGTAAGTACAGCTCGGTCAATAACCGTTATGCCCCTGTAGTTACTTCTAACTCCTTAAGTACCATTGAATTCTCTAATGAACATAAATCATAGTCCCATTATGACTGAGTCATCTCTTCCAAAAAGAAGTTGTGACCACTATGTTCAAGCTCCAGAATCAGCTCTTAAGGGATCAATCTCTCTACTTATCCCTGCTTCGAGAAATGAATGAATTTCATCTTGTGTATTGAGTTCCCAACTCCCAAATCAGACAAGTCCCCAAAAAGGTAGGCATGTTGAGTTGGCAATCTGGCCACTCTCACCCATACTAATCAAAGGACTGTCCTCAAAGGCAGGAGTTCCCAAAACACTCAGGATTGAGGTCGTATCACCTATGGTCGTTTAGGTGAGATGTAAGTCTCTAGTATCAATGGCGTTATATACAGAGTCTAGTCATCTCGTGGTCCGGTCTTATACAAACTCTTTGTATAGGACACCCCCGCTCGCACGTCTTCACATGAATGGTCAGGATCTACCATCTATAGTAGTTTACAACATTTGCAAACCTCTACAAAGCGAGCCGTATCCGTAGTATCACCAGGATCAAGTATCCCACCTTAATTCCTTATACTACAGACCTATTTAGGTTATCACTTAAGTCATGATCCACTTGTATATCACATATACATGCTTAAGTTTACATAAGATAACCATGAAATTTTATTTATTGGATATGAGTAAATGCCATAATGAAATAACAAATATTTTATTCATAAAATAATTTGTATCATTACAAACAAGACTCCGGGAGAATTAGACACCAATCCCAATAATCTCTCATTTGTCCGAATGTCTCAGGAGACTAATGTACAATACAATATAAAACTAGAATATACAATAAACTAGGGCATACCCCAGTATCATCTCCCATTTGCCCTAGACAAGATGTCTTCATTTTGTTCAATCTTAATATTTTTATTGCAATCCCTCATTCATGATTTTCCTCCTCTAAAAACGTTTCCTTCACGATTTCTCCAAAAGCCTCTCACAATTACAAATTCTCTCACCTTTTGTTCAGTCTCTTCATCTGCAAATTCGATGTTTCTACTTGAAGTTCAATTCAGACCCTTCAGTTCAGTCACGTCATTCAGTTCGTCATCAATTCAGTCTCTTCAGTTAGGTTATTTTGTATGAGGAATCGAGGCTTCAAAAGAGAAGATCTAATATAGACGCGTTATAATCTATCACCGTAGGTACTGGTGGTGGCTTCGTCATGAAACTCTGTCGTGTGTGGTGGCTATTCTTGCCGGTAAGTTTATTTTCCATTTTTCTTTCCTTTTTACTTTTGGATTTCTCCTCGTTGGCGTTAGTCCTTATTCTCGCTAGTATTCTATGAAACTATTGATGTTTTTCTTTTGTCATTTTAGATTAGAGGGTATCTAATGGGTTGAATTGAAAGGAATCTGATATTTAGGGATTTCGATTTTGGTTGTCGGTAGAGTTTCTTTTCTTTTCCTTTCCCTGATGTTTGATGTACCAAGGTCGTACTCTCTATGGCTTTGGAGGTTAGGGTTTTCATGGATGTCATCTATGTGCCCAAGCGGACAAGAGGATAACATGTCAGGTCGTAGGAAATGCAGGAAAATGCAAGGACAATCAAGTACCGAATTTGGATTCCGAATCCTAGGCCTAAGGCATTACAGATGGTATCAGAGAGGAACCTCTCCCAATAAGATGTAGTTTGGGGATGAACCAAGTGGAAGCTGGTGGGCGGCATATAAAGACACAAGATTAGGAAGGGTACATAAATGAACCGAGATCATATTTGAATGAGATGGATCCTGAGGACATGAAAGTATGGTTGAGAAAGGCTTAAAATTAAATAATTGGAAGTTATTACCTATACCAATAAGGTGCACCTTCTTTTTCGAAACTTCAAAGTTAAGCGTGCTTAGCTTAAAGCAATCCTATGTCGGGTAACCTCCTGAAAAATTTCCACACAACATAATAATGTCATAAATTATTCTTCTAGTATACAAATTGGGGCATATGAATATCATTCTTTATGATAAAGGTACTTTTGTCAAGTTGTTTAACATGTCATGTTTTAAAAATCCATTAACCTGATATTTGAGTGTCATGGTGAATTTAAGGAAGTACAGCTGTAGTAGGTAATTAATTTTACACTGAAATATGCAAATCTTGGACATGTTGGCATTGCAAGAGGATTATATTCTAAATTTTATAATATGCATAATAAATTGGACGTTATTTTTTGACTTAATAAATAACTTTCAAGGATATTTTATAGAATGTCAGTAAATTGTAAATCTTAATTACAAAAAAATAGCTTGAGTTTTATAACAATACACTATAAATTTTACCGACGATTATTCATGTCCCACAAAAGATGCTTATGATGGCAACATGCTTCCACATTGCTAACAATAAACTTTAAGAGATAAGCTTGCAATGTCATTATAATGAACAAAAAACGACATATTATGCGTCGCGAAAAATGTACTTTTAGTAATGTTTTAAAGTTATTGAATGTTTTGTTTTAGCGGCACATAGTAAATCTGTTACTAAACGTTTTTCCTACGCAGCTATTACAAAGTTTACAACGACGCACCTTTATACATTGCTAATACATTTAACGACATTTTCTAGCTGGCACTAACACATTTTCTTTGTTATTAAAGGTAATTTTTCTTGTAAAGACAATGGGAAGCAACTAAGTGGATATTGAGGTATCTTAAAAGTTCTTAAAGGTCTAAACTTATGTACATATTTGTGATCAAGATACCTGAGAAATTGGAGGTTATGTCGACTCTGATTATGCTCGGGATCTTGTTAAAATGCCATTCTAACAGGATATATGTCTTACTTTGAGGAAATCTAATAAATTGTAAGACATTTCCCACAACCTGTTGTGGCTCTATCCTCTACTGATGTTGAATTCATAGTCCTCTCGAAAGTTGTTAAAGAAGGACTTTGGTTGAAAGGCATACTCAATGACTTTGGTACTATACAAACGACAGTAAATTTTTATTATGACTACCAAAGCATTATACATCTCTACAAAAATAAATAATTTTACAATTGTACAAAACATATAAATATCAAATATCATTTTGTAAGGGAACAATATAGAAAAAGGAGGTATTGGAGTCTTAAAGGTTCATTACCTTAGAGAATGAAGCTAACACTTTATTGGAATGCCTTGAATCTATTATCTGCTACATCGAACGATCAATTAAGTTGAATTCATATTTAGCATATTTAATTATTTATTGTTTATTTACGATTATGACCCTAGGGTTTAGAGAAGTGCATACTCTTTAACCCTAGAGGCATCACTATTATGTATTTCTATAACAATCTCTCTAATAAAATTGTTCTCCCTCTACACATGGACGTAGCTAACACACTGTTAGTGAACCACGTAAATCTGTGTATCGATGCTCTACTATTTTACGCTTTCTACATTCTTTATTTGTCGATTTCTTAATAAATTAGTATTAGAGCCTAATTATTAGGATTTTGAAATTCTGCATTTGTTCAATAGCTGAAGAAAAAGACCATTGAAAAACCAAGTGTCCTAAAAGAAAAAGGTAGCAAGAAATGAAGCAAAAGAAGTAATGATGGGATTGGTGCCCTAATTCTCCTGGAGTTTCATAGTTTATAAACTTTATATACATTGTTATTAATAAAATAAGAGTTATTTTATTTTTGCATTTACTCATATCCAATAAATAAAGATCTGTGGTTATTGTATGTAAACTTAAGCATGTATATGAAATATACAAGTGGATCATGCCTTAAGTAATAACCTAAAAGTTCTATAGCATACGGATTAAGGAGGGATACCTTATCCTTGTGACACTACAGATACGACCCACTTTGTAGAGGTTTGCAAGTGTTATAGACTACTACAGATAGTCTAATCCCGACCATTCATGTGGAGACATGCAAGTAGAGGTGTCCTATACAAAGAGTTTATATAAGACCTGACCACGAGATGATTAGTCTCTTTATATAATGTCGTTGATAATTGAAACTTACATAGACAGTGACTTATCTCCTACTTGCTAGATCGTCTACTCGATCGTTGTCTTCCAGTCTCTTCCTATGGCCAAGATCATACAAAACCCACAACTCCTAGATTCTCACATCGAGAATACCAAAGTAGCCATTATGGTGGTGTCCTCACTCAGTTCGTGAATCGAGTTAGACTTGATTGGTTTCGAGGAGCTGTTGGCCAATCGTTGTGTTCGTGCTGTTGGTAGCAGTTTGTTTGTTGCGTTCGAAAGTTGCTATGGACGTGTTTGGACTGATCGTGGGATTCGTGAAGAATGTTTCTTCAAAGGTATGCATCATCTATCCCTTGTATCATCCTATAACATGCTGTAATTTCTTGTTATGCATAATCTGTTAGTTTTCATTTTAGATTGTAATTGATTGTGTTCACTCGAATGGAATTTGGAACAATCTCTTCCGCTGCTCATGGAAATCCTCACATTTTGAAGGGTCACACTTACGAGAAATTGTGAAGCAAGTTAATGATTTGTTGACCAAATCAATGATGGCTAGTCATTATAGGAACAAGTTGTTCTGGTATTAATGACTGGTTGAGACAGTCTCATATCAGAGGAGGGATAAATTGACTACCCTTTGGTGGCTTTTGTCCTAAACCTTTAAAGTGTCATTGCGGCACGAGGTTCATTTTAGTTTTGCTAAACTGTATTGGATGTTGTTTTTTCAAAGAGTATTTGCTAAAACATAATATAGGTCATTGTGTTTCTTTTTCAGAAACATGAATGTTTTTCCATTAAATGCCTCTAATTTGATCAATTACATACAATGGAAAGAGTCTGCTAAAACATATTTCGTGGTAAACGACCTCAAGTTTTTCAAGGTTGAGGAGTGTCTTCAAGTCCCGACCCTTGATGCATCGCAAAATGTTTGTAATACATATGCAGTGTGGATGAAGGCTAATTCATTGGCTCAACTTCACATTTTGGCTAGCATACCTGATGCTTTGGCTAAAAGGGTTGAGAACATGGTTATTGCACGTGAGATCATGGAATCATTGCAAGAATTGTTTGAACGTCAGTTCTTACTTTTTGAGCACAAAGGGATGGATGACAAAGAAACCAGTAGTGTCAGTTTCCAAGATAATCTCTAGTGAGAGAAAGCAAGTGTTGCTGACTCTGATGAAGTTCATCGACGAGAAGTGTTCTCTGAAGTGGAACTTGGAGCTTATTTAGGTTCTGATAGTGATCCCACTACTCTCCAAAAGAGGAAGAAGTCTAAAGACAGTAAATGTGACTTATTGGTCTTGGAGACATGTTTGGTAGAGAATGATGATTCTGCCTAGATCCTTGATTCAGGTACTACTAATCACGTATGTTCCTCCTACAAAGGATTTAGTTACTGATCAACGTTGCCATAGGGAGAGTTGACTCTTCTAGTCAGTATTTATGAGGTTGTTTCAGCTGTTGATGTAGGCAGGCTGAAGTTATTTTTGGACAAGAAACGTTATCTATTATTGGATAATGTTTTTATAGTTCCTCATACCAAGAGGAACTTAATCTCGGTTTCTTGTCTGAATGAACAAGGTTATACCGTCTCCTTTTCTGAGAGTAAACTTGTATGTACTAAGGTCATTAGTCATCAAAGCCTTGCTTAATACTGAAATGTTCAGTATGCGGACAATTACTAAAAGACCAAAGGTTTCTCCTTAGGAAAACGCCCATCTTTGGCATCTAAAGTTAGGTCACATCAACCTCAATAGGATTGAGCAGTTGGTGAAATATGGACTTCTAAAGAGTTTAGAAGAAAACTCCTTGTCGGTGTGGTCATCATGCCTTGAAGGCAAGATGACCAAACGACCTTTTACTGGAAAGGTTATAGAACCAAGGAAACCTTAGAGGTTATACATTCAGACCTCTGTGGTCCGATGAGTGTTAGGGCTCGAGGTGGGTATGAATATTTCATCTATTTCATTGATGATTATTCAAGGTATGGGTATCTCAACCTAATGCAACGTAAGTCTAAAGCTCTTGACAAATTCAAGGAGTATAAAGCTGAAGTTGAAAACTTGTTAGGTAAGAAGATAAAAACACTAGGATCTGATTATGGTGGAGAGTATATGGACCTCGAATTCCATAACTATATGATAGAACATGGAATAACGTCCCAACTCTCGACCTCGGGTACACCTCAACATAATGGTGTATCAGAAAGGAGAAACAGAACCTTGTTGGACATGGTTCAGTCTATGATGAGTTATGCTAATCTTTCAAACTCGTTTTGGGGATTTGTAGTGGAGACTCCATGTTACATTTTGAAAAACGTTCCTTCAAAAAGTGTTTCTGAAACCCTTTTGAGCTATGGAGAGGCCATAAAGGTAGTTTACACCACTTCAGGATTTGGGGATGTCCAGACCACGTGCTAGTGACTAACCTAAAAAAGTTATAACTGCGTTCGAATGTTTGCCTCTTTGTAGGTTACCCCAGGGAAACGAGGGGTGGATACTGTTAGGATACTGATTCTTGGAATCTTTATTATCGTAACATGTTGGTAAAATCTTCCAGAATAGCAATTAAACGATGAACGTCTTCTTTATTAAACGATAAGAATCAAACAAGACTAAATGGTCTCTTACAGTTGTCACTCGATCGCTTACCAAACACTAAACGATCGTTTACAAGTTCTACATGATCGCTCAGTACTGCTAAACGATCGTTTAGAAAATCCTCCGCAATCGCTCACCAACTCCTACATGATCGTTTACAAACTATTACACGATCACTTACCAATTACCATACAATCGCCTACGAAATGCTACACAATTGTTGAGCTCTGCCATACGATCGCCTAGTAGAAGTAGACGATGAACGGCACACTACGATGAATTCTACGTGATAGAGACTTCCGAACTCCCACTCTCGAGAGCTCTCCTTCCTCACTCTTGATATTCAGACTTCGCTATCCTCTCTTTCCGTTTCCTTCTTCTTTTAAACCTCCACTTCTCCTAATGGAATTAGAATTCATTCTTAACCGATTCAACCGCCTCTCCTCTATTCTTTCTTTCTTGACATTGCCACATATGTGAAGGCCTATCATTACCTCCCCCCCTCCATCTTTACCTTGTCCTCAAGGTAAAGTTCTAGTTGTCCACCCCATTTCTTCAGCTGCATCACATGAAACAGTGAATGTATCGAAACTTTTGTTTGAAGGTTAAGCTTGTAAGCTACTCATCCGACTCTGTCTACCACCTGATATGCTCCATAATACTTTAGAGATAATTTCACATTCTGCTTTTGCGAAACTAAAATTTGGCAATAGGGTCGCAACTTCAGCCATACCCAATCATTAACATCATGTCACTCCTTGTCAGCAAACTTCTTCATTTTCTCTTAAGCCAACCTCAAATGCTCCTAAACTCGTGCAATGCAGCATTTCTGTCTCGCGTTTATTGGCCCAAAGTCGCATTGGTTGTACAATCCTTCCCATAGTAAATCAACACTAGAGGTTGTCGTCCATACACAATCTGAAAAGGGGTCAAGCCAGTAGAAGCATTATATGTAGTGTTACTCCAATAGTTCACCCAATGCCACCAATTCATCCATTCTTTTGATTTCTCACCACACCAGCACCTCCAATTCATTTCCACACTATGATTCACCCCCTCTGTTTGACCATCCGACTGAGGTTGAGAAACTGAGTTGTGATGGAGTTTGGTACCCAACAGTCGGAACAACTCTTGCCAAAAGTGATTAACAAACTCCTTGTCTTGGTCTGAGGCAATGGACTTTGGCACCTCCACAGATTGATATGCTTCCACAGTCGTTTCTTGTTTAGTAGTCAAGAATCTCCCACAGATCGACCCATTTCTTAAAGATTGGAATCGAGCTATCATCCTTTTCTTGGAGTTTTCCCAATCTTCAAACGACTCTCTGTCTACCTCCGACCGGTACCAGTCTAATGGGATGCCGTCGAAATTCACAACCGCTATCGCCATCTTCTCAGATTCAATCAACTTATGAACTTGAAAATAGCAGTCTGCTTTGTATAGCCACGCGTCTGGATCGGTTCCGCTAAACATCGGCATTTCCACTTTCTTGAATTCACTCCAATCGCCATTTGCTTCTTCACTAGGTGCTTTCACCGAACTATTTGTTCCGCACCCCTTATTGGCATTCAATCCTTCTACCTCTTCCATCACCTTTGCTTTTTCTTTGGTGATTTCCGTAACATAGGAAACCAGCATTTCTTGGTGTTTCTCTGCCTACAATTCCAATCTCTCAATGCTCTTAGCTATCGATGGCAACTTCTCCTCTATGGTTGACACCTTCTGTATTTTTACTCTGTATTCAAATATTTCTTGTTCTAGTAACTCTAGTTTCTCTTCAAGACGTTTCTAAACCATGCTTGCCCAGGTGATTTCTCTAATACCAATTTGTTAGGATATTGATTCTTGGATATATTTATTATTGTAACAGGTTGGTACAATCTTTCGGAATAGCAATTAAACGTTGAACGTCTTCTTTATTAAACAATAAGAATCAAACAGGATTAATCGGTTGCTTACAGTTTCATTCGATCGCTTCTCAAACGCTAAACGATCGTTTACAAGTTCTACACGATCGCTCAGTATTGTTAAACGATCGCTTAGTAGACGTAGACGATGATCGCTTATAAACTATTACATGATCACTTACCAATTACTATACGATCGCCTACCAATGACTATACGATTGTCACCAAATGTTACACGATCATTGAGCTCTGCTGCACGATCGCCTAATAGAAATAGACGATGAACGACACACTACGATGACTTCTCCACGATAGTGACTTCCAAACTCTCACCTTCAATAGCTCTTCTTCCTCACTCCTGATATTCAAACTTCGCTATCTTCTCTTTTCGTTTCCTTTTTCTTTTAAACCTTCACTTCTCCCAATGGAATTGGAAGTCATTCTTAACCAATTCAGCCGCCTCTCCTCTATTCTTTCTTTCTTGATATTGCCATGTAATTGGAGGCCTCTTAGATACTTCTATGATTCGAGTGAGAACAAAGTGCTTGTGTAAAAAAACGCCATCTTCTTGGAAGAAGACCACATCAGGGATCATAAACCATGAAGCAAGCTTGTTTTACATGAGATTTCTAATGAGACTACTGATGGTTCAACAAGAGTTGTTAAACATATGGATAGATCAACAAGAGTTGTTGATGTCGATTCATCTAGTCAACCATCTCAAGAGTTGAGACTACCTTGACGTAGTGGGAGGATTATGGAACCACTGGAACGCTACATGGTTTTGACTGAAGCCCGAAACATCATGTCTGATGATAGGGTCAAGGATCCATTGACTTATGAGTAAGCAATAGAGGATATTGACAAAGATGAGTGGATTAAAGCCATGAACCAGGAAATGGAGTCTATGTACTTCAATAATGTCTGGAAACTTGTGGATCAGCTTGATGGTCTAAAACCTATAGGATGTAAGTGGATCTACAAGCGAAAATGAGGTATAGATGGAAAGATACAGACCTTTAAGGCTAGACTCGTGGCAAAGGGTTATACCCAAGTCGAGGGAGTCGACTATGGGGAAATTTTCTCACTTGTTGTCATGTTGAAGTCTATCAGGATACTCCTATCCATATCCACATTTTATGATTATGAGATATGGCAAATGGTCGTTAAGACTGCCTTTCTGAATGGTAATCTTGAGGAGACCATTTACATGGCTCAACTAGAGGGGTTCATTGTTCCAGATCAAGAGCAAAGAGTTTGCAAGCTTAATAGGTCCCCTTATGGGTTGAAATAAGCATCTAGATCGTGGAACATTAGATTTGATAGTGCGATCAAATCGTTTGGCCTCGATTAGAACGTTGATGAGCCTTGTGTTTACAAGAAAATCATCAATAGCTCAATAGCTTTCCTAGTACTGTATGTGGATGATATCCTACTCATTGGGAATGATGTAGGCTTTCTAACTGATATTAAAAAGTGGTTAGCTGCCCAGTTCCGAATGAAAGATTTGGGAGAGGCGCAGTATTTTCTAGGGATTCAGATCATTCGAGATCGTAAGAACAAGAGGTTAGCCTTGTCTCAGGCATCATACATTGATCAAATGGTTATCAGGTACAGGATGCAGGATTCCAAGAGGGGTTTATTACCCTTCAGGCATGGAATTGTTTTGTCTAAGGAGAAATGTCCTAAGACACCTCAAGATGTTGAGGAGATGAGACGGATTCCCGATGTTTCGACTGTTGGAAGCTTAATGTATGCAATGTTATGTACTAGACCTGACATTTGCTATGTAGTAAGGACTGTCAGCCGTTATCAGTCCAATCCAGGATTAGATCACTGGACGGTGGTCAAAACAATCCTCAAGTACCTTTGGAGAACGAGGGACTACATGCTCGTGTATCTAGATAAGGATTTGATCCTTATAGGATACAAAGACTCTGACTTTCAAACTAATAGAGATTCTCTGAAATCGAAATCAGGGTCAGTGTTCACTCTGAATGGAAGGGCTGTAGTTTGGCGAAACATGAAACAAAAATGCATCACAGACTCCACTATGGAAGCAAAATATGTAGCCGCTTGTGAAGCTACTAAAGAGGTTGTTTGGCTTAGGAAGTTCCTTACAGATTTGAAAGTTGTTCTAAATACGTCTTTGTCGATCACTCTCTATTGTGATAATAGTGGGGCTATGGAAGATTCTAAGGAACCTCAAAGTCATCGTAGAGCAAGCATATTGAATGGAAGTATCATTTGATCAGGGAGATTGTGCATCGCGGTGATGTAATCGTCACATTGGAGCACAATGTTACTGATCCATTTACAAAGGATCTCACGGCTAAAGAGTTTGAGGGTCATCTGGAGAGTCTGGGTTTATGAGACAAGCGGCATCTTGTCTAAGGCAAGTGGGAGATGATACTGGGGTATAGAGTATGCCCTAGTTTATTGTATATTGTACTTGTTTTTCCATGTATTGTACATTAGTCTCTCGAGGCATTAGGACAACTGGGAGATTGTTGGGATTGGTGTCCTAATTCTCCTTGAGTCTCGTAGTTTGTAAACTTTGTACACATTGTTATTAATAAAATAAGAGTTATTTTATTTGCATTTACTCATATCTAATAACTAAAGATCTGTGGTTATTGTATGTAAACTTAAGCATGTATATGAGATATACAAGTGGATCATGCCTTAAGTAATAACCTAAAAGGTCTGTAGTATATGGATTAAGGAGTGATACCTTATCCTGGTGATACTACGGATACGACCCGATTTGTAGAGGTTTACAAGTATTGTAGACTACTAGAGATGGTCTGATCCTTATCATTCATATGGAGACATAGGAGCAGGGGTGTCCTATACAAAGAGTTTGTATAAGACCGGACCACGAGATGATTAGTCTCTTTATATAACGTCGTTGATAATTGACACTTACATGTCACTTAAACAACCATAGGTGACATGACCTTAATCCTGAGTGTTTTGGGAACTTCTGCCTCTGCCGGCGGTCCTTTGATTAGTATGGATGAGAGTGGCCAGATTGCCAACTCAACAAGCCTACCTTTTTGGGGATTTCTCTGATTGGGGTGTTGGAAACTCAATTACATAAGAGGGAATTCACTTCTTCCTTGAAGCAGAGGTAAGTAGATATATTGCTCCCTTAAGGGTTGATTCTGGGTCTTGAACATAGTGAACACATCCTCTCTTTGCAAGAGTGGACCTAGTCATAGTAGGATAATGACTTATTGTTCATTAGAGGAATCAGTGGTACTTAAGGAGTTAGATGTAACTACAGGGGCAAAACGGTAAATTAGCCCAGCTGTACTTACGAGCGATCTGTGAAGGGTTATCGCGCTGTTGATTGGTCTGTCTCTTATACACATCTAGATGTGTATAAGAGACAGAGTTTGAAGTGTTCAAATTAACAAGAGGAAATTCAATTATATATGATATAATTGGTGTGATGTATGAGATACATCAAGTGGAGGAATTAATGTAAATATGATTTACATTAAGTACCATAGAAAAGAAAAAGAACTATGGTTTATATGTTTCATGAGATGAAATATTAAAACTATAGGTTATAAATATAATATGGTAAGTTGGTTATCATCTTTATTTATAATATATTAATTATATGATAATTAATTTCTTTTTCTCTAATAACCGATCGAGTGGGAGGTTATTGGTGGTTTTATGGTAACTGTGAGAATAAAAGGTAAATTATTTTCCTAAAATTAGTTGTTGCCTCATTCGAAAATAACTCACGGAGACAAGCTACCAAGTGAAAGAGTTTCACTAAGCGATAGCTGACAGAGACTAAACGATCGTGCAGCTTTGACTAACGATAGTCATTCAGCTGATCATAGCTAAACGATCGAGTGGCATAGTCTATATGATAAGGTGCCATTTACTAAACAATCGAGCACATCATCTATACGATAGACAATGACATATCTCCCACTTGCTCGATCATTTACTCGATCGTTGTCCTCTAGTCTCTTCCTTAAGCCAAGATCATATAGAGCCCACAACTCCTGGATTCTCACACCGAGGATACAAAGGTAACCATTGTGGTGGTTTCGTCACTCAGTTCGTGAATCAAGTTAGACTCTATTGGTTTCAAGGAGCTGTTGGTTGATCGTTGTGTTCGTTGTGTTCGTGCTGTTGGTAGTAGTCTGTTCGTTGTGTTCGAGAGTTTTTGTGGATGCCTTTGGACTGATCGATGGATTTGTGAAGAATGTTTCTTCAAATGTATGCATCCTCTATCCCTTGTACATTTCCTTTGGACATTTCCTCTATTACTAGCTTACTGCGAGGTTAATGATTCTTCATGTGGTCTTCCTCTAGGAAGGTTGCATTTGTCGATACAAATACCTTGTCTTCCTGAGGATCGTAAAAGAAACCACCTTTCGTTTCTTTTGGGTAGCCTAAAAATAGGCATACTTTTGAACGACATTCCAACTTTTTAGGATTTTGCACCAACACATGTGCTGAGCAACCCCAAATTCTGAAGTGACGTAAATTTCCTTTACGTCTTCTCAAGACTCTCGTAAGGTATTTCAGAAATACTTTTCATGGGAACTCTATTCAAAATATACACTGCAGTTTCAAGTGCATGTCCCCAAAAAGAATTTGGTAACTGAGCATAACTCATCATGGAACGAACCATGTCCAACAAAGTTTTATTTCTCCTTTCTGCCACACCGTTTTGCGTAGGTATGTCGAGGGTATGAGTTGAGACTGGATTCCATGTTCTATCAAATAGTTATTGAATTCTAAGTCCATATACTCACCACCTAGATCTGATCGAAGTGTTTTAATCTTTTTACCTAATTGGTTTTCAACCTCAGCCTTATACTCTTTGAACTTTTCAAAAGTATCAGACTTTTGGTGCATTAAGTAAATATGCTATCAGACTTTTGGTGCATTAAGTAAATATGCTCATACCTAGAACAGTCATCAACAAAGTTTTAAATGGAATTGGATAATCAATAATATCTAAATATGATTTAAATATTAAATTCATGAATATGGATTCATGTTTGTGGAATTTGTATAAAATTAATTTAATATTTGATATTAAATTAATTGAAATTAATTGAAATTATTTTAATTATTTATTTATTATTAAATTTATTAGAGAATTAGTTTTGTAATATTAATAAAGTTTTTAATTTTGAAAACAAAATTGATTTTGGAAATCAATTTGAAAACACAAAATGGAAAAATGGGAGATTTCCACTATCCAACCATATAGCTCACTCATTTCCCACCTTATTCTTGATTCAATCTTCCAAGCATGAAGTGCTCTCCATGTGGCCTTCTTCTTTGCATGATGGTCTTGCAATAAATAAGGAAGATTGGATTGAGAATCGAGGATGCAAATTCTGATATAATTGTTCACTTTTCCTGAAAACTTGAGAGGTTGAAGAAGCTTTTCTTCAAGTTGCATTAGTGAACTTCTTCTCCAATCTCACAACTAAATCTAAGGTTCCAAGAGAATAGTAGGGAAGGTCTTGAGGTGGTTCACGAGAAGATTTGGAGAAGATTTGCGGTTGAATTTGAGTTTCAAGAGGTTTTACAAAGGTATGACTTGAAATCCTCTTATTATTGTATGAGCATGCTTTATTTATAGCCAAAATTAATGAATTAGAATGCTTATTGATTCTTGTTGCTTCCACTGCATGCTAATATAATCCAACGGTTTGAAGGGTTACAGGGTGAAGATTCGCACGTCCACCTAACAAGCTTCATGGAAACGTGTAATACATTTTCCATTCCAGGTGTTACACCAAAGGAAATCAAACTATCTCTCTTTCCTTATACTCTACGTGACGAGGCCATGAAATGGGCATATTCCTTAGAACCAAATGAAATTGTATCTTGGGACCAGTTACTCGAACGTTTCATGAAAAAGTTTTTCCCTCTAGCCGTTAACGCAAGGAGACGATGGGACATCTTAAATTTTGAGCAAGAAGACTCAGAAACTCTGAGCACCACTTGGGTTTAATTTAGGCGCCTTGTATATAATTGCCCACATATTGGCATTCCCAACTATGTTTTGATGGAAACCTTCTAAAATGGGCTGAATAGAGCCACACAGACGATAGCAGATGCCTCTACAGAAGGTGGATTTATGGACAAGGCCTATACTAAGACCAAAGTGATCTTGGACCGAATTTCCAGGAATATAGTCTCACGGCTTTTCCTCATCTCCGTGCTCTCTCCATCCTCTACGTATATGTATAAGTATGTGTGGGAATGGACTAACTAATTGACTCATTTTCTTTCTGGTGGCCTTCGGTATTTTTAGATTTCAAGGTGAAGCAGCTTTTCTTACAAATGATTGCAATGATGGGCGGCATTAATTTCCCTACTCTATTGTCGTTTAAAAGTCACCGAAAGTTCAGTGTACCTGCTACAGTGTGGCTTTTAACGGCCTTTCAACTAAATTCGAAATCGACCATTATCAGCTTTATGTTGTCGCCTTGATGTGAGGTATTTATGCGGCCACCTTTTTAAGAAACTTCTAACAATCACATGACTTGTGATCGCAACTTCAATTGCGCTGATGCATTGTGCTTTTGGATCGCAATTTCATATGCGCCATCGCATTGTACCTGCACAAAATAAGTAAATTAACTGCTTTTAAGCGATGAGCACTCGCGATTGCAATTCCTTTCAGTTTAGCGATTTCGAACATGATATTGCCTATTTTACCATCGCATTCTCTCATTGTTTTAGTTATTTCAGCTGTAATAACTTGTATTTCTACCAATTATCACACCCCCAAATTTAAGACAGTGCTTGTCCTCAAGCCCAAATTAAAGATTTTCTTTAAAGATTCAACTGCCTTTACTCTACCTAGACTTCTCAAGTTGCCTTATTCAAATTTCATGAACCAAAGCCTTCTTAATTTCTATCTCGACCTCTATCTAAAATATTTCTAATCTTTAGGAACTGCAAGCTTAACCTTCAAAAAAACTTTACTCGTTTCCAAGACATCGCATAATTTATTTCAAACTTTTTCCAACCGGGGTGTTCAAGTGATTTTGACCCTTACGTGATTTAGATATTTGTTTTGTGATCTTGCGCCTATCCGAGTGCCCAACCTTCATTTTGGCTTGTCCCCATGGGTGTCATGCGGACATCCAACTACGAGTAAGGTGCTCATTCTCAGTCAAAACTCATGCCCATCTCTTTATTTGGCAGCGGAGTTGTGATCACTTGGTTTATGCATTGCTCACGATTCCCACCTTCGATTTGGCTTGCCCCTATGGGTGTCATGCGAACATCCAACTACGAGCAGGATCCGATCTCAACATTATACAAAAATTATTCTTTTATTTATTTTAATTGATTTCTAAAAGTAACAAGGTTGAAAATAACACTACTAGCACCCCAAAATTTAACACACAGCAATATCCTCATTGCTGAGAGACGAAATAACTCATGCGATGGACTTAGGAAATTTTGTAAAAATCGTTTTGAAGGAAAGCTGGTAGACTGCTAAATTTTAGAAATGTTTCATGAATTGATTATCCTTAAATTAATTTGACTCTAGTACATGTGGTAAGAAAAAAAGGCATGAATTTCATCATTGAAGTCATAATTGGTACGGGGTGAATGCAACGACTAAATAAAGTAACTAAAAATTCAAGACTGGGTCAAACTAAAGAGGATGCGATAGTAGAATTTAGCAATATTAAATTGAAATGCGAGAAGTGCAAAATTAAAATAAGATGAGGCAAGGAAAGACACCACCCCCAAATTTGTTGTCGGTCGCATTATTTTTTTTATCGCATCCTTTCCTGTGGTGGGCTGATTCCTTGATTGCAATGGGCTGATCGAACCGGTTGTGTGTTTGAGGTTATCGCATTGCTCCAACGCAATCATTTACTACGTTAGTGATAAATATCTAGAGGATAAAAAGTATGAAAGAAAGAGTTGGGGATTCTAAAGAGTAGTGATCATGCAAAAAGTAAGATAGATTCATGAAAGAAAAATATCAAAAGGATACTAAAAAAATTGATTCATCCCTGATGAGTGTGTGTTTCTTATCAATGCAGAGACTACCCGTTTCATCTTCATTTTGGATTCCTCAGGTCCATGGAGGTTTTATCGCGTTAGAAATCTCCTCCATGATACATCTTGACTCGTTGTCCATTTACCTTAAATGTACTGATCCCATCTTTGTTTGTTAATTCTACCGCTCCGTGTAGGAATACTTCTTTAATTATGAATGGTCCAGACCAACACGATTTCAATTTTCCCGGAAAGAGTCATAGCCTAGAATTGAATAGTAAGACCTTCTGACCTACCTGGAGATTCTTTTCACACAGTCGCTTGTCATGCCAATGCTTCGTTCGTTCTTTGTAGATTTTGGCATTTTCATACGCCTGTAGTTTCCATTCGTCCAGCTCGAGTAATTGAAGTTTTCTATCCTCCCCTGTAGCCTTCAAATCAAAGTCAAGCTTCTTCACTACCTACAGCCCCTTATGCTCTAATTCCATCGGCAGAAGACACGCCTTCGCAAACACCAATGCATACGGTGACATGCCTATGGGTGTTGTATAGGCAGTCCTATATGCCCACAAGGCATCGTCAATCTTCATGGCCCAGTTCTTCCGTGAGGGATTCACCACATTTTCTAAAATCAGCTTGATTTCTCTGTTAGAAACCTCTGCCTGTCTGTTTGTCTGGAGGTGATATGCGGTGGCGATCTTATGGTGGACATTGTATTTGATCAGTAGTTTTTTAATGATCCGATTGAGAAAGTGGGTCCCTTCATCACTTATTATGGCACGTGGGGTGCCAAAACGAGTGAAGATGTTTCTCTGTAAGAATTTGGAGACTATTGCCGCATCGTTTACGATGCATGACACTACTTCAATCCACTTGGAAACATAGTCGACGACCAACAGAATGTATTTATGACCATTTGATGGTGGGAATGGTCCCATGAAATCTATGCCCTAGACGTCAAAAAAGTTCCAATTCCAATATGATGTTCATTGGCATCGAATTTTTCTTTGAAATGTTTCCAGTGCGTTGGCACTTATCGCATTTCATAAAATAGTCTCGTGCATCCTTAAACAGAGTTGACCAGTAATACCCGCTTTGCAAAACTTTTGCAGCTATGCGCTGTCCCCCCAAATGTCCTCCATAGGGTGAGTCATGACATTGAAAAATTATGCGCTGAAAAGCAGTCTCTGGAACACAAAGTCTCAAGATCTGGTCTGGTCCCCTTCTGTAAAGATTTGGCTCGTCCTAGTAGTAGGATTTACATTCATGAATGAGCCACTTCTTTTGGTGAGATATGTAATTTTTCGAAAACTGTTTGCAGACCAAGAAATTGACAATATCTGCATACCAGGATAGTTCTTCAATTAAGAAATTGTTCGTCTGGGAAGGATGCGTTTACCTCCGACTGAATGCGGTCCACTTCAGGATTCTCTAGCCTCGATAAATGGTCAAAGACCTGGTTCTCCATTCCCTTGCGATCGATTATCTCCATATTAAATTCTTGGCGGAGGAGAACCTATCGGATTAGCCTCGGCTTTGCATCTCTTTTAATCATTAAATATCTTATTGCCGAGTGGTCGGTGTGGACAATAACTTTGGATCCCAACAAGTAAGGTCTGAATTTTTCAATCGCAAAGATTACCGCTAGAAGCCACTTCTCTGTGGTGGTGTAGTTTGCCTACGTGGAGTTCAATGTTCTACTCGCATATGCGATGGGGTGTAACATTGTCTTTTTTATTATATAATCTTGTGGCATAGTCCGCGGCATCGCACATCACTGCGTCCCATCCGTTGTGCTTTGTCCCAAGTTGCGGGCCCGGTCCTCCGCTGTGGGTCGTTTTAGTATATGATACGATTTGTAGGGTCCAATGTGCTCGTGTCCGTGTGTTTTGACGGCCACAGTGCTGATCCCAAGTACCAAACCTTCTAACAGCTTCCAGCAACGCATTCAATGGTCGAGCTACTTTTGAGAAGTCCTTCACAAATCGCCTGTAGAACCCCACATGTCCTAAGAAACTCCTTAAAGCTTTCACATTTGCTGGAGGTGGAATTATTTCAATGGCCTCAATTTTGCTTTATCCACCTCTAGCCCCTCCTTTGAAACCTTGTGCCCGAGCACAATTCCTTCTTTAACCATGAAATGGCACTATTCCCAATTCAGCACCAGATTAGTCTCTTCGCATCTTTTCAATATTCTCTCCAAGTTTTTCAGATAGCTTCATACGTTTGCCCGTAGACTGAGAAATCGTCCATAAAGATTTCAAATGAGTCTTCTAGGTACTCGGAGAAGATTGCCATCATACAACTCTGAAACGTGCTCGACACATTGCATAGTCCAAAAGGCATGCGACGAAAGTGAACATTCTGTATGGGTAGGTGAATGTGGTTTTTCTTGATCTTCTGGTGCGATCATAATCTGGTTATAGCCCGCATACCCATCAGAAAAATAGAAGTAGTCATTCCTGCTAGTCGGTTTAGCATTTGATCAATGAAAGGTAAAGGGAAATGATCTTTCTTAGTCGCCACATTGAGCTTTCTGTAGTCCATACAAATCCGCCAGCTAGTGACGGTCCTCATGGGGATTAACTCATTGTTTGCTTCCGAGAATACTGTCATTCGACCCTTCTTAGGAATGCATTGCACGGGGCTAACCCAAGTGTTATCGGCAATAGGGTATATGATGTCAGCATCTAGCCATTTAATGATTTCTTTTTTAACAACCTCTTTCATTGCAGGGTTCAGTCTGCATTGAGGTTCTATAGAGCCTTTCTGGTTTTCTTCGAGTCGAATTCTGTGCATGTAGTACGTCAGGCTATCGTTCCCAAACAGATCGAGAGACTGACGGAAAGCATTACAAAAGAGAAAGGGTCAACCCTTGCGAGAGCAAGAATCCATAATTAGAACAGAGTTGAAGTGATAAAGAGCGGTGTAAAAGGCCATGGGAAGCAAGACATTGCTTACTGGGCTTGTTATCTCTCAAATCCATTTGTTATTTTGTATTCAGTACTTTATTTGCATAAAACAAAAACTTCATTTCAATCTATGTTCAATCTCTCCATACCATGCATGAGTAGCCAAATTTCTATATGGGTTGAGAAGTACTTAGCTAGCATGACTTAAGATTACATTTTATGCGATCATCTTGTCTTATGTCTGCATCATTCACCCTTTGGACATACTTGAGAGAGTAGTCTAAAGATAGAATCTAGACTTGAGAGAGTCATATTAGAATCTAGGCTCGAGAGAGTCAGATTAGAATCGCATAAGCAAGAGTAGAAACTTAGACATAAGTTCTATTGCTATTTACACATCGCATGCGCCCTAGAAATAGGAAATGATGGTATGCAGTCACCTTGTCTTATGTGTGCGTCATTCATCATAAGTAAGAATAGAGACTTAGATATAAGTTCTACCGACATTTTCGCATATGCATTGCATGCGTCCTAGAAATAGGAATTGCGGCATTCTGCATTGAGAAATGTAGTACTGATATTTGTGTGTAGCATGATCGCATAACTTGTGCACAATCTTAGGAAATGTTAGCTAAACCCCTTCTCAACCCCTTCATCGCATACTTATCGTAACTCTACACTTTCATCACTTCGCATTCAACTCTGTCGTATAGGAAAAATCTCAATCAAAACACTATCATTTCATTTATTTTTACCACCGCAATAGAATCAAAGAGTATGTCGCATATCTACTTAGTAGTCCCTGTGTTCGACTCTGGAAACCTAAGAAGGCTTATACTTGGTCTTTGTTAGGAAAACTTGCATGATCACCGCATAACACGCATCATCGCAAACTCACACCATAACACATCATAAATTCTACGCATCAAATTTCTATCATCGAATTCTAAATGTTAATTGACAATCGGATTATGCTTGCAACTACTCACTCAACTCGATTCAGCTAGCCTTTAAAAAGGCGAACAACTCGCAATAACCTAGTCAAGAGAGCCTCCTAAACATTGATTAAGGTTGGATAGGCCAAACCCTAATCAACGTACATATTCCTACTTCTATTGGCTTCGATAGCGGCCGTATAGAATAGAAAACATGCGTATAAGGTTCTAGGATTAAATTGTGTTGATTAATTGTTAAGATAGCTTACTCAATTAAACAAGTTTTCTCCAAAACTTGTAATTAATGCATCCTAGGAATAGCCATCAAACACACAATTACTATTGCCTCTTGTACATCTTGGCTAGACATTCCATCGAACACATTGAAAGCAACATATTCAACAATGATTGTGACAAAACCAAGCATCTAGGCTATACATGTTCAAGATATAGATCATTCAACATGCATCAAGAATTAAGCATAGATTCAAGAAAGCACAAATTCAGACTGTAATTCATAAGGAAAAAGAGAAAACTCAAAAGAATTGTAAGAATCCTCGAACACTAGAATCAAGATTCAATCAAAACTTCACAAATTCATAGACAAATCTTATGAAGAATTACAAAAGTATTGTTTACAATTCATCAAGAAAACAAAATCTAAGCTAAAATAAAACAAGAATTACCAAAGAGACGAAAGAACTCGAAGAGAGATCCCAGCCTCCATGGAATTTTCTTCCTCCCCTGTCGAAATATGGAAAATTTCAGTTTTTATATTGCTGAGGGTCGCAATGTCGTGATCCTAAGTTGATGCTGATCCGACGCTCACTTGCACAGAGGCACGGTGCGCATTGTTTTTTATTTTCCGTCATTCTCCGAAGTGTCTCGACGCTGCCTTATTTTGCAACTACTGCCTTCTAGCTTTTAATGACAGACAGACAATGGTAGACAGCAAAAATCATCTTGTAATGATGCATAAAAGATGTCATCTGACAAAAAAATCTACACATCTTCATATTTTCTTCCTTCTTTTCTCACTTTCTTTGATCTCTTTTGGTTAATTTGACTCTATTATGCTCTAATCTCCTCAAAATAGCTTCAAAAGTGTCGGGATTGTCTTTTACTTATAAAATAGACATTTTAAGCAAACAAATACGATAAAATTGAGGGTTTTAACATAGAATAGATAGTCTTTTATAAGACCTATCAAAATACCCCCAACTTAAATCTTGGTCGTCCCAAACAAGTGTAAACTAGAATTATGCACTCAATCAATCAAAGCATCAACTACTCGTCCATGTATTCATTCATTGAAATCATTCAGATTATCAACGCTCAATAGAACTACAAAAAGTTTGATTCTTATCTCTTTTCTTAACAACCTAGTAAGTAACAACACAAGCAAGCACTTTAGAAAGGTTAAAATTTTTACTAACAAAATTTGAAACATGTGTTTGAAAAGAAAAGGCCTTTTTCTTGTATAACCACAAAAGAATTGGGAAAGGTGATTTCTAACTCTCAGTTCCTCTTCGCCCTAGACTGGCTCGGTTATTAATCTAAGATATACCAAACTTGCAAAAAAAAGAGGCAATTCTAAGACAATGGTGCCTTTTTAAACTCACGCATACAAAATGTAATTGGCATTTATTTTACCTAAAGGGATAGCTTTCACACTCACACCATCGGGAACCTATCGCTCTTTCCTCACTGGTCGTAACAGAAACACGATGGAGCTAGCTCTTTTCACCTCTACCCATGCACACACACACACACATTAATGAAGTTCATGTTATTTTGTTACGTCAATTCGCAAGTTTGCCTTTTTTTTTTTTAATACATGCTAGTAATTTTTTTTTGAAGGCCCTATTTTATCCTTTTTGCTTAGACTTGTTTATAAAACAATATGGTTGTTCCTAGACCAAAGATTGTCCTATCGGGGTGACAAAGAAAATTGAGTAGAGATTACATTTCTAAAAGTTTTAAGATTCTAAATAAATCTAAAAGTGAAGTATTCGATTTTTTATGAATTTAAAAGGAAAAGAAAGTTTCTTTTGAAAATATGGTTTCAAAATTTTGATTGAAAATTTTAAAGTGTCTAAAAGTTTGCTTGTGTCTTTACTAGAAAGATTGCATCATCAAAGTTTCATCGACAAGAATCAAGAGTTTGTGTAAAATTCAATTGAGAATATGAAGAAGATGAAATGAGTCACTCTTACTTTATAACGCTGTTTTACTATTTAAGACTAACTATTTCAAAGCGATGACTTAGGTAACTTGACCTTAATTCTGAGCTAACTATGAACTCCTGTTTATCTGGGATTACCCTTAGATTTGCATAGGTGAGGGTTGGCTCAACAGTGTCGGCTAAATATGACGGTCATTTCAAGGGTAAGACTGGATAGTTAGCTGACATAGGGGTAGATAGATGGGGACATAGGGTGCAAGAGGGAATACACTCCTACCCGCTTTAGGGATAGTAGAGAGGTTGTTCCCTTAAGTGCTGATTCTAGAGCTTGAACAAGGAATTCCCCCCTCTCATTTGGCATGAGAGGAACTCGGTTTTGTGATTGGATCATAAAATAATTGTTCATTAGGGGATCAGTGGGGACTTAAGGAACAAGAGGTAATTTCGAGGGTAAAACAGAGATTTGACCCAGCCGTTATTACGAACAACTTGTGAAGGGTTAACTTACTAATCATGGTTATATCGAATTGACATAATATATCTACAGTTAGGGGAGTTCAACTATGGGCTTTAGTAGAGTGATCTATTAGTTAACAAATGGGGGTTAGATCGATCTAATGAGTTTAGCCGATTAATCTCGGATCGTTGGGGCCCATGATCTGTAGGTCCATGAGGTCCCCCTACTAGCTCGGAAATGGATTAGCTCTAAAGTAGTGTGATAAGTTAATTTGAAATGTTCAAATTAGAATCGAACGGAATTGGAGAAAATATATTTAAATATAATTTAAATATATGAAGATGAATTTGTGTAAAAATTAATTTAATATTGGATATTAAATTAATTAGAATTATTTAAATTGTTTAAATAATTATTTATTAATTTTTATTAGAAAATTAATTTATGAAATTAATTTTTAAAATTAATAAATTTTGATTTTAGAAATAAAATATGATTTTAAAATCAAAATAGATTTTGGAAATTGAAAAATCACAAAAACTTGAAAAATGGGTTTTTTAAGTCATCTTCAAAGTTGCTCACAAGAAACCCACCACCTCTCTTTGGTTTACTCCAAGTATGAGCTGTATCCCATACAGCACTTCTCTTTGCATGATAGTCTGCAATATATTGAAGAGATGGGAGTGAATAAATGAGGATGAACCGACTGAATGTTTGCTGAAAATTCGGATGAAGAAGGTGTTCTTCAATGGGTTGGCTCAATAAGCTTTCTCCATATTCCCTTTGATTCCAGCTTATTTTGAGCCCCACAACTCAATCTAGAGCACCAAAAGGATAGTAGGGAAGATCTTGTGGTGGTCTACACAAGGATTCGGAGGATTTTGCAGCTGAAAATGGAGATTTCGTTGGTTCGGCCAAGGTATGTTCTTGAAACCCATTATACTCTGTTTTTAGCATGTTTCTTTCCAACCAAAATTAATGGATTAAAGTGCTTATAGATCCTGAACTCTTTCGTTGCATGTTGGTGTCGATCCAACAATTGGTATCAGAGCATCTTATAAGCATTCAATTCGAATTAATTCTGGTTTGGTGGGTGTTTTGTATGAAAATATAAAACTGCTGTAATGATATAGTTTTCTGAGTTTTGGTCTTTAATTTCTCTTTGATTTCCCGTTTAAATTTGTAATTGGCTCTTGCTTGAGGATCTTTAATGTCTTCCCAAGAGTCTGTATTTTATTTGGAGTCATTAGAATTGAAATTAAGCTATAATTCGAAGAAACAAGCGAAAGGGTCGAGTTGCAGATTCCAGACGATCAGCTTCTGTTCATATCGTCGTTGAGCTTCAGTAGCTAAATGATCATTTAGCTTTATGCATTAGACGATATGAAGGAAAAGCTAAACGATCGTGTAGCTTCAGGTATTAATCGTTTAGGTGTTGTGCCCTAGACGATTGTCTACCTCAAGAGCTAAGCGATGCATTGTTTTGCTATGCGATGGCATTACACGATCGTATAGCTTCGGGTGGGAGCTAAGCGATACGGCGAAGAGTTATGCGATGGCGCTGAGCGGTCGCTTATACGATCGTTTACCTATGAGTGTCAGTTGAGCGATGCGTCGATTGCTATACCTATGCGATGGCGCTATGCCTTTTTAAACTCACGCATACAAAATCAAGACGCAGCACTAAACGATGGGAGCTAAATGATCGTATAGTAAATTATTTTTGCTAAACGATGTAGCTATGTGATAGTATTTGACACTAAGCGATCATGTAGCCTCCTCCGATGCTAGACGATGACACTATACGGTAGAAGGCAAACACTATACGATTGTGTAGCTTTGTTAAACGATAGGCGTTGATTGGTAAATGATCAAGGAAACACTAAACGATCAAGCCAAATGCATGACGATGGTCGTCAATCCTAAACGATTTGACTTAACAAGATTTTGGGCGAGAGCAAGAGAAGCCGGTTTGGCCGGATCTATTGAGGTTTGGTCCGGTTCAACTTCAAATGCTTTGTGGTTGGTCTGGTTTAGTCTCTGCTAGTCCGGTTTAGACGGTTTGGGTCCGGTTCAAGCGGTTTTGGGTATGGGTATGGGTATGGGATACCCTAGTTTATTGTATTTCTCTATAAAACTCAGAAACTCAGTCTTATATATTGGATGTATAAGTTACCACTGAAGTTTTAGTCCAAGTGAGAGTTTGTTGGGTTTTATGTCCTAAACTCGTGGTATGTAAACAATGGAGCTTATTCTGATAATTCAATAAAGGTGTTTTTGAATAGATCTATTGCTTGAATAGAAATCCAATAAACCTAAAAGTCCCTTGACTATTGGATGAGTACTTGAACTTTATGTGGAGACATAAAGGTGGATCAGGCTCAAGTAAATAGTCAAAATGATCTATAGTGCATGGATAAGGTTGGGTACCTTATTCTGGTAACACTATTGGAGACGACCTGCTCTGTAGTTGTTACAAGGAGTTGTAAAGTGCTACAAACGAATTGATCCTAATTCATTCATGTTGGACATGAGGAGTGGGGGTGTCCTTATGCAAAAGAGTTTGTACAAGATCGGACCACGAAATGACTCACTCTTACTTTATAATGTTGTTTACTGTTTAGGACTGACTATTTCAAAGCGATGACCTAGGTAACTTGACTTTAATCCTGAGCTAACTATGAACTCCTATTTATCTGGGATTGCCCTTAGATTTGCATAGGTGAGGGTTGGCTCAACAGCGCCGACTCAATATGACTGTCGTTTCAGGGGTAAGACTAGATAGATAGCTGGGGACATAGGGTGCAAGAGGAAATTCACTCCTACCAGCTTTAGGGATAGTAAAGAGGTTGTTCCCTTAAGTGCTGATTCTAGGGCTTGAACAAGGGATCCCGCCCTCTCATTTGGCATGAGAGGGACTCGATTTTGTGATTGGATCACAAAAAAATTGTTCATTAGGGGATCAGTGGGGACTTAAGAAGAAGAGGTAATTTTGGGGGTAAAACAGAGATTTGACCCTGCCATTATTACGAACAACCTGTGAAGGGTTAACTTACTAATCATGGTTATATCGAATTGACATAATATATCTACAGTTAGGGGAGTTCAACTATGGGCTTTAGTAGAGTGATCTATTAAGTTAACAAATGGGGGTTAGATCGATCTAATGAGTTTAGCCGATTAATCTCGGATCGTTGGGGCCCATGATCTGTAGGTCCATGAGGTCCCCCTACTAGCTCGGAAATGGATTAGCTCTAAAGTAGTGTGATAAGTTAATTTGAAATGTTCAAATTAGAATCGAACGGAATTGGAGAAAATATATTTAAATATAATTTAAATTTATGAAGATGAATTTGTTGAAAAAATTAATTTAATATTGGATATTAAATTAATTAGAATTATTTAAATTGTTTAAATAATTATTTATTAATTTTTATTAGAAAATTAATTTATGAAATTATTTGTAAAATTAATAAATTTTGATTTTAGAAATAAAATATGATTTTAAAATCAAAATAGATTTTGGAAATTGAAAAATCACACAAACTTGAAAAATAGATTTTTCAAGTCATCTTCAAAGTTGCTCACAAGGAACCCACCACCTATTCTTTTGTTTACTCCAAGCATGAGTTGTATCTCATACAATACTTCTCTTTGCATGATAGTCTGCAATATATTGAAGAGATGGAAGTGAAGAAATGAGGATGAACCGACTGAATTTGTACTGAAAAATTCGGATGAAGAAGGTATTCTTCAATGGGTTGGTTCAATGAGCTTTCTCTATATTCCTTTTGATTCCAGCTTATTTTGAGCCCCACAACTCAATCTAGAGCATCAAGAGGATAGCAGGGAAGATCTTGTGGTGGTCTACACAAGAATTCGAAGGATTTTGTAGATGGAAATGGAGATTTTGTTGGTTAGGCCAAGGTATGTTCTTGAAACCCATTATACTCTGTTTTTAGCATGTTTCTTTTCAACTAAAATTAATGAATTAGAGTGCTTATGGATCCTGAACTCTTCCGCTGCGTGCTGGTGTCGATCCAACAATCACAATATATAGCAAAAAGTTTCAGCATGACTCATTTCATATCACAACCTAACTACAAAAAATGATTGAAGCATGCTAAACACGTAATGTTTACCCCCACTCCCAAATTAAAAGCTAAACATTGTCCTCAATATTTAAAATTAAAATTAAGCATAAAGAAAAATGATAAAGGGACAGAAGAACTCCCCTGGTTTATGCGCATCGGGTGGCGGTTGGTTTACCTGATTCTTTGTTTTGTTTTTCTGTCATTTTTGTTTATTCCTACAAATGAGAAAAGAAAAGAAAAACAAGGAAAAGCTACAAGAAAATGAAGAAAGTTAATCTAAAATTTCTTATTCTTGAAAGTAAATAATGGAAAGCAATTAAAAGTTGTTTTATTTTTGACGTCTGGCTACCTCTAGGAAGGGAAAATTTTTAGCGTTGATTGCTCGATGTGACCTATCTTTTAACATTTTTCAAGGTACGTAAAAATTCTCATACTTCTCCGTTCCCCTCTTAGATGAATCTATATAGCTTGGAAGGGCTATAAGAGTACTCAACTTTTAATGAGACCAGACAGGTCGGATTTTATTTTTCTAATATTTGACAAAAAAAAAAAAAAGGAAAAAAAAGAATCAAAGGACTCAAATGATCCAAAAGAGTCGAAAGAAAGAAAAGACTCAACAACTGACTCTGACTCATAAGGAAAATACGAGCAGTAATCAAAGATACAAGAAATATCAGGAGTAAGAATTGTTCTAGGCTTGGAAGCCTCTAACTGTTTTACCTGAGATTCCTTGAGGTGCGATGCATGCTCATACTTATCCTCACTTACTTGTTCTAAACATGGCATCATCTTCATCGTCGATACAGGAAACTCCTCAATAAGATCGGCTTCGGTGCCATAGACGACGGGAAGCTCTGAATGGTTTTCCAATGTCAACATGGAGTGTGCAAGCTCAAGGGTTTAATGGACCTCAACCGGCACGAGGGTTTGAGTCTCCAGGTGAAACTCAATTGAATCCTGATCACAATCAGAAAAGCTATTAGCAAGTTCACACATTATTAAATCCTACGTCTTACCTTGATCGAAATTTCGAAGAACCAACGGCTCAATAGGATCATCGATGTGAATCTCTCCACCATTTAACTCAGTACTCTCAGGGTTTGGTTAGGCATCTCCCAAGGAGCATAGCATTCGCGCTCAGGACCACATGAATCCTATGTGTGTTCAGTAACCAAAACTTGAACAAGAGAGGTTAGTTCATTTATTTCACTTTTAAGCTCATTAAATTCTCTTATCTCTTGTGCTCTTTGATGAGCCGCATACTTTGCTTGAAGCGCGTAATAGATGTTCATATCCATCATATTAAAACAAGTATACGCAATATATATATATATATGTATATATTTGTTTTTTAAAGTTTACTCGTCAAATTAGCTAAGAATGAGATTTAAATGGATTAGCGTTCCCCGACAATGGCGCCATTTTGTTCGGCTGCTAAGTAGGTGTCGTTAATTCTACCTAGCCCAAAACAAACAATATTTATAAAACTCATACATCTACTAAAACTAGTTCGTAGTTAAAGCGAAAGTAAGAGGTCGATCCTCAAGGAAGGTTTTAATTCTAATCATTTCTTAAATAACTTTGACTATTGAAGTAATAAAGCGGGGGTTTGATGAATTTGAAAAAACTACTAAAAATCAAAAGATAAAAGATGAATGTAAATAAGTGAGGAATAATCTTGCTTCTAGTTCTAGTTAGACGTTCAATGCAAATCGTATCATCGAATTATAAAAGTTAATTGACAATTGGATTATGCTCACAACTACTCACTCAACTCGATTAAGCTAGTCTTTACAAAGGCGGACAACTAGCGATAACCTAGTCAAGAGAGCGTCCTAAACATTGATTAAGGTTGGATAGGCCAAACCCTAATCAACCTACATGCTCTTGCTTCTATTGGGTTCGATAGAAGCCATATAGAATAGAACACATGCGCATTAGGTTCTAGAAATCAATTGCGTTGATTAATTGTTAAGCTAGCTTTCTCAATTAACCAAGTTTTCTCCAAAACTTGTAATTAATGCATCCTAGGAATAGCCATCAAACACACAATTACTATTGCCTCTTGTACATCTTGGCTAGACATTCCATCGAACACATTGAAAGCAACATATTCAACAATGATTGTGACAAAACCAAGCATCTAGGCTATACATGTTCAAGATATAGATCATTCAACATGCATCAAGAAGTAAGCATAGATTTAAGAAAGCACAAATTCAGACTGCAATTCATAAGGAAAAAGAGAAAACTCAAAAGAATTGTAAGAATCCTCGAACACTAGAATCAAGATTCAATCAAAACTTCACAAATTCATAGACAAATCTTATGAAGAATTACAAAAGTATTGTTTACAATTCATCAAGAAAACAAAATCTAAGCTAAAATAAAACAAGAATTACCAAAGAGATGAAACAACTCGGAGAGAGATCCTAGCCTCTATGGAATTTTCTTCCTCCCCCCGTCGAAATCTAGAAAGTTTCAGTTTTTGTATTGCTGAAGGTCGCACCGTCGTGACCCTAGGCTGACACTTAACCGATGCCCACTTGCGCAGATGCGCAGCGCGCATGTTTTTATTTTCCGTCATTCTCCGGAGCATTGCGATGCTGCCTTGTTTTGCTGCTAATGCCTCCCAGTTTTTAATGCAGACAAACAATGGCAGATAGCAAAAATCTGCTTTTAATGACGCACAAAAGATGTCAGCTAGCAAAAAAGCTGCACATCTCCATATTTTCTTCATTCTTTTCTCCACTTCCTTTGATCTCTTTGGTTAATTTGACTCTTATGCTCTAAACTCCTCATAATAGCTTCAAAACTGTCGGGATTGTCTTTTACTTATAAAATAGACATTTTAAGCAAACAAACATGATAAAATTGAGGGTTTTAACATAGAAAAGATAGTCTTTTACAAGACCTATCATCAAGGCATCATTAAATTGCTTAACAATTTCTTGTAAGTGTAACTCTTCATTTTAGACTCTAGAATTCCGCCCTAATGAGTTAACTGTAGGAAAAAACTAAAGCAATCATATCCATTTCTGGAGTTTGAGTAAAATTCCATGCAAACATCATCCGTAGGGGGACACAAGCAAAGGTGTCTCGAGACCAAGCATGAAAGTTTACTGCAAACCAATGAAGTAGACTGTGGGATGCGTTGATCCACTTCCCTCTCCCACTTACTATAAACACTCTCTCCATTCACCTTGGTATTGACCTATACAAACACCATCCTAGGGGATACAAACAAAGGTGTCTCGAGGCCGAGCATAGATCTCACTGTGTGAACTATTTAGGGAGAAACATAAGAAGGAAATTGAAGTATAATATACATCATTGTCCTCCCACTAAATGTTTTACAAATAAGAGTTCATAACTTAGGTAAATAATAGCTAATAATTTTATTAAGTGTAACTTTGCCCAAAGTAACATTTACGTTGGATAGTTCAACAACGTTGGTTTATATTCATTAAACACTTTAATAAACATGAATCACTTATTGCATGCTTGTAACAAATCTATCTAATTCACCTTCCAAGTCAGTTCTCAGGTAGGGGTGTTTCATTTCTGTCAGCTAAATACCCTAACCTAAACAGAACTGTCCTTGGACAGATGTCTCTTATAGATACATTTGTTACAAATTTAATCTTTTATTCAAGGACTCAATTTAATTCTATTAAACTAAAATAAAAAATTAAACTTATTTCTATTCGAATGAAAATTATTAAACATAGGTCTAAATATGAAAACTATTTTTAAACTATTTTTTTAAAAAAAAAGAATTAAACTTATGTTAATCTGCAATTCCTTTTTCATCACATTACATACATATAATACTATTAAAGTAATGAAATATATATCCTATGGTAGATTATTCTATATTACATAGATTATGACATCCCCATGTTGGATGGTTACATGAATCCTCCATATTTGAATATTTATGCAAGACAACCATTATTAGTAATGGTTTTTAAAGTTTATCTCATTCCAAATTTTAGCACTTCACTTGATAAATTTCATAAAATATTGTCATAGCTTTGTTGTCCATTAACTTTCAAGTTTATCGCATTCCAAATTTTAGCACTTCAATTGATAAATTTCACAAAATATTGTCATAGCTTTGAACTATAGGATTTCAAAGCATGTATAATTTTTGCTAGATTTCTGCTAACAAACCTAAAAAAGGTTACCTTTTCAAACTTCATGAACCAAAAAAAGAAAAACCAATATCTCAGTTCAAAATAGAATTTAAACCTTTAAATTATAAATTGGTCTTTCATGGGCTGCATAGAAAACGCTCATATAAAATCTCAAAAGTCAGTCTCATTCCATGATTCTCTCTGTAGTTAACAGTTAGTATCAAGGTTATAAATGCTGAATATCAACAAAAATATTAACATTTCAATTTTAAGATTTCAATTTTATATAAATGTAGATAGAAATATCAACAAAATGTCGATGCGAGGAATATATCTAGAAAATTAAAACAATATTTAAATTAAAAGATAAATAATTAACACTTTTTAAATAAGTTAACATCTCTATTATTTATATGATATTTACATTTGTTTCATGTCGTCACTTATTTTTTACGTTTCATAATTTTTCTACAATACAATGGATATGTCGATTTACCCTCTTGTGGATATTGAACCCTGAAAATGCAGAAATGTCGATAGAAATGTCGACATGATAACGAAAAGTTATACCATGGTTAGGACCAAGGGATAAAACGAGGCTTCTTGCCTTTGAATTCATAATTTTTAATTTTCATGGACATCATCTCTTGTTCTCCAGTCAACCATTTTGAACCATCCATTATTTTATACAATCCAAACACAAATGACATAAATTCAAACTCCTCAACCCTATATTCAATAACCATCAGCTTATTAAAACCCTGAGTCAAACAAAAAATAAACATTTTGAATTTTAAGAGATAAATTCAAACATACTCCAAATGGAAGGACTCTAATTCTAAAAAAAAAAATGAAAGTGATACATATCAAATTCAAAGAATTGGTAGAGACAAACAAGCCATGGGCCACTTGATGACACTAAGGTTGGTGGAAGAGGAAAAAGAAGCCACTAACAAACCAAAGAAACATAACACACAAGGTAAAAACAACCCACAATCAAGTTCACTTTTTTCATAAAGGCATTGGGAAGGGTATGTTAGAAATTTCAATGTGAAAGTGGATGATGTGAGTGTGACTTAATTCCAAACAGTATATAGCTAATAACTACTTTGGATTCCTTTCTCTAATCCAACATTACAAACAATTAGTCCCCTGTTTCCATTGCATTTCAAAACATGAGAGCACTTTGTGTTGACAAAACTTGACCTCTACCTGCCCCACAACTCCATTTCAATGCAAAAATTTCAACATTCTTATTCATACCTTTCCTTAACCCTTCTTCTTTTGTCTTCCCTTTTCTAATAAGGGATTGTGTCACAATGTATTGATAAAGTTATCTTTGGCTTCTAAATGGCACAAAACCCAGTCAAGTTGACTATATAGAGCGATATGAAGTTGCGAAACAAAGAAAGTGAGAAAACGACGGAAAAAATGAAAGTCTACACAAGATTTACTTGGTTCACTAACAAGGACATATCAGTTTATTATTAGAGAGAAATATCAGATACCATAGGTTGCAGAGGTTCCAATGGGGTTAGATAGTTTATCTATGGTACCTCTCTAAATTCTAGGTCCATGATCATAAATCACATAAAATACGAATACAGTTTAGGTTTAAGGGATTCCAACATAAAGTATTGACCCTAGGCCCTCTCTAAACTCTAGTGAGACCCCGTGTTTGTTCATTCGAAGCACTAGATAATAGATTCAAGACATTCCAACATAAAGTATTGATCTAAGAAAAACTTGGTCATATATGAAAATAACAAAGTTAAGGGTAATAACGATTACGTTTATAAAATAAAATTTGAAAAGTGACTTTATAACTTTAGACCTTGGGTAAGAATTGAAAATGATTTATAAAATGAAAATCATAGAAAGAAAAAGAATAGTTAATAAGCTTATTTGCATATGACATTATGTATATCCACAAAAAAACGTATCACAAATGGTTAACATGCTCAACTTCATAGTAAAAGGTTTAACTACCATTTTTTGTGATATGGATGAACTCTACTATAATTGATCAATTTACAGTCAGGTAAAAGAAAAGTTGTTGAATTAACATATAAGTGATTTCTATTCTTAAACAGTGGAATTATATGACTAATGAGTACAAAGAGTATTGTTATTTAACATATAAGCAAACTCTGTGTTAGTACAGCTTGCTTGGATACAATCAATCTCTATACATTGCATGAAAAAACAAACTCTAAACAATAGACAAAGAATGTCATGTTGCCATGACTATGACAGATGATTTAGTATAGATATTATATTAGGAACAACTCTTTAAGAAGAGTTGCAAGCTAAGAAGAACAAAAAATAGTATTAAAGATTAGTCATAAATACCATTTGATTATGAAGCCAGGGAAGTTTGAATAGCTCCTGATAAGTTATGAGTTCCATACCTTGCTAGAAGTGTCAAATTTGCACGACCTATGATTATCAGAAGAATGCCCTGCTACCGTAGAAAACCCGAGATCCGTCCTTTTTATTTTGGTCGATTTCGGGTTTGGGATCATGGCTTTGAATCACAACACCTCGGTGTTCAAGCTCAGGCTTATCGAGATCCATCGGAAGTTTCATCTTTGCCAAAGACTCTGTAAACTGCTGCATACTCTTCATATACATGTCAACAATTTGCTGCTGCATTGCAGATTGCTCGGCATCAAGATTAATGTTCCCTAAAGGAGCTGAAAAGAGCTGACCAAATTTCACAGAAGGAATACTTCCTTCCTTTTTTATGCTAATCTTATCTTCCTTCTTTGTAAATTTTGATTCCTTATCCTCCACAGCTCGGCCACTCTTCCGTGAAGTTGGAGTATCTGGACAACGACCAGAGACTTGATTTTTGGCTTCAGTAGTAGTGACTGAAGCATTAACAGAATTCAACGACTCACCTGAGAAACGGGTTTTCTTTTCAGCAGAATCAACAGAGTTTCTATCATCACTTAAACTCGTCGTTGTGGAGCTTAAAAAGCTGGAGTTTCGAATGCTGCTGTCATTTGGGGAAACTGATCCCGGTTGGTGTTCTTCAGTTGAATTAGCAGTCATTTCAAAGTCATAGGGCGGTTGAGGAGGCGACGCACCGAGACGGAGAAACGTGGCAATTCCAGGCCTCGAACAGGAATCATTTCTGGCCAGAGCAAAGTACTCAGATACCATTTGTTGATTCTCCATCACCACATTAACATCAGGGAATTCAATCCTAGAATACTCAGCTGAATCCAACATCACTTCTGATATTTTCCTGTCCAACAACACAACTTCTGAAGAAATAGATGAACTAACCGGCAGATCGGATACCGAATTCAATGCATCAGCACGCAACGATTTATCTAACGACAGACTTAACTGGACCGTTCCAGCCGGGGAATGGAAGAGATCTGTAGAAGAGAGGCTATAATTCTCTGTCACTTTCCCTTTACCAATAACTTGTGATAGTGGGACCAAAGCAAATCCCAAAAGCTGATCTTCCAAATAGTTTCTAGCCCTACTAAGCATCCAAATCTCACATTTGAGAACAGAATCAAGCTGAGTAATTTTCATCCTCAAATTTTCATTGAAATCAGGATTCTTCCCACCTCCATGAATGACTCTAGTGGACAAGGTTTGGTCTGGATTATAAGTGAGAGAAAACTTTGCATAAACATCCTGGTTTTCATAGATGCATATATTGTGAATGTTTCTAGCATGATGAACAAAAATTTCAAGAACCCCAGAAGATTCAGAATCACCCATGTTGCTTGAATTCATATCATACCCAAACACGGAAATCTCATCAAAGGAATCCATCAGAAAATCACTTCCTCGGCAATTCAAATTCACCAACACCACCCCTTTTCTTAAAAAAAAAAAACTAAAAAAATCTCCTCCACTCTAATCAATAAAACAAAAGATCAATCACAAACGAACCCATCACAAGACAAACCAATCAAAACTCAACAATCTGAAGAAAACAAACAGAACCCATTTGAATTCCCAACAAAAAATTCTCGAAAACCCAAGAAAGGAATCACAAAAACAGAGAGAAAGAGGAACTTACATAGAGAGAAAAATGAAAAGCAATGATGATAATGATTGGGGGTTGTTGCTTTGAACAACTTTTGATTGGTTTATGGTGAAAGGAAGGAGGGGGTGGGTGAGCGATAGAGATTTTTAAGGGGACTTTTGGTTTTGGGTTTTGTTTTTGGCTTTTGGGGGTTTTGGGGTTTACTTTTGCTTGACATTGCAGCTTCCACTTCCCGCGATAATTGGTTCCACTGAGGAAATTGGAGGCCCCCAGTCGGTCCCAACTCCATTCTCCCAAAAATCTTCACAACCATCGCCATTGCGCGGGCGAACCAAAATCCCATAAGGCCATAACTTACTCAAGAGAAAAACTTAAAAAATTATTTTCAAATATACTTTTTTAAAAGATGATTTTAATTAATTTATCTTTTATGGATAGGTAAAGGAACATGAACTAATCGTAACTTAGACTTCAACTAATCATTGTTCATTACAAAATATAACTCTCTACTTCACTCTTACATTTCTTGTAGCCATTCTTGAAAAATTATGCTTCATAATCGTAGCATAAAATTTCCATTGGTATCTATACAAGGAGTGAGTTAAAAATGTGATAAAAAGATATTTTTGGTCCCTGAACTTTCGTGAAAGTAATAAATTAGTCCTTGAAGTTTAGTTGGTAACGAGATAATTTCAAATGTGTAACAATTTTCTCCACAAACTTTAATAAGTAACACTTTAGTTCTTATACTTTGAAATTTCTAATGATTTAGTCCCTATAATGAATTTTTTTTTATCAAAATTAAGTTTCAATTTATTCATAATGACTTAGTCTTTCTAGTTTAGAAGAAATTTCATTCAACCAAATTAATATTTTTTTATGTTCAGGACTAAATCATTATAAAATTGTTAAGTATAATAACTAAATTTTTACATATTAAATATGGACTAAATATTTACAAATTTGAAGGTATAAGGACTAAATATAGTTCACTCCATGTTTGAGACTCTAATCATAATAGTTGGTGTTTCCAACTATTATAACTTACTATTAAGTACAGTATTATTATTTCAATTTTTTTTGTTACAGTATTTTCTAGTTCTTACTCATCCTATCTTTTCTTTTTTGTTATAGTATTTATTATTTATTACTCAAATTAAAATAGTCTGCACCTCAAACACACACAATCATAACTTATAGACGAATATAATATAAATAATTAACCTTTTTAACTTATTTAGCGTAAAATGTACATGGTATGCAATTAACTAAATTTAGATGTTTTATACTGTAAACATTGAATTAATGATGTTAGTATAGAGACCTATTTAATTGAACATCCAACATTTGACTTGATATCGAATGTTCTTGACCTATTACTTTTTTAGTAGACAAACTACTTTATTGACATATCTTTTGAAAATTTAAAGATCTACTAGCTTATTAAGAAGAAAAATAGAGAACTTAATAAATACAACTCACTAAGTTTTGGATATGTTTGTTAACCGTTTGGTTGTTTTTACATTAAGCTTATAATTACCACTTAAATCTATGTGTTTATAATTATTATCATCTACCTTTACAAACGTTTTAAAATTTAAACCGATTTATGAAATTTATAATTAAAAATTAGTTTTTGAATACTTTTATATATTTGTAATTTGGTAATTAAGGCTGGTCAATCCTTTTTTTTTTAAAAAAATAAAAGATAAAAGATAAAGGTTGGCTAAGTTTAGAACATTATTTCTTAGATGAATTGTCATAGTCCTCTCTCGATCAATCAAATAAATTTTATAATTACCGATCACTACTACCTACGCTACTGAATAGTATATATGGCAAGATCGGATCAATCCATAAGGAAGTGCAAATATAATTTCAATCTAATTAGATTTCTAACTAAAGCAGTAACCAGGAGAAAATAAAGTGCAGGAATATAAATAGCGAAAAATAAAATGTGAGAAAATAAAACCGGCCTAGCTTAGAGAATAGGATCAACCAAATGTTTGATTGGTCACAAAATTTCTATGGATAATTTCACTCGAACTAATGTGCTTAGCTTACTTGCTTGGATAGCCAAGACAAGTACTCGAATTAACTAATTAATTGTTCAATTAAACTAGATGTTTGATTAAATGAGTTTGATAGCATTCATAGAAAACTCACATCCACCTTAATTAATTTCTTAATTAGGTTAATTGTTCATTTGTTCGGGTTCAATAGCGTCCATAACAAGAAAACACCCACATTAAGTTTAGGGGATTTCACTAAGACAATTAATATATCAGACAACCTAAGCTACTAATTAGTTTTATTCTTGAATCGATTAATCATGCAATATTGTAAAAGGATTGTCCTAAACAACCTAGAATTTACACATAAACATGCTTCAACCTTTGCCCCAATGCAATATAGGTGTATTTATTATCGGGATTTATGCCCTAAAGCCTCGTAGTTAAATTAATTATTTAATATAATAGTTTATTATTTCAAATATGCGATAATTAATTATCCATTATGGAAAAAAGCCAAGGTTATTTCATGAGATTTGAACAGTATGTAGTAGACATATAAGTAGATCATATTCAAATAATAACCTAAAGGGTATATAGCATATGGATAAGGTTCGATGTCTTATCCTGGTAACACTATTGATACGACCTAATATGTAAGGGTTACAAATGTTCTAAGTGTTATAAACGATGTAATCGAAATAGTTCGCGTAGAGACATACGAGTGGAGGTATCCTATACAACGACATTGTATAAGATTGGACTACGAAATACTTAATCTCTCTTTGTAACACCGTTGACTGAAGAGATTAATATTTCATAAGATAACCATGTTACTTGATCTCAATCCTGAGTGAGTTATGATCTCCTGTTTGTGAGGGCAATCCTTTGATTTTTATGGGTGAGAGTGGCCCGAGTCACCGACTCAATAAGCTACCATTTGGAGGATGTGTCCAAGTAGGGAGCTGAGAACATAGCTACACAAGATGAAACTCACTCCTTCCCGCCTTTAGGGTAATAGAGGAGTAGTTTCCCTTAAGCGGTGATTTTGGGTCTTCAACAAAGGGTACCCTCCCTCTCACTAGCCCAAGAGGGACTTGGTTTATGGTAGGACCATAAACAAATTGTTCATTAGAGGAATCAGTGGTACTAAGGAATAAGAGATAATTATAGGGGTAAAATGGTAATTTGATCTAGCTATAATTACGAACTACTCTTGAAGGATCGACTTAATATAATGGTTAAATCATGGACGTAAAATATTCTATAATACAAAGAATGCAGTTGTTGGATCTTTAATGAGTGACCACAGTTAACGAATGTTCATTAACATAATTAAAAAGTTTAATTAGTTAATGTCAAATCATTGAAACTTCTAATTTGTAAAGTCAATTAAATCCCTACTAACTCATAACGGGTAAACAATGACCAATAGTTTTAGAAGAGTTTTAATTATTCAAATTATTAAAGGGAATAATATTAATTGTATATGATACCATTAATATCATGTATATCGATACATTATAATATAACATTAATTTCGGATGAGATTCAAAATTAAATTTTATAATAAAAGGAGATTTATTATTTGAATATGATTCAAATAACTAATATGAGTAAGATTTATATTATAACTATAGGTTATGAGAGAGATAAATATTTGAATAAATTTCAAATATTTAATAAATTAAATATAAGATAGTTAATTTTTTAAAATTCATTAGCAAAGAGAGAAACTACTCAAAAGTAAGTTTGTTCTTCCCTGTAGAAATTGTTTCATGCTTAACATAATACATAATATATGTTACTTCTTTTGTGTGTTGTAATTTAAAAACAAAATCAAAGTAAAGTGATCATTCACTTCTGTTGTGGGATTCAATCCCTTCATTTATCTCTAGCATAACTAAGAGTCTATGAAGATTGGCCAAATCAAACATACATTCTAAGCATAGAAATTATCATTCATTCAAGAATCATAGAAAAATCAAGAAAACCCTAGATTAAAATAAAAGAATTCTCACAATCAATCCATGGGTTTCACCTAACTCTAAGTTATCATACCCACCTTATCCCACGAAATCGGTCCAAAATGGAGATTACAATCATAAACAATTCCCACGAACAAAGAAAAATAGAGAAAATGGGAAAAGAAGAGAAGAAAATCAGATTAGGAACTAGAAACTCTAGCTGATATAACCTAAAATGGGAAAATTTTGATTTCTAACATTCAGAGCACCTAGGCACTACAGGCACCACCTAGGCGCTGATTGCTCCTTACCGCAACGCCTGGTGTAGTGCTTACGCGCTGCCTAGATGCTCTCAAAACTGTAGCTTATGGTTCAAGCTACCATCTTTAATGGTAGTTTTGTAATTTTTGCCTCTTTTGGTCTGGTTGTTTTGTTAGGATTCCGAATCGATCCGTTTTAGATTTGTTAGCTCCCTAACTCTCAATTCTATCTCTTGGATGCTCGATACCTATAAAATAAACAACTAAACATATTCAATAACATAATAATCTTGAGTTAAACTGAGCAAAGTAATATATTTTGAATGCTAACAAAAAGTATACAGAGGGACTTGGAGTTTAAACCCATTTTGGAGTACAATTGATGATGGCCATTGGATTTTTGTTACTTGTTTGGAAGTTCAACTATAAATACATTGCCACCTTAGCCATTGTAATTCTTTTACCATTGGGAAGAATGTCCAATAACTTTTTACCAAAGAATAAATTGATAATAAAACTAATTTGATTAAAATATTATTATGGTTCTAGACAATTAACACTTGTTCAATTTTAATCCTTATACTTTTAAATGAAATTTATAAACAATCCTTATGGTTAATTTATTATTGATTTTCTAAAAATTAATACTTTATATTACATAGATCAAAACAATACTTTATATTGATTTTTTTTAAGTATAAAATAAAATAAAAAATGTTAAAAGGATAAAGACTAACTATGACCCCGTTTGATAACAATTTGGTTTTTGATAATTAAGTTTATAAGCACTACTTTCACCTATAAATTTCTTTATATACTTTTCACTGATGCTTCTGAAAACTAAGTCAAAATTTAAAATCTAAAAGAAAAGATAGTTTTTGTCTTTAGAATTTGACAAGGAATTCAAGTTTTTCTTTAACCTATGTAAAAATCATAACTGAAAATAAATTTCATAAAATAATAATAATAATACACAGAAAATTTAAAATGAAATTGTTATGGAAATCAAGCTATGTAATTGAACTAAAATTTGAATTTGAATTTCTTTTCCTACTTATGTTATGTATTAGTAAATAGTCAATTTTCAAATAAAGTCATCAAACAACGACCTTATTTTTGCATTCTTTTAAAACAATATTTGATATGTCGTTTCAATGTGGTGTATAGTTATTTGTGGTTATATATTTAAGGCACATCTTTACCTTTTTTATAAAGAGAATAAAATATTTCAAAATGAGCATTGATGCTTGTTGAAAAATTAATATGGATCCAATATATAATACAAAAGTCAAGCATGATATTTATAACAAGATAATTGGCAAAAAAGAATAATGTAATATTAAAAAATAACAATAGAGATAGTCAAACAAATAGATTGATAATTTAATTTGGTGCAATATTATCTACGTCTCGAGACACTTAATTGCAAATAGACAAATAGATTGCAAGCTAATTGTTTAATTCTTCCACTCATATATCGTTAAAATAACACTTGTACTACTGACCTCCAAACTAATTATTTGATTCTTCCACTCATATATCGTTAAAGACAAAAAAACAAAGGAATTAGAAGTAAATTTTTTTTGCTATGACTTCTAAGGGAGGTAAAAAGAAATATACAAATACTTTGATCCATTGAAGTTAGCCATCCACCAATTCTATTTTGTTTTTTATTTTTATAAAAAAAAATATATGTAAAAAATTCAAGGCCAAAATTCTTCTTTTCTTTGAACTAGTAAAGAAGCTATATAAAGGAAAATTACATTGTATGACAAATACATTTTAAAAAATCAAAACCATGACTTCAACTTTTTTGTAATTTCAGGTGTGACAATCACATAGAAATCAGATAGTAATCAAATTTTCAGACGAATTCTTTTTTACATGTTTGTAAAAAAATAAAATCTAAGAACACGCGTCCAATTTTATTTATTTTTTAATTAAAGTTGTAATTATCCCTTATGTAAACCCCTCTAAATTTAGAAGGGAAGACCGCAGCCTCTCTTGCCATTACAAGAAAGATAATTTATATTTAGATTGTCTTTTTTCCTCTTCAAAATGAAAACAATAGAGAATTAAGAATGAAGAAATTCTGAATAAAACAAAATTTCTGAAATAATAATAATATTATTAATAATACTAATATTATGATTATGATTATTATAATCATGATTGGTCCACAACCATTATCATATAATAATATTATCAAAATAAAAAATTTACAAAGGCAAAACGAAAAGGCAACCTTTTGGAGATTGGCCAATAGCATTTTGACACAAAATATGGATCTCTATCAGCATTGGTATCATCAGTCTACGATACCATTCTAATTAACCATAAAAAATTACAATTTGGATAAGTTCAAAATTTTATAGCATTTCCCAACTCTTTTTACTAATAATCTTCTTTTCACTAACTTCTCAACTATATACTGTTGAGACCAATCATAGATTATGTTATTTTTCAAATTAATGATATTTTGGTAATAAAAGGTTGACATGTGTTCAAAGTTGAAATAATTAAAGAAGAGAGTTGACAGATCCTACTGATATCGTATATCTTTGTTTTGATCATTGGATCAACTTAATTAATTTTATCCAATTTAGTAATAATATTTTGGTTTAGGTTCAGTTGGGCCGAAGAAACAGGTCCATGGACTAACTAAGCTGAAACCCAAAAAACCCACATGTGAATTTTATAAATAGATGAGTTCTTCTTCATTTGAGAGTTTCAAACCTAGAGAATTCTTCTAATAATAAAAAGACTCTCAAAACTTTTGAAACTGGCCACTTCTTGAAGACACAAGTGAAGGGATCAAATTCCATAACGGAAGCAAATGAACAGTTTTATTTTGTTTCTGGGAAGATGACAAAATGAAAAATATAAAAACAAACAACTCATGCTGTATTTAATTAATGGTTAAGAGGTATAAAAAATTAACATACTTTTGTAGAACTCTTCTATAATAATTCTAGTTTCTTTTTCAGCAAATTGGTCTTCTCTTTTTCAACACGATAGACGCCTCTAAAAGTTTTCCTTACTATATCTCTTGGCAAGGACACACTGATGGGAATGATTGTTGAAGGAGGAAAAATGAAGAGATTGATTTTTGCATAAGACCTTTCTTGGTTGGTTTTGAAAGAGAGCAAATTTGTGTATTAGGCTTTCATTTATCACAGAACGTTTTCTAAGTGTTTTAATGCCAAGGGAGAAACAACTGCCCACCTCCTTACTCCCCTTCATTGAAATTAATTAATTAAGGACAAATTTCAATTTATATCCTTGAATTTTAGGATTGTATCAATTTAAATTTTAAACTAATAATTGTATAACTATAAGACCCGTTTGGTAATCCTTTCGTTTTTGGTTTTTTATTTTTGAACACTAAACCTATTTTCTCCTCATTTCTTACCATGATTTGAATATTTTTTAAGTACAATGCTTGAATTCTTAATCAAATTCTAAAAATAAAAATAAAATTTTAAAAGTTATTTTTGTAGTTTTCAAATTTTGGCTTGGTTTTTTAAACTATTGATAAAAAGTATATAACAAAGGAAGAAATTTGGATATAGAAGTAGAGTCTATAAGCTTAATTTTTCAAAAACAAAAACAAGCTAAATGGTTATCAAACGGGGCATAAACTTTTGGGGTTATATCAATTTAAATCCTGAATTTTGGGTTGTATCAATTTAAACCCCAAACTAATAATTGTATGAATTTAAATACTGATTTTCATGAGTATATCAATTTAGATCCTTAACTTTCATAATTGTACTAATTTACACATTTTTTTTTAGATTTAGTTTGAAAAATATCGAGCAAAATATTTAAATTTTTTCAATCAAACTTATGTAAGTTTAGAGATTTAATCGATAAAATTAAATTTCTTACGCTATGTTTATCCAAATGCACACGATGAAGGATTTAAATTGATACATTTATGAAAATTTAGGGTTTAAATTGATACAACTCTTAAAATTCAAGGTTTAAATTGATACAATTATTAGTTTGAGATTTAAATTGATACAACCCACAATGTTCAAGGTTTAAATTGGTACAATTATTAGTTTATGGTTTAAATTGATATAACCCCCAAAGTTTAGGGGTATAAATTGATATTTACCCATTAATTAAGTAAGATTAAATAATAATTTAATTTAATTAAATATAGATTTGAATCATACTCAAACACACATTTATTTATTAACCTATAGTTTTAATATGAATCTCATCTACATTAATATATAACCTATAGCTTTAATATAAATCCTATTTACATTAATTAAATATTTCAATCACATTCAAATACATTAATTCTCCAAAAAATATATAGTTTTAATAATAATTCGTATTTATAATTGACTATATATAATATTATATCTATATACATTATATTGATTGCATTACATTTAATTAACATAGAGAAATTATTTTAAATAATAAAACTACTGAAAATATTTACAAATAATGACAAAATATCCCAGTCTATTTGCAATAGACTGTGATAGACTACTATCTGTGTCTATCATAACACAGATAAAAATAGATAGTAGTCTATCGCAGTCTATCACGATCTATTAGAGATAGACAGTGAAATTATTCTATATTTATAAATATTTTGGTTCATTGTTCTATATGTGAAAACAACCCATTAACATATGATTCCCTAAATTAATTTGAACATTTCAAACAATTCCTTCAAAATTTCCTATCCTTGTTAATCCATTGTGAGCTAGCAAGGAGATCTAATGGACCTACAGATTATACAAAGATTCGAGACTAATTAATTAAACTTTTTAACTAATTAATCAACATTCATTAATTATGGAGCAAACCACTATAGATCCATAGTTTCACTCTTATGCATTGTAGGTCATATTGCATTCATGGATATAGCTAGCCATTATATATAAGTTGATCATTCACGAGTTGTTCATAATTACAGCTGGGTCAAATGTCCATTTTACCCCTGTAAGTACCTTTACATCCTTAAGTACCATTGATCATCTAATGAATAATTTGTTTATTAAACCAAGTTCCTCTTGGGCTAATGAGAATGTGAGGCCCCATTGTTCAAGTCTCAAAGTCAACAGTTAAGAGAACTACTCATCTACTCACCATATACGAGAAGAAGTGAATTTTATCCTGTGAAATTGCATTCCTAACTTTCTACTCGGTCAAGTTCCTAAAATAGTAGGCTTATTGCGTCGGTGACTCGAGCCACACTCATCCATACAAATCAAAGGACTAACCCTAACAGACAGGAGTTTATAATTAACTCAAGATTAAGATCGAGTTACATATGATCATCTTACGAAATATTAATCTCTTCAATTAACGGAGTTATAAAGAGAGATTAATTATTTTGCAATCCAGTCTTATACAAACTCTTCATATAGGATACCTCCACTTACATGTCTCCACATGAATGACTTGGATTACATTGTTTGTAACGACTTCAAAGTAGGTTGTGTCCATAGTGTTATCAGGATAAGACACCCAACCTTATCCATCTACTATAGACCCACTAGATTATTACTTGAACGTAATCCTTTGCTTGTCAACTGCATACTATTCAAATCTCATACAAATAATTGTGGATTTTAATTTATTGGAAATAGTTATGCAAATTGAAGACATAATACAAAATAAAAATTGTTTTATTAATCATCAATAATTTGTTTATTTATTTACAAACCATAAGTTTAGGACATAAAAACTAACAACAAGTCCGTACAAACGTTCTTTCAGTATTTCAATCTTCAAGAACATCCATGTCCTGCTTCTTCAAACCAAGCATACATTAGAGAAAATCAAAAGATCAAATACTAGAGATCAAATCCTATCTTCATACATTAACATAAACTCAAATTCTTGAGCAGACATATATTCTTTAAAATTGTTGGTTAGTTATTAAGTTTTGTTTCATTTTAATTCTAGATATATATATTTTTTAAAATAATTATTTTAGTTTTCATATTCGTTTTATCATTATATGTTCAAAAGATTTTTCTTTTTGATAACCATGTTAATTCCATTACTGAGTAAAAACGCCATTAATTCACGAAGTACAAAAATTACGAACATCCTTACAACAATAACAAATTAACCAATCAAGATGGAAGGGGAAGATGAAAGATTTAACCCTCCCCACTTCCATATATTAATTAATGAGAGAATAATGGGATTGGAAAAAAAATTATGAAATAACCTCCTTCCCTAATAACTAAATTATTCCTGTCTCTTATACACATCTAGATGTGTATAAGAGACAGATATATATTAATGTTATATCTAATATAACACATAGCCTATAGTATATAATATATAATATAACCTATAGTTTAATATTCTCTCATTTAAACCATAATATTTAATATGAGTCAAATTCATATTAATTTTAATATTTGAACCATATTCAAATATTTATTTTCTCTCAAATAATTTTATATTAATTATGTCTTATATAATTAATTTCCATTATTAATTTGAATAACTCAAATTAATCTAAATTAATCTGATTATCTCTAATCCCAATTTAGCTAACAAGGGAACCTTATGAACCTATACATTGAACTCCAATGGTACTTGGTTAATTACTTGGTTAATTAATTAAACTCTTTAATTGAATTAACCAACTTCCATTAACTGTTGGTCACTCCATTAAAGATCGATAGTTGCACTCTTCGCACTATAGATAAATTTTTGTGTCCATTGGATATAACTAATCAACAATGCATAGACTATTCACAAATTGCTCGTAAGTACAACTATGCCAAAATTATCATTTTGCCCCTGTAGTTACATCTAACTTCTTAATACCATTGATCCCTCTAATGAACAATAAGTTATAATCCAACAACAACTAAACCCCACTCGGGCCAGGAGAGGGTGTGGCGCAATATGGTTCAAGCCCTAAAATCAGCCTTTAAGGGAGCAATTCTCTACTTACCTTAAGAATAGGGAATGACTGAATTCCTTCCTGTGAAGTTGCGTTCTCAACTCCCCAATCAAACGAATCTCCAAAATGATAGGCACATTGAATTAGCGAAACTGGTCATTCTCATCCATATAAATAAAGAGACAGCCTTCATAGGCAGGAGTTCACAACTCACTAAAGATTCAGATCAAGTCACCTATGGTCATCCAGATGAAATGTAAGTCTTTACTAACAACAGTGTTATATAGAGAGACTATTCATTTTGTGATTTGGTCTTATACAAATTCTTTGTATAGAATACCCCTGTCCGCATGTCTCCACATAAAGGACCAAGATCAGATCATTTGTAGCACTTTACAACAATTGTAACAACTACAAAGCGCGCCTTTATGTTTGGAGCATCGCGACGCCAAAGGAGGGCACCACGACAGTTGTGCTTGCCATCTAAGGCAGAGTCGCTATACTCCGCACAACATAACAACGCTACATCACTATGCTCATTGCCTTGTAGCGTAAGGTAAGCGTAATTAGTAATCACGCTCCAGCCTTACGCTTTAAGATAGTGCAGTGTAAAACTTCGCTCGATCATCTAAAATTCTCCAATTTTCTCTATTTTCCACTAAATCAAAGCCGAAAAAATATCACAAACGAACTGGACTAAGAATAATAGACTTGATAGCAAACAACTATGCCTTAAACAATGGGCCATTTACATATCAAATCAAAATTAAATGACAGCAAATCTAAACCCAATCTCGAAAACATCCAAACGAGCAAACCACATTCAATATACATCTATGTAGAATCAAAATTCCACCACTACTCTGAATTCCATTTTTAAAAATTAAAATTGGGACTCAAAAACCACGTTTTGATACCAATTGAAAGGATATGCAAATACCCATTGCAGAAGCGATCATGTCCCAATTCTAATTTTACAGAATATAAAGAAAATACAGAGAGCAAAAACACTATATACATAATCTAATAAGCATTCTTTTGTATAGAAATTAAAGAGGAATAAGAGATCTGAGGATCACATACCATTGAAGACTAAAAACTTCACATTCCTCTCGAAATCCTGAACGCTTCGAATTCTTTTCGAACTCACGAGCAACAGAAAATGCAGCAAATTTCCCAATCAATTGGACACCACCATGCAGAAACCTCAGTATTCTTGGGATAGAGAATCATTAAGAGTATAAGGGCTTCATAATTTGGAAAAAAAGGGATGAATGTTCTTGATTTGAGAGAGAGCCAAGGATCTCATCACAACACTTATATTTATACTAGAATGGAAGGGGAAGATGAAAGATTCAACCCTTCTCACTTCCATGTATTAGTTAATGAGAGGATAATGGGGAAGGAAAAAAGTTATCAAATAACTCCCTTCCCTAATAACTATATTATTTAATTAAATAAAAACTAATTTTTCTTTAATTAATCTAACATATATATAAACTAACTTAATATCATATATTAAAAGAAACATATATTATATCTAATATAACACATAACCTATAGTTTGTTTATATTATACCACATATAATATAACCTATAGTTTAATATTCTCTCATTTAACCTATAATATTTAAAATGAGTNTAACCTATAGTTTAATATTCTCTCATTTAACCTATAATATTTAAAATGAGTCAAATTTATATTAATTTTAATATTTGAACCATATTTAAATATTCATTTTCTCTCAAATAAAACTTTATATTATATAAATAATTATATATTAATTATATCTTATATAATTAATTTTCTTTATTAATTTAAACAATTCAAATTAATCCAAATTAATTTGATTCTGTTTAATCCTAATTGAGCTAATGAGGGGACCTTATAGACTTATAGATTGAAGCTCCAATAGTACTTGATTAATCAATTAAACTCTTAATTGAATTAATCAACTTCCATTAATTGTCGGATCACTCCACTAAAGGTCAATAATTGCACTTTCCGTACTATAGATAAATTTTTGTGTTGATTGGATAAACCAATCAACAATGCATAGACCCTTCACTAATTGCTCATATGTACAACTAGGCTAAAATTACTGTTTTGCCTCTATAGTTACATCTAACTCCTTAAGTACCACTATTCCCTCTAATGAACAATAAGTTATAGTCCAACTATAACCCAACCTTTCTTGGGCCAAGAAAGGGTGTGACGCCACATTGTCCAAGCCCTAGAATCATCCTTTAAGAGAGAAATTTCTCTACTTATCCTAAGAATAAGGTAGGAGTGAATTCCTTGTGAAGCTACATTCCCAACTCCCCAATCGAATGAATCCCCAAAATGATAGGCATATTGAGTCGGCGAAACTGGCCACTCTAACCCATACAAATCAAAGGATCGCCTTCAAAGTCAGGAGTTCACAACTCATTCAGGGTTTAGGTCAAGTCACTTATGGTCATCCTGATGAAATGTAAGTCTCTACTAACAACAGTGTTATATAGAGAGACTATTCATTTCGTGGTTTAGTCTTATATAAACTCTTTATATAAAATACCCTCGCTTGCATGTCTCCACATGAATGATCAAGATCAGATCATTTGTAGCACTTTACAATAATTGTAACAACTGCAAAGTGGGTTGTATATGTAGTGTCATCAGGATAAGATACCTAACCTTATCCATCTACTATAGACCGTTTAGATTATTGATAGCTTGTAATACAAGCTATTGTAGCCTTTTACTTAGAATTATGAGGGCTAATAAAAAGAATATGCGTCAATAATACCAAGAATTCATGTGAAAAAGTGAGCTTGCGTCGATCAGCACCAAAAATCCTCACTAACCTTATATCATGCGTTATTGCACATCAAAGTATCTATTTTAACAGATATTATAGGAATTGACCGCATGCGTCGATCTCAGACCACTGCAAGAGTAACCGCATGCAAAGGTCCATAAAGACTAGTTCGCTGCATGGAATGTTACGTCCACAAAGTGATAATCGTAATGGAAGATTGATCATCAAATGGGTGGAATGCATTGACACTTCAGGAGAAACAAGCTTGAACGCATACCTTGGAAGTATCAACAAGATAAGGTGATGTTGACATTTCCCATACCGCGACAAAGGTAGCAGTGAAGCAGAATGCAATCATCAATGCTGTCGACGTTTGAACTCTATAAATAGCGCCTTGGATCTTCACTTCAAATGATCCGAGCTTCTTCCCTAAGGCAGATCCTTGTGATCACAGATGAGAGCATGTGCAAGATTTTCTTTAAGAATTCTTCACCTCCACAACCCATTCCGAGTGACGGCCAGAGTTACGCCAAAGATAGACTCAAGAGAGATTTCTCTACCATCCATCCATGGCGCCACCAGCAACCTTGACGCATTTCGGATGAAAAGCAAAAGATTGTTTTCATCTAGCCTTCCATATCTCCTTTTACCTCTGTATTGTATTACATTTTGGCTTAAGACATTAATACAGTTTGTAATCAATACATATTTCAGTTCCTTCAACACTATTTTCATCATCTTCTTCTTCTTTGTCATCATCTACATTCATCATTTAGTTAAGCATCAAAGATAGTCGCATACTCAATCGTGTAGCCTAGAGATAGGACGCATGTAGCAACCCACCGAGAGGTATACGTTGCACGAGTATAGTGAGTTAGTCCTCTTCACTTGGTGTGAGGCTGAAGCAGCACTTGTCTATGAGCTATTGTAATGCTTGTCTATGAGCTAACTAGCCACAACTAACTGCCTGCGAAGGTAAGTAATAGAACATACTAAAGCAAAATAAGCCTTGTTTCTAGAGATAGGCACGATCTTATGCTCGACGCACATGCATTATAGAGATATAGGCATGCGATTGGACACCGAGAGGTGTGCGATGCGTTAGTGTGGCGAGTTGGGATTACTCGAGTGGCCTAACCTAATGAACATTATTATGCGTTAGCAGTTGCTGCATCTCTACCAATTCTCATAGTTAAAACTTCCATTGCTCAATCTATTTAGTTAGGAGTAGAAGTAGCACATAATCCATTAACTTCTGTCTTTTTTTTTTTTTTACTTTTATTCATCACCTCAAACGCATTTCTTCATAAATATTATTGAGTTACAAGTCCCCGTGTTCGACCTCAGATCATCCCGAGAAACTTATGTTCTTGTTATACTTGGCGAGAAGGCAAGAAAAATTGTGATAGGAAAGCAAGGTCATTGCATACGAGCTTAACTCATATTTCATAATTTCTAGTCTAACTCATGGTCATTGACGCATGGAGATTAATGCATAGCATAAGACGCATATTTCCTCTCTCTTCTTTCCCAACCAATAATTATCACTTAAACATGATCCACCTATATGTCTCTATATATATGTTTAAATTATAGAAGATAACCATGGATATTAATTTATTGGTTTTTGTTGGTTAATGCAACAAAATGTCAAATAAAATACCTCTTATTTTATTAAAAATAAAATAAAATGTTTGTACAATATAATTATAGACTACAAAACCATGAGATTTAGAGCATCAACCCCAACACAAAATAGAGGGTGAAATGGAAGGTCAGGGGAGAGGTTTAGGATCCACAAGTTGAAGAACCACTTGTCGGGACCCTTCGACGGTAGGATCATAGAAGGATGGAGTCGGTGGGAGCCACGACATTCTAGTAGCTCTGGCTCCACCTAATGCTTAGGATGATGAGGATGTAATGGCAGCAAAGATTGGAGAAGCTATTACATCATTTGTGATAAGAAAGATACAAGAATTAATCCAAAGTGTAGTGGCAAAGAAGATAACTCAAACTATTCGGACTCAGTAGATACCAGAACCACCAGTTCAGGTTCAACCAGCCTAGCCCTAGAACCACAATGTGTAGGACCTATCCATTGAAGCTAAACAATTGAGGGATTTCATAAAATACAACCCTCACACATTTGACGGGTTGCTGAAGGACCATACGAAGTCGAAGATGTGGCTATCCTCCATCAAGAAAATCTTCAGTTATATGATGTGTGTAGAGGACAAGAAACTCTAGTGTGCAGTCTTTATATTGACAAACAATGCAGAGATATGGTGACGTTTAATGAAAAAGATGATAGATACTAGTAGGGGCTAAAGAGCGTTTCTATGAAAAATACTTCTCCACCAACACACAGTACAACAAGTTCACTAAATTTCTAAATTTGACATAAGTGGTTATGTCAATGGAAGAGTATGAGCAGGAGTTTGATATGTTATCCTATTTTGCCCTTGAATTGGTGGTCACTAAGGTGGCAAGGACAAAAAGATTCATTCAGGGCCTGAGGAGCAGATTATGAAGCATGGTGCATGCTCTTGAACTTAACACCTATGCTGCAACGCTTTGAGTAGCCATAAAGATTAATGCTGATTTTCGAGAAGGGGATGAGTACAGAAGGTTATTAGGAGTAGAGACCTCAGCAGGACCACAAAGAAAGGCAGAGTAGAAGGCTTCCAAGCCTTAGCGAAGGGTCAACATTCAAATAGGTCATTCCGACACTTTAAGTAGCAGGCTACTGAGACAAGAGGGGCTTGGAGAGAAAAGCCCATTTGTAAGTCTTGTCGAAAAGCAACATTGAGGGAGTTGTTTGGCTCATACAGGGATATGCTATAAATGCAAGCAGGAGAGGCATATCCCTGAGCATTGCCCTGTTGTTCAGGTTACTAGAAGTAGGGATCAACCCTCGAATGCTTATGGGGGTTGGAGCTATCAACAACAACAAAGTCGTGTTTATTCAACCACTCAGTAGGAGACCAAGAAGCCAGACACTATGGCGACAGGAATACTCCCAATCTTGGGACACTATGCATTAGTGTTGTTTGATTCTAGCTTATCCCACTCATTATATCATTAGTGTTTGTGAAGCATGTATGTTAGAATTAGAGCTTTTGTATTATGTTTCATCAGTTTCTACCCTGTCTGGAGACATTATGGTAGCAAATGAAAAGATAAAAGCACGTCAGATTGTAATAACAAATCATACACCAGATGTGACTTTGAGTCTTGGACATGTGTGATTTTGATGTTATATTGGGCAAGGATTAGTTGCCTGCTAAGCATGCTAGTATAGTCTGTTCCCATAAGGAAGTGATTTTCAACCTTCCAACAGAAGTTAGTTTTAAGTTTAAAAAGGTCGAGATCATGGTCTTGCCTAAAGTAATTTCAACTATGAAAGCTAGGAAGTTGCTTAACTAATGTACCTGGAGTATCTTGGCCAGTGTGGTTGACACTTGAGAACCTGAGGCTGTCTTGACTTTATAGCCAGTGGTAAGAGATTATCCAAATGTTTTTCTAAAGGATATCCCGGGTTTGCCACCATATCGAGAGATAGACTTCACCATCGAGTTAGAGTCAGACACAACTCCAATGTCAAAGGCTTAATATAGAATGGCCCCAACAAAGTTGAAGAAGCTGAAGATTCAGTTGCAAGAGTTCCTTTAAAGATATTATACGTCCCCATGAGTCACCTTGGGGTGCATTTATGTTATTTATGAACAAGAAAAATGGTTTGTTGAGTTCAAGCATTGACTATAGAAAGGTGAACAAAGTAACCATTAAGAGCAAATACCCTCTTCCCAGGATTGATGACTTGTTCGATTAGTTACATGGAGCTATAGTTTTCTCCAAGATTGACCCTCGATCAGGTTACTTGTAAGGCCCGCACCTTACTTTTCCCTTTTTAACTATGTTTACTGTTAAGCTAAGTAAAATGTTAGCTTCAATATCTAAGTGAGATTGGATTTGTACATTCTGAAGTAAAAGATGAGTTTGAAACTGGAGAAAATGGTTAAGTGGGGAAGCTTAGCTCTCGTTCACACCATCCTAGCTCCACAAGGGAAATTTTGGCTAAGTGTTGATCATAGTAAAGGATGCTTGAATGTTGAGTAAGCACCAGGCGAGCATCGAGTGAGCGAGGAAGGAAGCAAGCGATAAGTATAAGTGATTAAGAAGGGTCGAGCATCAAGTAGATACTGCCGAGTGTTGAGTATATGTGAGTGAGGAAGAAGGCGAGTATTGAGGGTGAACGAGGAAAGCTCACATGTTAAGTTCGAGCGTCGAGTAAGGGCGAGGTTCGAGTGAGTTCCTGGCATTGAGTTTCCAATCCTCCCATCGAGTATTTGACAGAGAGCCCTGGAATTGTCTGTCGAGTAAGGACATTTTCACATCGAGTTTCTCCAACGAGTAACGAGTTGTTCGAAACACTCAGATTTAAACGCTCAGTTTCAGATCTCTCTTTTAGTTATCTGGACAGATGGCTTAATCTTAACCCTTGATCTCCAATAATGGGTGAGGTGGCTTAAGGAGATTTCAGTTGAAGGGTTGGATATTAGTATAAAAAAGAAGAGGAATTCAAGGGTTCGTTTTCGACGTTCTACTCAAGCAAACCAGACGAACTTGGTACCATTGGAAAGCCCTTCGAGTCTAGTTGCTGAAATTGAGCCTTTGAAAGGGAGATCTCATTGGAAAGAAGGTCGGAGAAGGAACGAAGAGTTGGAGGTTCTTTTTTGAACTTTTTCGGGCACTCGACGAAGAAATATAGATCTAGACCGAACCGTCAGGATTTTCGAGCTGAAACTTTAAGGTATTCTTGTGGACACCTTCCAAGTAAGTTTATAGAGGAACCTTGGCAAGAAAAGGTCTAGATTTCGAGTTATATATTTAATGGGAAGTAACCTTAGAATCTTTACTCAAGCAGGAAGTTAGAGTTAGGGCCATCGAGAAAGATTCAAGGGCCCAGATTAAACCACAGGGAGTTCCACACTGAAACTATGAGGTAACGTTGGTAACAAAATTCTAAACATTTTTGGAGAAGGAACTTTAATGAAATGGGTTCTAGTTTTCAAGTTATTTATGTTAGAAATTGAATCTGGAAAATGTGGACGATTGGGCAATCCATTGCCAAGTATGAGCTTAGTTAAAGAGTAGTCTCAAAAGGAAGGCCAAGTAACAACTAAACTTTTATTCTTTTATGTGTAGGAACTACATCCATTGGAGAGGCCTACAAAGCATAGGAAGAACCAAGCCCAAGGATTTGCGAGTGATTAAATTTTTTCAAATATGTCCATAAAAGGGACGTGCGATTCAAATGAATTTTATGCTAATGTTCATGGTTTTTCAAGAAACTAAAGTTATATTTGTATTTGAAATGAGTTTTGTTAATCCTAGCGTATGCTAAGAATGAATGAAAAGAAATGCAACTACATGTTATCAATTGTGAACATGCATGTGACCGATAATGATGCTATAATTTCCCCATGGATGCTATGTTCTTAATGTATCAGGTACCGAAGGTATAAAAGGTATCCAAGGAAGTACCTAAGGTGTTGATGGTACATAGTATACTCCACGTGCATATAGGTAGTTCTTTATGAGAGACCGAAGAATGGGTCTCCTGGCCACAGTCTTCATTTAAGGACCGAAGTATGGATCTCACGACCTTGAATGGACGTTGAGAGCTTGAGCTATGAATGCTCGTTCTGAACTACGTTTGCTAGCATGATTTAATATAATGCTACGATTAATGTATGATACTATGTAAGTTGCTTGAGGTTACTTTCTAGCATGTTATTTATTCTACATTAAAGCTTATGAAAGGTTTGAGAAGAAATGTATTTCTAAGTGTCACTTATTGGACAACCAGCTCACTATTTTCAAATATTTTTTTTTCCAGATAGCGGTCAGTTCCTTCGCAATTGAATCCTCTGTAGCTTGCCACCCAAAGTTTGAAGACCTTAGAGAAGAGCTTAGGTGAAACTTGTTTTGATGTACACAATTTTGGAAAGGAGTCGGGGACTTGTGAAACTTATTATATTTTGGGACACATGTTATCTTGGTCATCTTATTTCGTTGGATATATGTTTATTTGTTTTTGGAACTATATTTAAGACTTGCACTATTTAATTTCATGGATGTGTTTGTACCAAGTCGTTGCATATTCAGGTTTGAGCAGGTTCACTCAAGTTAAGCAATAAGTGCCGACACCTAGGTCGGTAACTGCTGCCGTCATATGCTCTTCCGATTTTAGGGGGTAAACTGGGAAGGGGTGTGATATTACCACCAGTTGCGAATTAAGGACAACAATATTCTTAAAACAACATTCCGTTCTAGATATGGACATTACGAGTTCATTGTAATGTCATTTAACTTGACAAATGCTCCTGCATTATTTATGGACTTGATGAATAGGATGTTTAAGAAATTCCTTGACACTTTTTTGATAGTTTTTATTGATAATATCTTGGTTTATTCAAAGACAGAGGCAGAGCATAAAGAACATCTACGAAAGGTTTTGGAAACTCCGACGTTGAATAATTTGTATGCTAAATTCTCCAAGTGGGAATTTTGGCTATGCTAGGTGTCCTTTCTAGGGAATGTGGTGTCAAAGGATGGTGTATCTATGGATCCAGCAAAGATTAAGGTAGTTACGAGTTGGCTTCGTCTTATGACAGTTAGTGAAGTGCGTAGTTTTCTAGGATAGCAGGCTATTATCATCGGTTTGCTAAGGATTTTTCTCGCATAGCTACTCTTTTAACTCAGCTAACTAGGAAGGGAGCTTCCTTTGTTTGGAGTAAGGTTTTTTAGGATAGTTTTTATAATCTTAAACAGAAATTGGTTTCTGCACCAGTTCTTACAGTACTAGATGGATCAGGAAGTTTCGTTATTTACAGTGATGTCTCCAAGAAAGGATTGGGGTGTGTATAGATGTAGTAGGGTAAAGTGAGTCACTGCACAGTTGGCATAGTTAATAGTAAAACTAAACTTGAGATAGAAGATCATTGATGCACAACAAAGCGATCCTTATCTTATTGAGAAGTTTGGCTTAGTAGGGTAGAACGAGATAGTGAGTTCTCAGTATCCCTAGATAATGGTCTCTATTATAATAGGCGTTTATGTGTACCTACAGATATGATGGTGTTGACATTCAACATGTGAAATTAATCAGAATCTTAAGTACTCTAACAACATTAATTTTAAATCTAAAACATGCAAGTTCAATAAAAAGAAGTAGGCTTTCTAAAATTTACATTTGAAGAACTCTTCAAATTTCTCAATCTCCAGTTGAAATCTCCACTCCAATGGCTTGTAGACCACCACTTGGTATTCCATACTATCCTCTTGGCCCTTAGATTGGATCGTGGGATAAAAAATGAGAGTAGATTAAAGGGAATTTCAGAATTTTGTGGTTTTTGGTTAAGTGTCTAGAGAGAGCACTTTATCTCTAAAAAATTAAACTGCCTCCATGAATCTCAGCAAATGAAATTGGTTTTATTCAACTTCATCATGCATTTTAAATGGTCCTTAGATTGACAACAAACCACCACCAAAATAAGTGAAAATTATAGGCGTTTTAAATTGTGGATTTTTCCAATTTAAAATGATTTCAACAAAATCATTTATAAAATGAATTTTTTTTTAAAAAAAATAAATTCTTTTAATTAATTTAAAAACAAATTCTTTGGACTCAATTTTAAATAAAACTAATTCAAATAATTAATTTTAAATAAAAAATTTAAATAATTAATTAAACAATTTATTTAACTAATTAGTTCAATATCTAATATTAAATTAATAAACTACCTATTCCAAACATGAATCCCTATTCATGTATTTTAATATTTAAATCATATTTAAATATTTTCCATTACTCCAATTTCGTTTAACTCGATAATTAAACATATAGTTATATCATATATAATTAATGATTCACTTAATTTGAATTTGAACGTTTCAAACTCTCTCATCACACTATTCTAAGGTTTAGTCCATTTATGAGCTAGTAGGGGGACCTAATGAACCTACAGATCATGAGCTCCAACGATTCAAGATTAATTGGCTAAACCCTTTTAATCGAATTAACCAACATTCGTTAACTATCGGGTCACTTCACTAAAGCCCAATAGTTGCACTATCCTCACTGTAGATACATTTCTATCCATCTAGTTTAACCATGATCAGTAAGTCAATCCTTCACAGGTTGTTTGTATTTACAGTCGGGTCAAAATTATTGTTCTACCCCTGCAATATATCTTGCTCCTTAAGTTTCTACTGATCCATTAATGAACAATTGGTTTATGGTCCTACCAATAATTCCAGTCCCTCTCAGTCATAGAGAGGGCGAGACCCTTTGTTCAAGACTAGGAGTCAGTACTTAAAGAAACAATCTATCTACTAACCCTGAAAATGGAATGAGTTCCATCTTGCAGGACTATGTCCCTAGCTATCTACCCGACCTTACCTCTAAACTGGGAGGCTTATTGAGCGGCGATGTTGAGCCACTCTCATCATTATGGATTAAAGGATAATCCCGAATAAACATGAGTACATAGTTAGCTCAAGATTGAGATTGAGTTACCTTAGGTCATCGAGTTGAAATAGTCAGTTTTAACAGTAAACGGTGTCATAAAGAAAAGTGACTATTTCGTGGTCCAATCTTATGCAAACATCTTTTGCATAGAATGCCCCCACTCACATGTCTCCACATGAATGGTTTTGGGATCACTTCATTTGTACCAAATACAAAGCGGGCCACATCCATAGTGTCCCCAAGATAAGATACCTAACCTTATCCTTATACTTATAGACTATTTTGGCTATATACTAAAACTTGATCCTTTTTTATGAATTTACATAAAGCTTAAGTATTCATGCTATGACCAGGGGTTCGTTATTTTATTGGATTTAGGTTATTACAAGTGTAATTTACATGTTCAATAATAACTTTATTGAATAAACCTCAATAACAATTTTATTGTAAATAGAATAAGTTTAAAGATTACAAACTGCAAGTTTTAAGACAAACAACCCAACAAGATAGTGACCTTAATAATAAATTATTAACAGAAGCTCATAGTTCCCAATTTTCATACATCTTGGTAGAACCAAGATGTATCAGGATTGAAAACGATATTATTGGTGGTATGATATGAAAAGAGAGATAGTAGAGTTTGTCAGTAAGTGTTTAGTGTATTAGCAAGTGAATGCTTCGAAACAGAAGCCAATAGACTTGTTGCAGCCTCTGAGTGTACTAGAGTGGAAGTGGGAGAATGTGTCCATGGATTTCATTGTAGGTTTTCCAAGAACAACAAAAGGCTATATAGTGATATGGGTCATAAAACTCACTAAACTAGCACACTTTACCCCAAGGAAGTCTACATATTCAGTAAACAAATGGGCTCAAATATACATGAAAGATGTGGTAAGATTACATTGTTGGGAATGGCCTAAACTTGCAATTCGTAAATGTTGTTAACATATTTTGTTTATCAATAAAAATGTTGTTGAGTTTTTATTCAATAAATTACTATCTATATTGTATCCTTCTATGAAAATCCAATAAACGAGTCCATGGCTATAACATGAACACTTTAACTATTGTGTGGTGACATAAAAATGGATCAAGTTTTAGTATGTTGCCAAAATGGTCTATAAGTATACGGATTAGATTGGGTACCTCATCCTGGTGACACTATTGCATGCGACCCATTTTGTATACTGATACAAATGATGTGATCCAAAACTTATTCATGTATAGACATGTTAGTGGGGGCATCCTATGCAATGAGTTTGCATAAGACCGAACCTCGAAATAGTAACTTTTCTTTATAAAAATCATTTACTGTTAAAACTGACTATCTCAAACTAATGACCTAGGGTAACTTGATGTTAATCCTGAGCTAACTATGAACTCCTGTTTATTTGGGATTATCCTTTGATCTGCATAGGTAAGAGTAGTCCAACAACATTGCTCAATAAGCCTCCCATTTTGGGGATAAGACCAGATAGATAGCTGGGGACATAGCCTTACAATATGGAATTCACTCCTACCTAATTTAAGGTTAGCAGATGGGTTGGTCTCTTAAGCGCCGATGTTTTGTCTTGAACAATGGGGCCCCGCCCTCTCTTGGAAGAGAGAGTTATGATTTATAAGTTGGACTATAAATCAATTGTTCAATGGAGGATCAGTGAGAGCTTAAAGAGCAAGATGTATTTTCAGAGGTAAAACGGTAATCTTTGACCTAGTTATAAATATGAACGACCTTTGAAGGATTAGCTTACCGATTATGGTTAAAATGGACAAAAATATATCTATAGTGAGGAGAGTGCAACTATCGAGCTATAATGGAATGTCTTGGTAGTTAACGAATAGTGATTAATTCGGTTTAAAGAGTTTAACCAATTAATTACAAGTTGTTGGAGCTCATGATCTGTAGGTCCATAAGGTCTCTCTACTAGCTCGTATTTTGGATTAGTAAATTGAGTAATCTTGATAAGATTTCAAATTCAGGTTTAGAATTTGAAATGTTCAAATTCAATTAGGGCTTTTATTTATTGTATTCGATAAAATTAAATGTTTAATTTTATCAAAATTAAACGAAATTGGAGAAACGATTAATGTTTAAATATAACTTAAATATTAATTATATTATATTAATTTCATTTTCATGGAATGGGTTTTTATTAATTTAATATTAGATATTAAATTTATTTTAATTAAAAGGTTTAATTATTTAGTTTTATTTTAAAATTAATTAATGGAATTAATTTTATAAAACTAATAAATAAAATAAAATAAGTTTAATTTACTAAAATGATTTTTGAAATCATATTTTGAAAATAAAAAAAAAATTCAAAGTGGAGATTTCCAAAAGTTGGAAACCTCCACTATGAATTTAACTTCCTTATTCACTTCTCCATTTTCTCCATCAAATAGGAGTTGTCCTTCATGCAAACCATGTATTTGCATGGTGAAAGCTTTATAAATTGAAATGCTGAAATGAATTATGATTCATGCTTACTAAGAACTTCAATATAAACTCTGTGGAAATCACCAATCCCTCTTCATATCTTATATATTTTCAGCTCAATTTAGTGTTTCCACTACATAATCCTTACAGGAGAATAGTAGAGAAGATCTTGGTGGTTGTCTACTTGAAGGTTAAAGCTCTTTTACGTGGATTTCAGCTAGACTTGAAGAGGATATTTCAAAGGTATTGTGTTCAGCAAACTCTCTTCTGTAAAGGTTACTTTGAAGCATGTTTAAACTCAAATTAAGTATGATTAGAGTGCTTATTGATTTTGTTTTTCCTCCGTTGCATGTTAATATACTCTAAAAATCGGTATCAGAGCATGATTTAAGCACTCAATTGTTGTTAATTTGAGTTGAGTGGCCGTTCTTTATGAACTGTATGAAAATTATGAATTGATATGTTTTTTTTAGTGTTTTGGCATTTGAATCTTTTCAATTATGTTGTAACTCTTGTAATTGGCTCTTGTCTTATGGGCCGCATTTGAATAAGCCATCGCAAAGTTTTGAAGTATTTTTGAATGAATGCATTCTCAAAATCTAAACACAAAATTGCGGTGAATGAATAAAAGTTTTTGAGCAAAGGCTTGTCGGATCTAAACTTAGAAAATATCTTTTTGATGAAGCAGCCAAAGTGGAGGAAAGCATTGTGATGATGGTCAGAGGTGTGTGTAAATTATATTCTGAGAAGCTGGTCATCGCAAAGGAAAGCATGAAGGTGAGTTAGAATTTCTTGAGTATAATGCATGCTTGAGGACAAACATGATTTTAAGTTTGAGGGTGTGATGACATGCAGAAATGCATGTCATCTTAGGCCTTTTACTTAGAATTATGAAGGTTATTAGGTAAAATATGCGGCAATTATGATAGGAATTCACGAGAAAGTGAGCTTGCATCGATTAGCATGTTGAATCTCAGCTAACCTGTTATTTTGCGTTATTATGCGTTCAATGTTCTATTTTTGTAGCTAACGTAGGAAATGAACGCAAATGCGAAAATTGGACCATCGCATAGACGACCGCATGCGGAGAAACACTCCATCACAAAGGCAAACGTATCGATCAACGCATGGATGTTGCGGTAATCAGCCGTATGCATCCATTGCATGGGAGTTGCGCTCGTCAAGCGATTGCGGTCATCATGTAGAGTTGCGGTATTAAGCGAATGCGGTCATTGAATGATTGCAGCTACGCGACAACGCATACTAATGGGATCAGTGCAAGGTTGGTGGAATGGACGCATCAACGCATCTACCTCGAGAAAATCCAAAAGAGATGCTGACATTTCACCTACCACACCGTTAGTGGCAGAGGTTCAAAAAGGACTAACGTGCCAAATGTCAGACCCAGAGCAGTCCAATTAATGCTGTTGGCAACCCAAGCTCTATAAATAGAAGCCGATGAGCAGAAATTCAAGTTATCCAAGGTTTTCGCCTGAGGTTCGCCTAGGGTGGATCCTTGCAATCCAGACAAACGCGTGAGAAGATGGCTGAGGGTCCTTCACCTCCTTCATCCATTCCGAGTGATGACTGGAGCTAGATCTCGAGAGAGTTAGCTCCTCCGCCCATCCATGGCACCACCGACAACCTTGCATTTTCCTTTCTTTTCTCATATTGTATTGTATGAAATTTTGGAATTAAGGAATTAATACAATTTGTTTTCAATGCATTTCTCTGTTCCTTCGATTCCATCTCCATCTTCTTTGCTTAGCATCTTTACTTTCATTGTAACATTTAGTGGGATTGCTTGGGTATCGCATACTTAGTCATGTGGATTAGGGATATGAAGCATGTAGCAACCCACCGAGAGGTGTGCGTTGTGCGAGTATGTGAGTAATCTTAATTTCTTAGTGTGAAGCTGCTACAATACCTGTCTATAGGCTAACGCATTGCTTGTCTATAAGTGAAGTCAGCAATAATCAACTGCCCGGGAGGGTAAATGGTTGGACGCATTAAGCAATGTATGCATTGTTCATTAGGGATAGTAACAATCTTAGGTCAACAAAGTTCATGCGGTTACCTTGTCCTATGAGCGCATCATTCATCATTTAGGAATACTTGGGAGAGTAGTCTAAAGCACAAATCTAAGACTCGGGAGAGCAGATTGGAATGCATAGGTAAGAATGGAGAACTTAGGGATAAGCTCCTTTTGCTTCACACAGCGTATGCACCCTACAGAATGGATTTGCATGCGTCCAAGAAGTAGGATATGGTGGCGGTATGCGGTCATCTAGACATTTATGGATACACACCGCATACATCCTAGATTTAGGCTTTTAGTGTGTGTAGCATGATCGCATGGTTTATGTTGACTCAGATTGCCCTTGCAGTCACTCTTAAGGGTTGCAATGAAATCATCTCCGCATTTTATCTATTTTTCCACACATTCATTTCATGTCAAGGTTTGTCGTATCTCTACCTTTCATGCATATTCTTATTGCGTTGTCTGTTAGATAGGAGTAGGAGTAGGATTAACTTAGAAACATCCCTTCCATTCTTTTATTCAAACCGCCGCATGCACATTACCTCATACATATAGCTACAAGTCCCTGTGTTCGACCTTGAATTACCCGAGAAACTTGCGTTCGCGTTATACTTGGCGTGAGCGCAAGAAAACTTGTGGCAGGACGCATAGTCATCGCATACATTCATTAACGTATTATCAGTCCAACGCATGACCATCGACGTATGACTATCAACGCATATCTTAGGAACATGCATCACATACTGCGTCCACGGGATTTTGGTTGTTGAGTAAAATTGACTCTAAAATCTTCGCCATCACTCATCTACATCCATCTTTCTTGTGTGGCCTTTTATAAAGATGGCCAAGATTAAGTTGATGTAGATGAGGGCACTTTGTCTATTGAGTTCGATGGTGAGATAGCTAAGTTTAATATTTTCAATGATATGATAGCTAAGTGAGATAACTAAGTTTAATCATTTCATAGTCCTATCTTATACAACTCTTTGTATAAGATACCTCCACTTGCATGTCTCCACATCAACAATTACGATCAAATCATTTATAACACTTTACAACTCTTGTAACAATTAAAAAGTGGGTCGTATCCGTAGTAGTCACGAGGATAAGGCACCAAACTGTAAACCCTCAAAATTTCACTCTAAGTAAATTAGGCTAGAACTTGGATAGTAAGGACGTTTAAAAAGGGATAAAAGAGGAGGAAAATACCTTAAGTGTTGAAACTAGACTTTAAGGGCTAAAAGATAAGTTGTAGGTAAGTTGAGTAAAGAGGACAAAAATTTGGCTAAGTGTGGGAACCATGCATTGATGCCATGTGTTGGGTGAGGACTTGGAAACAAGACTTTGTCATTGTGAGGTTAGGCGTTGACCTTGTCATTTAGAGTTAAGTTGTTGGTTAAAGATGGAAGAGGAAGGCGCGGAGGTTAGCGGACGCATGAGGTATGCGACCACCAAGGATTCTTTGAGGTTATGTGGCTGAGCCCTTGCCAAGAACTAGAAATGATAGGATGTGCGACAACTGAGTGATTCGAGGTTAGTTGAATGCATGAGTGGGCCGAGGAAAGTTCCTTAGGTTGAAGTCATGCGATGGCTAAGCCATCTTGAGGATAGGAAAGCCTTATGGACGCATGTAACAAGGATAGCCTAGATGAGGATACTTGGCATTGGATTGGGTTGGAATACGATGAAGAAACCATGCAACAACCTAAGTGTGGATGATGAGCATATGAGAGGGATGCGTTGGCCAAAGAGGGTATGCGCCAAGGAGAGCCATGCTTGGGAAGGACTATGCGACCAAGGAGGAGCATGCGATGGTCTTGAGGTTAATGTGGGCATAAGAAGAGCCAAACGTTGGACAATGGCATGCGATGAAGAGGGGTATGCAGCTGTAGGGTGCATTATGCGTTGTTAAGAGTGACTTGGAGAACAAGATTAAATTAACAGCTAATCTAGACAAGAGGCTAACTAAAGGGGATTTGGGCTTTGACGAAGGTGAGGTGGATGCACGAGAAGATGTGCAAAGTGGAGGTTTTGCATTGGCCAAGAGAGATGCGGATACTTCAGGGTAGAGGTGTCAAGGGCAAGCATCGGAAATACAAGGAAGAACCACCTGGACATGCAAAGAAGCGGAGGTGTCAAGACTTGGGCAAGTTTGAATGCCTATAAATAGGAAAAATTTGGGGAGTAAGTTATCAAAATTCACTCGTGCAAAATAAGTGAGATTAGTGTGAGAGTGTCCAGAAGAGATGTAGTCGGTGACCTTAGGCTACCATTAATTTTGGAGTTTTGAAGAGGGAGGAATTTGAGTTGGAAGACATAAGGCCAGCTGGAAGCATAGGGCAGGCATCAATGCCATCGACTTGATGCCCAACGCATGAACGCGAGCCCCACTTCTATCGAAAAGTGTGTGGACGCCCAACGCGAGGTGCGCATGGATGACCATCGACAGGCATGCACGGACACCTATTTCCAGGCGTGCGAACACCTGTCAGCATGTACTATCGCGCGGTTGAGCACCCCAGCGCACACTTGCGTGCGTCACACCGCCCAGCCCTCGTGCGCCCGATCACCCAGAACTGTGTCACGCCCATCCTATGCAAGGCCTGACACTCAGCAGCGCCCATCCGCACGCTACAACGCCCAACCTTGCAGCCATAGCGCCCGTCAACCTACAAAATAACCTCCATAAGTTGTGTTTTCGAAAGTTAAGCTTATTTTTGGTTATTTTAAAGTGGGTAAGCTAATTATTTTACTTTAAGGTTATTTTTTAGACTAAAATGGAATTATTGGAGGAACTTTGGACTAATTTGGGATTTCTTTGAAAAGAAGTGGAATTTAAGGAATTCGAATTAGGAGTTGTTCTTGGAGAATTCCTGAGAATGTAACAAGAGGACTGTGACTGGTTTTAATTATTTTTGTATGTTTGAATTATATATATATGTGTAATGTTGGAGAATAGGTATGATCGAAAAATGTGTTTTCTGAATTTTATTGGTTGATGTGATTCTTGTTATTTTGCTTGTTGTGATTTAGATTGGAAACTAGGATTGTACCTAGCATGTCTAACGGGATATTGTCAACATGTGCACATTCGGTGGGCTATAAGGGTACTGGGATTGTTTCCACATCATTCATATCAGGAATTCAAGGGAATACCCAGGGAAATACATGATCATGCTAGGGATATTCAGTTACTGAGCTGGGAGGGTTGCATTCTTATGTGTGATGATTGATTGAGTATAAAATTGGTTTCCCAAAAATGTTTCCATAAAAAAAAAAACCTTGTCTCATTTAAAAGGTACCACTCATTGGGCTATTTAGTTCACACTTTTCAATGTTTTATTTCCCCCTAGGTAGTAGAAGCGGAATGTTTTGGGAAAGATTTATGCCAGAGATAACGTACAATAGGGAGACAAAGAGGACCCATACATCTGGAAGTTCTGGTCAGTTAGTAGGCTCTATTCGAAGTACCAGAACTAACATTCCAGGTAGAATAACAAAATAATCTTCATGTGAGGTTTGTGTTGAAGATTCCCAAAATTTTTGCCTATTCTGCCAGCAACCCAGACATACTTAGGGAGAGTCTACTGAGCAAACAAGATCTTCAAGAAATTCAACCAATCTTACCAAAACCTTATTAACTCCAAGATTCTGGCAAAATGTGGCTAATCCAGTGACAATCGGTGACTGTTTGGACCAATGGTGACAAATTTTGAGCATAACAAATGACTACATTGTTGGACACGAACCACTACTGCATGCGGTGGTGGCTCGACAGAACAACGAACCGAAGGCCAGTGGACGGACGACGCACAACGATGATGGCCGGCTGAGTGGAGACGATGTTAGACCACAGACGATTATCGATGACGAAGGGCTCCCGATGAAGTCTTAAGCAAATGGCTGGAAGAGAGAGAGATTTCGTGAGAATGGAAGGGAAAGGAAAAAGACTTGTCTTTGGCTATGTGCGGCTTGAAAATTGCTTAGATGGTTCACTTCCCTTTAGCTTGGTCAAAACCCTAATTGACTAGTCACATAAACTCATATAAACAAACATAAAAAGCTTTTCCTTTTCCTTATTAATCACTCATCCTCATAGAAAATTAATCTTCAAATGCTACTAAATCAATTATCCCTTTAACAACTTTAAATTCAAAATTCAAAAAATCAATCCACTTACCAAATTGATTCCAACTCTTTTATCAACATAATCTAAATTAATTATCTTCTCAACATCGGCTTCCAAATACCAAATTAATATCCAATAAATTTAAGATAATTTATTTAATTTTTTAATTAAATTTAGGATGTTACAATTCCTTTAACATGATCCACTTGTATGTCAACCACATACATGTTTAAGTTACATAAAACAACAATGAATCTTTCTTTAATGGATAATTGCATATATCAACCATTATTTCAAATAACATATTAATTACGAGGCTTTAGAGCATACATCCCAACAATCTTCCATTTGCACTAAAGCCGGTGAGACACAATCCAATGGGACATGTACCCTAGGGCATACTCTATACCTAACATGCCCTCTCACTTGCCCTAAGACTACTAGAGACATGTCTCCTAGTCCTAGATATTCTAACAGATCCTCCCACACTTTAGCTTAGAGAATCCTTTTATATATTCAAAATTGTTATGTCAATAAATACCATATGGTCACTACCATGATGTTCTTCTCATTCTATTTTTATTCCTACATCTTGATGTTTATAAATATCTTGATACTTAGTCCTTACACCACATTATCTTATAAAGTTGATAGACTAATTTATATCTAAAACAACTTTCAAATATGTTGGGATATACCATGGTTATGTAATTTATTGCTTCACAAGAAAAATATTGCTTTATAGTCTAATATACACCACTTAGGATAAAACATAGATTTCTCTAAACCCTGTATGAGACAGTGTATCTCATAGAAGATCAAATCCTAAACTTTATACACCAATGTCTCATAAATTTTAATTTTCAAACTCAATGGTCATACCGTCGATTTAACTAATATACCTAACAAATTATATATTAAATGTTAATTAATTCTCATGTAAGAATTACATCCCCTCAACACTTGAGGTGTCTTAGGATACTTTTCTTTAGACATATCAACTTCATTATAGAATGATTGACTACCATTTCATCTGAAGCTATTGCATCGAACATTCAACAACAACTTTGTAACATAAGATACATGAGATAAACTTAACATCATGTCATCGACATCTCTATGTGGACATTTAGTATACAAAATCATTTTAAATCAACCCTTTGAAATTGGTTAAATAGTCGAGCTTTCATACTGATCTTTACTTCATCCATAATGAACAAATATAAATATAAAATAGATAAATACCTACTTTTCATTTTCTTGTCATTGCAAGAACATTGTCATTGTTTAAAGTCATGGGTTATGATACTATATCAAACTCTTCTACCCAGAGATCTTAATTGCAAAATTTCTTTCTCAAATAAACATCATAAGTTTTTTGCAAACCTTTTCCAATTCAATCTTTGAAAATTTTCTTGATTTGTGTAAATGAATTGAACATCTTTTTGTCAAAAAATTAATTCATATTTACATATCTCATATGCAATAATGAAGCAAATAATGCATAAAGATTCTATTATAATAACTAGTGAGAAAATTGACTTATAATCTATTTTCACGTACCACTTCCAGCATTGATTTTATCCTTCAACCAAGAGTCTTACTTTTAAGATCTCTATCTCCTAGCTCTACACTCTAAAGTCTCCTTTTTGTAGATCCGCTCATATTCTCTGGGTTTTACCCCATCAAGAAAATTTACAAAAATAGATTGAGATTAAGTACAAATACTTTATCTCAAGTCTTATGACTTTGACATAATTATTTTTTGTCAACATCCTTATCCATATACTACAGATCATTTAGGTTACTACTTAAACATGATTCACCTGTATATTAACTACATACATGTTAAAGTTACATAAAATAACCTTGGATCTTTCTTTAATGGATAATTGCATATATGAAATAGTCAACCATTATTTCAAAAAACATACTAACTGCGAGGATTTAGGGCATACATCTCAACAACAAGCAGATTTGCGCTCGGTTTCCCCACCATCAAATTTTTTTCCAGCTTTGAATTCAATATTTTTATTTTGGTTTGCTTTCTGGTGACAAGGCCAATATTGATGCAACAACAAGAGGGCTGGTAAGACATTGATGGAAGCCTGGCAATTGATCTCCACCATGGTTGAAAATTTACAACACTTTGGCACTATAGCAACCGACATACCCTCTTCACAATTATGAGAGATAAGTGAGTTGAGATCTCAGCTATTTGACTTGACTACTCTTGTTTAACAGATGGCATAAGGAGGAGCTCAACAAGTCAAGGTTTGTGAAGCATGTGGGATAGCCGATCACTCTTCCAAAGTATGTCCTCAAGCCCACCAGGAAGTCAATGATGTAGGAGGATTTCGAAGAAATTATGACCTCATAGTCATAGTCATGTCAATAGTCAAGCAACTTCATCTTCTCCAGGTATGTCCCCAAAGGATATTATTAAATCCCTTGCTGTTCATTCTTTTAAATTTCAACAGGACATCCACCAGCTTCAAAAGGATTCTACTCAGCTATCCCAAGAGACTAAGTCATCTCAACAGGAAACCAGAAGTAGGTTTAGTAATCTAGGTACTCAAATCACCTAGTTGGCAATTGCAATTAGTAGATTGGAGAACAAGACTTTAGGTAAATTGCCTACTCAGCTTAACCACCAGAACGTGATTGCTATTACCCTAAGAAGTGGCAGGAAGATTCCTTCTGCTACTTCTACACCTGTTGCCCCACATCTTCCACCTTCTATGGACTCTTCTATTGAGGTACAGAAGAGCGATGAAGCTCCGAAGCAGTACCATCATCATCAAAACCCAAGGTAAGGGCATCATCTTCATCCCCTGTGGATACATCTATAGCTAACGCTCCATTTCCTAGTAGGCTTGCCAAGCAGAATAAAGAGGATAAAGATAAAGAAATATTAGAAATGTTTAAGAAGGTGCAGATAAACATTCCTGTTCTTAATGTTGTGTAACAAATACTGAGGTATGCTAAATTTCTCGAGGAACTTTGCATAAACAAGAGGAAAGTAAAGGACAAAGACCGAGTTGTGCTAAGTAAAAATGTTTATTCTCTTCTTAAAAAGAACATGCTTGAAAAATATTGAGACCAAGGTTTGTTTACCTTGCCTTGTTTGATTGGTGAAAAAAAGATCGTGCAGGTTATGCTTGGTGCTTCTATAAATTTGATGTCTTATCATGTCTATGTGGAATTGAAATTGAATAACCTTAAAAAAATTGTTATATGTATTCAATTAGCTGATCTTCAAAAAATTGTTATAAAGATATTTTTGTGCAAGTTAAGGGTTTAATATTCCTTACTGGTTTCTACATTTTGAAAATGGATGAGTTGTCTTCTCCCTCTTCTTCTACTATTCTGTTAGATGAACCCTTTATGAAAATTGCTAAGACAAAAATTTGATGTTTATCTGAGTTGCTTGTCAATAAAGTTTGATGGAGAAATAGTTAAGTTCAATATTTGTGATGCTATGAAATTTTCCAAGGAGTATATGTCTTTATGCTTCATTAATGTTGTTGGGACTATTGTTGAAGAATGTTTTTGGTTGATAATACTGAATTCAATGCTCTTATGCCTCCTTTGACTGATTTTAGCAATGTTGAATCCTCTTATGATGATTATGTTTCTCCTCAAGTATAGAGGATTGAGCTCAAGCCTCTCCCCACTCACTTAAAGTATGCATACTTAGGTGAAGAGAATACTCTTCTAGTCATTATTTCTAGAGAGCTGACACCTGAGCAGAAAGACGTATTAATAGGCACATTGAGGACCTACAAGAAGAAGATTGGACGAGTCTTAGATGTGTTGGGATTGGTGTCCTAATTTTCTCGGTGGTCTCATAATTTGTAAACCTTTTGTACACACATTGTTATTAATAAAATAAGAGTTATTTTATTTTCATTTACACTTATCCAATAAACTAAGATTCGTGGTTATTTCATGTAACTTAAGCATGTATGTGAGACATACAAGTGGATTATTCCTTATGTAATAACCTAAATGGTCTGTAGTATAAGGATAAAGGAGGGATACCTTATCTTCGTGACACTACCACTACTACTACCACTACTACTACTACTAATACTACTACTACTACTACTACTACTACTACTACTAATAATAATAATAATAATAATTTCCAAATTGAATAATTTCAACATCAATAATTAAATTCCCGCAATTACACTTAAGTCCAAAAATTCAAAAAATGCCCACAATTAATAAAAAATTACTGAAATTACATTAATAATAAAAAAAATTTCGAGGTGTTACACATTGACACATAAATATATCTACAGTGCGAAGAGTATAGATGCGGGTCTTTAGTGGAATGAGTCACAGTTAATGAATGTTGATTAATTTAATTAAATAGTTTAATTAACTAATCTTATGTCATTGGCGCTTCTATCAATAGGTCCATTAGGTTTCTTTGCTAGCTCATTAAGGATAAAACAAAAAATAATTAGTTTTGGAACAATTTGAATTGTTCAAATTATATAAGGGAACGTAAATTAATTGTAAGAGATGCAATTAAGTATACGGATACATTATAATATAAAGTTAATTTTGAATGAGATTCAAAAATTGAACTTTATAATATAAGAGAGATATTTATACTTTGAATAAGATTCAAATATTCATTTATGTGAATGATATTCATATAAAGACTATAGGTTTAAATTAATATAAATGAGATTCATATTAAAATTATAAGTTATGAGAGAGATATAAATATGATTCAAATAAAAGTTAGTTTAGATATGAGATATTAAAGTTAATTAATTAAATAATGGGTTGTTTTTAAATATAGAAAAATAAACCAAAATATTTATAAAATATGACAAAATTTCAGAACTATCAATGATAGATGTTGATAGACACTGATAGACATTGATATTGATAGACACGAATAGAAGTCTATTAGTGTCTATCAACGTCTACCATTGATAATTCGAAAAATTTGCTACATCTTATAAATATTTTCAATAGTTTTATCATTTAAAATAATTTTTCTTAAATAATTTATTTATTTTTAGTTAAATTAAATTAAAGTTAAATGAGTTTTAATTTTAGTTTTATTTAACTAAAAATCAAATTAATTCCCCTACAATGTAGAGGAGTTATGGAGGGAGTAGGGAGGTAGAGTAACTCCATTCTCACATTAAAAATGCAAGTAGTTTTGCTTTTTGGGTGAATCATGAATGCATGGTTGAATGTGAAAAACTCTCTCTCACTCCCACACAAGGGATCTCTCTTGAGAACGAGAAAAGAAAAATCTCTCTGCAATTTTTCTCTTCAAAAGTTTTTGGATCCCACAATCTGAATTCTTCCTGAAAATAGCAAAGTAGCCAAGTGGTGGTGTCTTAATTCTGTTTGTGGAATTTTGTGTTCGTTGGTTTTTATGCAGAGTGGAAATTTCTTGAAGACCGTCTTCAAAGGTAAGTTTTCATTCCTTTCCTTGTATATTCATACTTATTGTTTATCTGATATGTTTTTATCTATTTTTTCTGTTTTTCCTTAATTAAATTCAATGGTACGGGCATTCGAACACGAGATTCCATCCTCTCAAAACCAAACCTAAGACATAAACAAAAATTAATTCAACCGCAAAAGAATATCTCAAAACCACATATCTATTTCAAATAATCCAAAACACTTACCAAAATTACCAACACCAATCCTCAACACCCGCATGACAACACGCTAGCACGTCGAAAAAAATCCAAATCTAGTATCCAAATGTCATAGGTAAAGTTGAATTATGCTAAGATTCATTGGTTAATCAATCTTAAATCAACTGAACCCACAAAACTTCCAACACCCACAACCACAATTGGCGGCTACCGACAGACGGTGTTGCTGGGAGTTGGCGACGGTGCGCCGCTCCAACTATCAACGACCAGATCTGAGAAATAAGAAAATTGTGAGAGAAAACAAAGGAGTAGAGCGAGATCGGCGTGAAGCTTGAGGCTTGAGAGAAAGGAAGTCGACTTACCAGTGTCGTATGGCTGGACAGCGAATGTTGACCATGGGTAGTGATTCAGTGACCGAGGCGTTCGACGTGCACCGCTGTTAACGGAAACGCACGGCTGGGCTGTGCAGGCAGACGGACGCATGAGAGAGAGAGAGAGAGAGAGAGAGAGGGAGACGTCGTGCTACGACCTTATCAGCGGCGAGCTTCTGGCAGCGCAAAATAAATGGCTTCTTCTCTTTTTTTTTTTTTCTTCTTTTTTTTCCCCTAACTTATATTTATATATATTTACAAATTAACAAGTCAAAACCCTACTTTGATATTATATATATGTGTGTGTGTATGTATTCCTCCTTAAATTCTCAGTCTTCCACCAATTTAAATTAAAAAATTCCAAATGTTCTTTCTCAAATATAAATTTAATTAATTATCATATCACATCAGGGTAAAAAATTCCATCAATTGATCGTATTTACTTAAAACTATGAATTTTGTCACCTTTACTATTACTGTGATCATTACCTCTTAAAGTCAAATGATAAGGATAAAGGTTAAAGTGTAAAAATTCATATTTTTTCCTCTTGAATAGTAACAATAATGGTAACCAAAATGGTAACGATATTAATGTGACTAATTTACCAACATAATTGGATTGAGCATGCTCCATTTGTCAATCATTTTGCATTTTTTTTATTATAGATTTGGAAGTGGATCCCATTTTTCAATACAAATATACAACACAAGTAAACAACACCAAAAGTATAATTGAGACTCGCTTTTTACATTATCATTTATTGATTACCTTTTTACTGGAGTAAGCCTAGCCTATATTTGCTTAAAAACTAGTGCAATAATCAATGTTGGTTGGGATGTTCATACATGGATCCTTTTAACTACAACAACAAATAGTCACTTTTAATTTTTCCTTTTCACTAATAATAGAAGTATTTGGTAAGTTTTAAATCAAATGATAAAAATGATAATGAAAAATTAAAACTTCAATTGAAAAGCATTGATAACTAAAAGAAAATGGAGGTTAAAATTTCATTTTGAGTTGCCTATCTTAGGGTACCATTTCATTTTTGTCATGAATTTTCACTTGTATAATTTTAGTCATGTATTTTCCATACGTCTTAAATTTAATTTTTTGAAGTTAATTTTTATCAAGATTATTAATTTTTTTTTTGCTTAACAATTTTAGTCCGTTATCCTTGTTGCCTGCTTTTGTTTGCCTAATTTGTTTTTTTTTTTTTTTTTATATATATTTCAAACCATTCAAATACACATAGTTTTCTCAATTTTCAACACTCAACTAAAAAGTCAACTTAAAAACTTCACATATATTTTATAATTTTTTACGTGTAACAATTATTCTTAATGTAGACAAAATAAATATTTTCATAAAACTTACAATATACTTTCATAATTGTGGAATGTATGAGTAGAACAGGCATAAAAAATAAGTATAGGTTTTTTTTTGTGATCTTATGTTAAATTGTATATTAGGGTTTATCATGTATGTAAATTGGTTGGTTTAGAGTATTTGTATGCATCATAAGCATGACAGAGAAATTTTAACCCCATGATTTTCATCCCCACTCGGACAAAGTGCTAAAGCCATGTTGAAGATTCAATAGGAAAGGGAATTGGGGTGTGATTTGTGAAGAAGAAATTAAGAGTGCATTTGGAATAACTTTATAAATGTTTGATTTTAAAAATAAGTCATTTTGAAAAAAAAAAATGAAGTGTTTGACGACCATTCAAAAAACTCTTGAAGTGTATTCTAACTGGATTTTATCAAAAGAGTTTAACTAAAAGTGAATTTTGAAAAAAAAATTCTCTAGTCAATTAAGAAGGGTTCTAAATGAAGGGAAAATACAAAACACCCATCTTATGTACATGAGTTTGCTACTCTAAATTTATCAATACTTTACTCTTTCTTTTACCCTAATTTCAGGTTCTGTTTTCTTATTCACATTGAAAAATTAGGTGGATCTAACCCAAAATACAATGTCAAGCACGATATCACAAACAATATGTATGACAAGTGAACAACATGAAAGCAAACCGAAAAATAACAACATAGAGATTGGTAGTTCAATGCAAAAAAACACTCACGTCTGGGAGGCAGTGTACCCGGTGGAATGAAACTTCACTATAAAGAGTTTAGCAATTACAAGGAATGTACTTATCTGATATACTCCCTCTTTAGTGACTCGCATATAACTTCCTATTCTGTTTCAACTTAGACTCTCTATAAGTTTGAACTTCCCTCACTTCCACAATAATACTTCTTCAAGCTTTATATGATATCCCATCAATACAACATACTTAGGCTCCTCCTAAGAGTGAGATCCCCTCACATTTATCATATTTAGGCTCCTCCTAAATATGAGTTTTCATCATCTTCAATATACTTAGGCTCTCCCTAAATACAATATAAAATTAAACTCTTTTTGAGTTCTACAATGGTTACCGAACCAAAATTCTCAACAACAAATGCAAAGATTTTCAATAACAATAAATGGAGGTTAAAGCATAGACAAATCCTAAGCTCAAAACTCCCAATACACATTTTTCTAATTAGGCGGCTAACCCTAAAAATGTAAGCCATTTCTTTTCCCTCCACTTAGAGTTAAAGATCACTCGATAATCAATGGAGTTAAAAAAACTTAGTTGGAGCACATGCTGAAAATTTGGAGGGTAAAAATTTGATTAAGTGTCCAAACTACACTTTGAAGGAAGCAGTAGTACTTAGAAAAATTTCTAAGTGTTGGGAGCATGTGGTTGAACATAGAAGTGAACTACACGTTGGACTAAAGGACGAGAAGAAAAGTTTGGTGAAGATTAAGCCAAGCCAACACTTGAAGTTAAATGAAGTGTGGGCTAGAAAAAAGAATCTAAAATTTGGCTAAGTGTTTGAACTATGCTTTAAGCCTAGAGAAGCCTAAGGGCATAAGTTGGCTTGGAAGTAAAGGATGAGAAAATTGGCTAAGTGTTGGGGGACAAAGTGAACACATGATCCAAGGTAGAAAAAGGAATTTGAACTAAGTACTAAGTATATAAGGAGTAAGGACTTAACCTTGGATGTGCTATCCAAATGTTGGAAGCATAATTGGATATGTAAAGTATCTTGAATGCATGCTAGGGTAAGGATGGACGCATAGTTAGCAAGAAGAAGGGATTTTTGGCTAACTGTTGGAAAAGAGAGTTCAACTCATAGCCTGGCTGAGAAACCCTAAGCATGCCATATTAGATGCATAGTAGAGGCCTCCTAGGGTAAATTAGATCATCTTGGACGCATAGGTGTACCAATTGGATACCTAGGGTTAGGTTGAATGCATAGTTGGAAAATGTGGCTAAGTGTTGGACCATACATAAGAGAATTCAAGATGAAGGTGGACACATGCCTTGGAAATATCCCATGTGGACACATAGAAGGCTTGGAATGTAGGAACTATGCTAGGATCCATTCGCCCAAATGAGATCTATGCGTTGGGGATGAGTTTGTTTAGAGAGTAAGGTCAAGTTGACAGCAAGGTGAGGTATATGGCTCAACCAAATCAAATCCTGGCTAAGCCAAGAAGGAGGTAGGCACCTAGGAGACAAAAGAAGAGCATGCAAAGTGTCAGATTAACACCGCAAAGGAAGCCATGCATTGGACTATGCTTAGAGTGGACACCTTGGTCTTGCATGCAAATAGAAGATGTCAAGAAGCGTTGTGTTGGACCTTGTATGGTGGTGGCAATTGGAGATGTGCATGAAAATTATAGTTGTTATGCGTTAGGTTCTTGGAGAGGACAATGAAGATGGCCTGAGATTGCCTATAAATACTCCAAAGAGTCTCATTTCACCTCGTAACTCAAAGTTCTCCCAAAGAAGACTAAAAAAAGTGAGTATTAGAGAGAATTGGGGTTTTGAGGGTATGACATGCATTAGAGTGGTCCACCATGCGTCCAACATGATGTTTAGGCATTGGGAAGAGCAGTCCAGGCGTTCAGTTGAGCTACCATGAGTCTAACTTACTTAAAAAAGGCAAACTCTGCAATCACTATTGTCCTGACTTGTTCCAAGGCCTAGTTTTATTACGATTGGGATTGGCTCGGGATTTGAAGAGAAACCAGGAGACCAAAAGGCTTGGAAAGGAGGGAAACCCCTGCTTCTAAACTGTAAGTGGTATTCCTTTAGACGTTGGTTGTGATTTCCATACAAGTATATGTGTAGTTTGTATGGTGATAAAGAATACACCATATGGGATGGTCAAGGGGTCATAGGGTCTAGTTTCTGAGCCTGTGGCAGAATTGCACGGGATGATCAATAGGTCATAGAGGCATGGGATGGTCAGAGGGTCGTAGGGCCTGGTTCCTGAGCCTGTGGGAAGAGCCTCACGTGGGATGGTCAGAGGACCAACGGGTTTAGTTTCTGAGCCCACACGAGATAGATCTACGTGCACATGGAGAGATATGTTTAATTGGCTACCGTGTGTATAGGGATAGTAGGGAACGGATACGTTCAAGCCTGAGGTTTGAATAGTAACCTCATTGTGTTGATATTCTGTTATTGAATCGATTGCTCTTCGGTGTTGGAAGAGACCATGTAGCTTGTTGACCATTCACTGGGCTTTTAGCTCATTCTTTCCTTTTATGTTTTCCTTTTTAGGTAGCAGAAGAGTCTGGATTACTACTTCAACACGAGTTCTGACACAAGATAATATTCTTACTTAGTAATAGGAATTGGGTGGGGAAAAATGATTTGTGAAATCTATTAAAATGTATGAACTCTATTTCTGATATATGAAAATTTAAAGTTAATTTATCTCTAAAATTGCATTAACGCTAAATCAGCTATCGATGGATAGTAGGTATCACAAAAGGGTGGTATCTGCTATCTTCACGCCTTCTTTCAAGTGAAAGAGATAAGCTCGGGAGGAGGTGTGATAAAAAGTGAGTAAGAGTACAATATAAATAAGACTAGCTATCCACGCAGATAGATATGGAAAAGATTTTTTGTGGAATCTATTGCTAGACATGTAACAATGTTTATGACAATGTCTTTGACATATTGCACAACATGTTGCTTGAGTTTTTGCTGTAATAAAATCAGCCAACTACACTGCAGTCTTATGATAATATCAACCAACCATATTGCAATAACAATCTCCCCTTTTGGTTATTTTTTAAGGCAAAACAAAGCAATCATTGAGGTACAATAGTGGAAGCAAACCAATCATACTAGAGCAACGCACACATAACCACAAACCACCACAAACCATCATATAGACCAAATCAATAATCACAATCACAAACCATCGAGCAAAGAAATCAACGACAACACTCATTCTCTCCCTTTTGTTTGGCTTACTAAAACAGCCAAATCCAACACCAAATATCATAAAACACATGCCTAGAGCTTTCAGCATCTAGCCTTGACATAGAGGCCACATTTACACAAATAATTGATAACCACAACAACTCAATAGTAACTTCAAGTATAAGATCAGTAGAGCAAAAAGAGAACACACAAATCTCACGATTCATAGGTAAAAACCTGTAGAATACAATTTCTAACAGAAGGAGTTTCACACCAAACATAAAAAATATCGACAAAAAAAAAGGTCCTCATCAGTCAGCAGAGGAATGCCTTAGACGATGGCAAACATAAGATGTCATTGAAACAGATTAACACTAACATAAGTAACAATGAGATTGATAATGAAAAGTTGCCCAGTCTTAAACCAATGCTTATGAATACCTCTAGAGAGCCTAATAACAAACTCTTTTGAATTAGAATAGCTCCAACACAAACATGAGATCTTCCCTTTCTTAGATTAACTTTCTAATAATCTTTTTAATCTCTTTGCAAGTTTCAACGCCTATCTCTTTAACAAAAACTTTTGTAGAATGACTTGCACAACAATATGCGGGTTAACCTAAAAAAAGTAATAACACCTCTAGATACAACACACAAAAGGAAGGAATACCACAGACGAAAAGAAAAAAAATGGAAGGAATCACCAAACAGATAAATAACCAAATAAGGAAAGAAAACTAAGGCAAAAAATCCACCCATAAAGCTATAGACAAAAAAAATAAAAAATAAACGAGATAAATAAGAAAAATACTATCTATCAATCAAAATCATAACAACTTATACCAAATAAACCAAAACAGAAACATATCACGATCTCCATCTCACGATCACAACCAACCCATTCTCCCCCTTTTTCCATGAACAAAATCAGCCAGAGGGGGCTGAGAAGAAGGTGTATCATTAGAGGATGTATCCTCCATGTCATGCTCAACACTAAGAACAACATAATCAATAACATCTTTAGCATTAATATGACCAACAATAGGAATATTAGATATACTAACTTCCTTAAGCCCTTTGGAGCTTAAATTTTCCATGCTCAAATCCAAAACTATATTATTGATAACAAAACCATTATCAACCTTTTCCACAATTGATTCATTGCCACTAGCATTCAAATCTGAAATATCTTCATGCATATTCACATATAGAGAAATAGAATGAGAATAATAGAATAAGTATAGCAAAGAATATAACTCACAATTGTTTGATCAACCAGACTACTAATAACATTCATTTTCTCAAGCACATTCAAGTTAGTAGGTCAATTTATAATAGCAACATTAGAAGATACATCAGTAGAAGTGATGTCATCCTTTAACACAATCTCATAATAATCAATCAACTAATTAGTATAAGCAACATTAGTAAATTTACTAACCTCAGAAACACAAATGATGCTAGCGGAAGCATTCTCAACAACAAACACGACATTCTATATAACATTCTCAGAAAAAATAGGATCAACAGTTTTTTTTGGAAATCAATGACAGCAGCAACAGAAGCAGTGAATTCAATTTGATCAACATTATTAATAATTTGATCACCACTTTCAACTTTAGTTTCTTCAGTAAACACAAGCAAGTCAAAATAAGTCAAATTTTTAGACATCAATAGAAAAATAAGATTTAGTAGTAGATGTGTATCCTTCAAGATTTTTAGTGGAAGCAGACACCTTATATGATGTATCCATAGACATATACTTGGTGAACTTGACATGATTTATGAGGTATTTCATTGTTTGGACAACTCGTTTAATATCACGCCTTTCCTTCTTAGTTTTATTATGTATCATAGGCTTACCATTGAAAGAGAAAGAAATACCTCACGCTTGAACACCATAGGTATTGACACTTGATGGAAAACAACCTTTCTTGAAACCTTTTTTTCTTCTTTATTGATCTATTAACCATTTTACTTTCAGAAGACTGAGTATCTTGACAAGAATTCACCTTGGCAACAAAAGTTAGAATATGCACAATTGAGGGTAAATCGAACACAAAACCGACAATCGTAGTATATTTCAGAATCACAATCGAGACTTTCCTGTTTATAAAAGCTAACTTGATCCAATTTGATTTTTTTTATCAGGTATCATTAGTTACTATAAGACAATTCTGCAAATATATAAGGTTCTCCTAAGAAATTCAAATTGAACAACCTCCACAACTGTCATCTGTTTATTTGGAAATTTCAAAAAGTAAGTAAGTTGTTTAACCAAACTCATTTCAAGTTTAGTTTGAGTATTTTGGACAGAATGCTCTACCACCTTTTATGACATCCTTCTGAAAGTCATGTCATCACCATAAATTTGAAAAACAATCAACTTTCCTTCAGACTTCTTGAAAAATAGAACATGCTTCAATCCATACTCATGATGCACTCGATTGTTGGCGGAATATCCCAAAAATATACTATAATCACTACTTAGAATCCATTTTTTCTCGAGGCACAATTAGCTAGAATATAACTCGTGCAACCAAAAGGATGGAAAATTTAAAATTATTATAATATTTAGAACTCCTTCCTCTCAATATTTCAGCATTTGCGCGCACACACTTTGACTCAAGAGCAAGGCAATTAGAAACATGACAACTAGTACAATATCAAGAGTCGTCTCTTTAAGAGTACTAGTCTTGCACTTGACTATTTCACTTTTTTGGGTACATACCACAACTTCATTGTTCTTAGAATTGTTAAAAACATGATTAACAACATTAGGAGTCCACAAAATAACAATTATCATATGAGTGTGTAACTGACATGACAATCACATTATCTTTCTTGGTCACTAAATATTTATCTTTTGAGAAGCTTACAGTAAGACCCTGATCAAATAGCTAACTTATGTTGATTATATTTGCTATTAAACCTTCTACAAGAATAACATCCTCCAGTGCTTGAAAACCAGGGTACAACAGTTGCCCTTTTCCCAGTACTTTCCCTTTTGCTTCATCTCCAAAAGTAACGTGATCAGAACTACATGATTTATATTGGTGACAAATGACTTTTTTGCCAGTCATATGATGAGAGCATATGCTATCAAGGTACAAATCTTCTTTTGCTGGTTCTTATTTATAGTGACAATTATATGTCTCATGATCAAGGATATTTGAGATTTTTTGCGCATATGAGTTTGTTCAATACGTCAATGTTGAGATTAGTTACTCAGAAGAAGATCCAGACTTCTTAATTCTCCATTCAAATTTATTTCTATGTATAGGTTTAACAGGATTGGCAACCATTCAGGTCTTTCTAAAGTGATTCCAGAGAGGTAAATGACTCATTCTTCTCAACAAACGAAAACAATAAGGATGAATGTGACATGCCTTTCCACAGTATTGACAAATCCATCTTTGTTTTATTGGGTTTTATGCCCTAAAACTCATAGATAGTAACTGTAATTAATTGATCGTCATCAATAAAGAGTTATCAAAATTTCAATAAATGTTATTAATTATGTTACATCATCAATAAAGAGTTATCGATGTCATTTCAATAAATGTTATTGAATGTGTGATATTTTATTTTATCTTGATAATCCTAAATCCAATAAACTAACATCCAATGTTGTCTTATGAGTCTTGAGCAGTATGCAAAGACATATAGGGATCAATATTCAAGATACAACCTAATGGGTCTATAGTATATGGATAAGGTTGGGTACCCTATTCTAGTGATACTACGGATACTATTTGATACAAACGCAATGATCCAATGCATTATTGTATAGTAATTTGTGAAGGAAATAAGACATGAGGATTTCCATGAGCAACGGAATGATCGTTCCAAATTTTTTTCGAAATTGAACATAAACAATTACAATCAAGAAAAGGAAACTTACAGGTCATGCACAATACGAAATTACAGCATGCTTTACAATAAGATTAAGGGAAACATTATACATACCTTTGAAGACTCATCTTCAAACTCCCTCGATCACGAATACTCGTCCAGTCTCTAAGACAACAACACACAAACGCTCAAACACTACGACCGCAACACAGCACGATCACAACGAACACGAACTCAACGATGTCCAAGATCACGAGCCCAATGAATGGCCTGCAAAAACCTCGACCTCAATCGAGTTGAGTGCAAACACCACCACAATGGCTACCTTTGTATTCTCGGTGTGAGAATCTAGAAGCGTGGGCTCTATGTGGACTTGGTTAGATGAAGAGATTGAAGAAGTAACAATCGTGTAGACAATTGAGCAAGTGGGAGATGACAAGGGTCTATCATATAGATGAATACTCAATCATTTAGAAGAAGGCAAGCTATCGTATAGCAAAATCCCCGCAATCGTTTAGCTACGACTAGCTGAGTGAACTATCGCGTAGTGTCACTCCACGATCGTTTAGTCTCTCTTTTAGCTATCATTTAGTGAATCCCATTCACTTGATAGAAAACCATGAGTCTATCTAAGAATCGAAACTCTTGCAAATCTACTAAATTTAGGAAAACATTTTTCCTTTTTATCTCACGGTTACCATAAAACTACCAACAACCTCCCATTTAATGGTTATTAGAGAAAAAGATATAATTATCCAATAATTAATACTATTATAAATATATATGATAACCAACTTACCATATTATATTTATAACCTAATATTTCATCTCATGAAACATATAAACCATAGTTCTTTTTCTATTTCATGGTACTTAATGTAAATCTCATTTACATTAATCCTTCACTTGATGTTTCTCATACATCACACCGATCGTTTCAAATATAATTGAATTTCCTCTTGTCAACTTGAACATTTCAAATCAACCCCAAGAATTGATTCTTAACTTGACTCCATTGAGCTACCAAGGGGAACTTATGGACCTGTAGCTTGAAGCTCCAACGGTACGTGAATAACTGACTAAACTCTTTCGTCATGGGATCCACCTCTGTTAACTACCAGGCACTCCACTTAAAACCGAAAGCTGAACTCTCCTTACTATAGATATATTTTGTGTTCATATCAACAAATCAACAGTGCGATAACTCTTCACAGATCGCTCGTAAGTACAGCTGGGCCAATAACCGTTATGCCCCTGTAGTTACATTTAACTCCTTAAGTACCACTGATCCCTCTAATGAACAGAAGTCATAGTCCTACTATGATTGAGTCCTCTCTTCAAAAGAGAAGTTGTGGCCACTATATTCAAGACCCGGAATCAATCCTTAAGGGAGCAATCTATCTACTTACCCCTGCTTCGTGGAAGGAGTGAATTCCATCTTGTGTAACTGAGTTCCCAGCTCCTAAATTAGATAAATCCCCAAAAAGGTAGGCACGTTGAGTTGGCAATCTGGCCACTCTCAACCATACTAATCAAAGGATCGCCCTCAAAGGTAGGAGTTCCCAAAACACTCAGGATTGAGGTCGTGTCACCTATGGTCGTTTAAGTGAGATGTAAGTCTCAAGTATCAACGGCGTTATATATAGGGACTAGTCATCTTGTGGTCCGGTCTTATACAAACTCTTTGTATAGGATAACCCTGCTCGCATGTCTTCACATGAATGGTCAGGATCTACCATTTGTAGTAGTTCACAACATTTGCATACTTCTACAAAGAAGGTCGTATTCGTAGTATCACCAGGATCAGGTATCCCTCTTTAATCCTTATACTACAAACCTTTTTAGGTTATCACTTAAGGCATGATTCACTTGTATATCTTATAATGCTTAAGTTTATATACAATAATCACGGAGCTTTGTTTATTGGATATTAGTAAATGCCAAATAAAATAAGTCTTATTTTATTCATAACATTGTGTACAGTTTACAAACTACGAGACTATGAGAGAATTAGGACACTAATCCCAACAATCTCCCACTTATCCTAATGCCTCGAGAGACTAATGTACAATACATGATAAATACAAGTACAATATACAATAAACTAGGGCATACTCTATACGCCAATATCATCTCCCACTTACTCTAGACAAGATACCGTATTTCCCGCAGACCCAGACTCTCCAGGTGACCCTCGAACACTTTGGCCGTGAGAGCCTTTGTAAATGGATCAGCAACATTGTGCTCGATGCGATCTTCATGACTATCACATCACTATGATGCACAATCTCCCTGATCAAGTGATATTTTCGTTCTATATGCTTGCCTCTACGATGACTCCGAGGTTCCTTTGAATTTTTCACAGCCCTGCTGTTATCACAATAAAGAGTGATCGACAAATCCATTTTTGGAACAACTTCCAAGTACGTAAGGAATTTACTCAGCCAAACAGACTTCTTAGTTGCTTCACAAACGACTATGTGTTTAGCTTCCATAGTGGAGTCCACAATGCATCCTTGCTTGATGCTTCACCACACTACAACCCTTCCAATCAGAGTGAACACTGACCCTGATGTCGATTTATGAGAATCTCTATCAGCCTGAAAGTCAAAGTCTGTGTATCCTGTCACACCCCGTCTAAGACTACTCTCTAAGCCTAGGAAAGGATATGATTGCAACAGTTATCAACCCTTTTGTTGACATTTACTACCTAATAACTCTAGCAAAAATAATTCTGATACCAACACGCAACTCATACACGGTGGATGCCTCTTAGGCTAAATTCATTAAGTTTAAACACATAACATATTTAGAGAGATTATATTACTAGTTTCAAAGGTCCCGATGCCCAAACCCTTAGTCCCTATATGAACAACTGTAACATGTGTACAATATTTACAGTAACCACCTAACAGACGGGTTATAATATCTTTGTCCTTTAGTGGCAGAGCAGATGCAGAGCTATCTCCCGAGGATTTGACTGCTACCTAGGGGAAAGGAAAATATTTGAAAACGGGGTGAGCTTGCTAGCCCATTGAGTGACCTAAGAAAGAAAACTGATTCTCATTCAAAAGTCTCAATAAGAGATTAAACTGAAATATAAATTTCTACCGTAACCTTGTACTAAATTATAAACATTTTCCAAGCATAAAGCATATAAAGCTATTTTTATCAGAAAACATTAAAACTGTTCCTTAGTTGAGAATAACCCTATTGTGGTTAAATCCCAACGTCGACTGCTAGTCAAGAGAGAACCTTTTTGCTCAATCTCTGACTTTAACTACCTACGACACATGGCCATACTAAGTACCGTCATACCTTAGGTACTTTTGCTCAGATACCTTCTCAAATATTTTCCTTCAATATCGAGCTGCTCGAATACCTTCTCAAATGTCCTTCGGTATTGAGTTGGTCGGATACCTTCTCAAATGTCCTTCGGTATCGAGTTTCAAGTAAAACTAGTCATAAAATGACTCTCTCTTTAAAGCATGTAAAGCATACCGCATAGAAAACATGTTTTTAAAGATACTAACACATGCTTGGTATATTTAAACACACATAAATAGTTTTTCAATAAATAGTCATACATGGCATGCATTTAAAATATAATTCATGGTTTTCTTTGTAATTACTTTTAAAACTAGCTAGCATGAGAATAATCTTTCTTTAAAACATGGTTTCTTTAAAACTTTGTAATTATTTAGTCACACACCTTGGTCGTTTAGGAACCTTTCTCTCTAGAAGTTCCTTGATTACCTCGGGCTCCCTTTTGAACCCTAAGATCTAGATTCAATTTAAAGCTCAGATTACTCATAGTTCTAAGCCTTATCGCGAGATACTCCCTTCTAAAAACATGCTCTAAAATGTCTCAGGAAGTTTACCTTAAAACCTTAGCTTAGAACGCCTCGTAGTTTGGCCGGAATAATCAAAACATCAATACTGGCTCAAGCTTACTCGACAGCTTGACCCTTCTGCCTTTTCCTCACTTTCAAGCCCGATTCCTTGGAGCTTCTTCTCCGACAGCCTACCCTGAAAACTAGACTTTCGAAAATTTTAGGTGGCTTTAAAATCACTCCAAACGCATGAGTATGCTGGGAGATATCCTCGTCCCAAGTTGATACTACTTCCAGACTTAACTGCCCGACAACGTCTCCTCCTCTTGAAACTTTATGCCCGACGCATGGTTTTGCTACCAACGCATGCGGTCTTTCATCAATGCATAGTTTCCTCACAATCAGCCTTCATACACTCTTCTTAATGTCTTTTGAAGAGAATTTGAGTTATGATCTGAAGAGAAGTCCTTGACCCTATTTATAGGCATCCAAAATCTCTTCAAGGTCGACACCTCCTACTTGGCCGCATGTCCAAGTGTCTTTTCCACATATTATCAATGCAACCTTCATGCCATCGTAATCTAAGGTGTCTTCCTCTTCCTTAGCCAAACATAATGCTTAAATTTGCATGTTTTCTTGTGCATCCTCCTCTTTGCTTGAAGCCTAAGATTTCTTCCCAACAAGCCACATGTCCGGATGATGACCTCAAATACATCCATCCAACATCAAATGCGTCCATCCAACCTTACCTTGTGCATCCAATTGACGCAACTTGGCACATATGCTAGATGCTCACAAGGCTCATCTTTGGCCACATATCCTTCTCTTTCGCATGGCTTACCTTTGCCTTATGCGCTCACATGCCCTCGAATGTCCTTGGCACATAGCACATCAACAACGCATAACAACCTTTGGGTCAAGCTAGTTCTTAACTCAACACCTCATGGTATAGCTTACCATTGCCTAGGCTCTTGCTAACACATCCCTTATGACCAATGCATGTATGTCCTTGTTTGCCAACGTCCTTAGTCTCTTATTCAAGACCAACACAACCTAACCTCATAAACCTTATGTACCGCAAGCCTTAGCAATGCAAAGACATTTCACCATGCGTCCACCATTGCTTGTCTCATCGCCTAGCTCATCATCTAGTACTGCTGCCGCATAGAACCATCACATAGCGTTTGCGTCTATCACATAGCAGACAGCCTACCACACAACTCTTGCTTATTGTGTAGCACTGACACCCATCGTCTAGCAACGCATGACTATCATCTAGCACTGATGCTAATTGCGTAGTGCCAATGCCTCATTGTCTAACGCTATTGCCCAACGCATAGCGCTATCGTTTAGC
>NC_052350.1:39567732-39627387 GCF_009727055.1 Benincasa hispida
ATGCGCCCACATGCCCTCAGATGTCCTTGGCCCATAGCACATCACCAATGCATAACCACCTTTGGGTCAAGCTAGTTCTAAACTCAACACTTCATGGTATAGCTTACCATCACCTAGGCTCTTGCTAATGCATCCCCTATGACTATCACATGTATGTCCTAGTTTACCAACGTCCTTAGTCTCTTATTCAAGACCAACGCAACCTAACCTCATAAACCTTATGTACCGCAAGCCTTAGCAACGCAAAGACGTTTCACCATGCGTCCACCATGGCTTGTCTCATCACCTAGCTCATCATCTAGTACTGCTGCCGCATAGTACCATCGCATGGCGCCTGCGCCTATCGCATAGCTGATGCGTTATTTTATGAGGTGAAAATATGGAATGAAATGCGGTGGTGGAATTGCCTCATTGTCTAACGCTATTGCCCAACGCATAGCGCTATCGTTTAGCGTGATCCTTCGCCTCGTCAAGCACCGTGCATCAGCTACACGATCGCCTACCGCATCGCTTAGTTTCGTGCATTTTCTATACGATCGCCCGGCTCCTGCATAAACGATCGCCTACCTCATCGTGTAGCGCCGTTCACTTACTAGACAATCGCATACCCATTTGTGTAGTGTCACCCATTTGCTACACGATCGTCTCTTACGCGCACCTCCAACGCCCAGCGCCCATGTCCACGCAACTTGAGGCTACCACACGTTTTACTAACCTCTCAAGACATTGGCTGTTGCATGCGTTTCACTTGGCCACACTTTGGCTTCCTTCAACGCCTAAATAACCTCTAAAATGAGCATGACCAACGCATGACACAAAACTTAGCCAATTTTATAGCCTCCAACACATGGGTTATACTTAGCCAATTTTTCCAAGCTTTACCCAAGAGTCCAGCTTTCAAATTCACACTTTTCTTCTAACTTTTCACCCTTTTCTCTACAATTACACATTGATTTCCAGATTAACTTACTCACCACACTGGTCTCAGTAGGGAACATACTCAAGTAGAGAAATTAGGGCTCAGGGTTTACATATCCTGTAAGGATCAAATCCTTATCTCCATACACGAGCATGTAGTCCCTCGTTCTCCGAAGATACTTGAGGATCGTCTTGATCGTCGTCTAATGATCAAATCCTGGATTGGACTAATAACGACTGACAATCCCTACTGCATAACAAATGCCAAGTCTGGTACACAACATTGCATACATTAAGTTTCCAACAGCTGAAGCATAGGGAATCTGTCTCATCTCCTCAACATCTTAAGGTTTCTTAGGACATTGATCCTTAGACAACACGATTCCATGTCGGAAGGGTAATAAACCCCTCTTGGAATCCTGCATCATGTACCTGATCAATATTTGATCGATGTATGATGCCTGAGACAAGGCTAACCTCTTGTTCTTATGATCCTGAATGATCTGGATCCCTAGAACATACTGTGCCTCACCCAAATCTTTCATTTAGAACTGGGCAATTAGCCACTTTTTAATGTCAGTCAGAAACCCTACATCATTCCCAATGAGTAGGATATCATCCACATACAGTACCAGGAAATACTGAGTTGTTGATGATCTTCTTGTAAACACAAGGCTCATCAACGTTCTGATCAAAGCCACACGATTTGATCGCACTGTCAAACCTAATGTTCCATGATCTAGATGCTTGTTTCAGCCCATAAATGGACCTATTAAGCTTGCAAACTCTTTGCTCATGATCTAAAACTACGAACCCCTCTAGTTGAGCCATGTAGATGGTCTTCTCAAGATTACCATTAAGAAAAGAAGTCTTGACGTCCATTTGCCCTATTTCATAATCATAAAATGTGGCTATGGAATGGAGTATCCTGATAAACTTTACCATGACAACAGGTGAGAAAGTTTCCTCATAGTCCACTCCCTCGACCTGGGTGTAACCATTTGCCATGAGTCTAGCCTTAAAGGTTTGCACCTTTTCATCTACACCTCGCTTTCGTTTATACATCTACTTACACCCTATAGGTTTTAACCCATCAGGCTGATCCACAAGCTCTCAGACTTGATTGAAGTACATAGAATTCATCTCCTGGTTCATGGCTTTAACCCACTTATCCTTGTTAACATCCTCCATTGCTTTCTTAAACGACAATGGATCCTCAACTTCATCATTAGAAATGACGTTCTGAGTTTCAGTCAAACCCATGTAGCGATCTAGTGGGTTCATAAACCTCCCACTACGTCGAGGCAGTCTCAACTCTTGAGATGGTTGACTAGATGTACCAACCTTAACAACCCTTGTCGATCTGTCGGTCTGTTCAACAGCTCTTTTTGAACCTTCTGTTGTCTTAGTCTCACTAGAAATCTCACATAAAACAAGTTTACTTCGTGGTTTATAATCCCAGATGTGGTCTTCTTCTAAGAAGATAGCATTTATAGAAATAAACACTTTGTTCTCACTCGAATCATAGAAGTATCCACCCCTCGTTTACCTGGGGTAGCCTACAAAAAGGCAAACTTTCAAACGCAATTCCAACTTTTTCGAGTTAGTCACAAGCACATGGGCTGGACACCCCAAAATCCTGAAGTGACATAAACTACTTTTACGACCTCTCTACAACTCAAAAAGTGTTTCAGAAACAGTTTTCGAGGAACGTTGTTCAGTATGTAACATGCAGCCTCCCTTGCAAAACCCCAAAATGAATCTGGAAGATGAACATAACTCATCATATACCGAACCATGTCCAACAAGGTTTTGTTGCTCCTTTCTGATACACCATTCTGCTGAGGTGTACCTGGGGCTGAGAGTTGGGACGTAACTCCATGTTCTATCATATAGTTCTGGAATTGGAGGTCCATAAACTCTCAACCATGATCAAGTCGTAGTGTTTTTATCTTCTTACCTAACAAGTTTTCAAATTCAGGCTTATACTTTTTGAACTTGTTAAGGGCTTCAGACTTACGTTGCATTAGGTAGAGATAATCATACCTTAAATAATCATCTATGAAAGAGATGAAATATTCATACCCACCTCGAGCCCTAAAACTCATCGAACCACAGAGGTTTGAATATACGAACTTCAAGGCTTCCTTGGCTCTGTAACCTTTTCCAGTAATAGGTCATTTGGTCATCTTGCCTTCGAGGCATGATTCACACACCGGAAAGGAGTTTTCTTCTAACTCTTTAGAAGTCCACATTTCACCAACTACTCAATCCTATTGAGGTTGATGTGGCTTAACCTTAGATGCCAAAGATGAGCGTTTTCCTTAGGAGAAACCTTTGGTTTTTTAGCTGTCGTAGTTGTACTAAACATTTCATAATTAAACAAGACTTTTATACTAACGGCCTTAGTACATATAGGTTACTTTCCATTCAACCAAAACCAATCCCCATTCCATTCTTGAAAATAAACATTTTACTCTAAAAAAAAGAAGATGGTATAACCTTGTTCAATGAGACAAGAAACCAAGATTAATTTCATCTTGATATGAGGAACTACAAAAACATTATCCAGTAACAGATAATGTTTCTTGTCCAAAAATAACTTCAGCCTACCTATAGCAACAGCTGAAACAACCTCACCAGTACCGACTCGAAGAGTCAACTCTACTACCTATGGCAACATTTGCCAGGAACTGAATCCTTGGTTAGAGGAACTAACATGATTAATAGCACACGAATCAAGGATTTAGGCAGAATCATCATTCTCTACCAAACACATCTCCAAGACAAATAAATCATATTTACTGTCTTTAGACTTTCTCATCTTTTGAAGAGTAGTGGGATCAGTATCATAAACTAAATAAGCTCCAAGTTGCATTTCAGAAAACACTTCTTGTCGATGAACTTCAATTGAGTTAGCAACACTTGCTTTCTATTCCTGAAGTTTAGCTTGGAAACTGACAGTACTGTTTTTGCCATACATCCCTTTGTACTCAAAAAGTAAGAACTGACATTCAAACAAATCTTGCAACGAGTCCATGATCTCACGTGCAATGACCATGTTCTCAACCCTTTTGGCCAAAGCATCAGGTATGCGATGCTTTATTTTATGAAGTGAATTATGGATGATATGCGATGGTGAAATTGCATTGTGCACTCAACTTTCCTCATTGGAATCCAAGTGTAAATTCCATTGAGTTTCTTGGTAAGTCCAGGGTCGAACTCAGGGACTTGCGAAAATAAATTGCGATGGTAATTTTTATGAAAACTTTGCGATAACCAAATAAATAAAGAGTTGTTGTTTTGTTGTTGATTGCGTTAATGAAAATAAACAAATGCGGCAGATTTGAGAACAAGTTAGTTGTGTGATAAATGCACTGAGTATGCGGATGAACGGGTTGAGAGGGTCTTTAGCTAGCGTTACTTGGGAATGCGTTGAACTATGTGATCATGCTATAACCATGCAGGCAAGTCATTTTCCAATTCAAATGTGATGCTCCTAAGTCTACGACGCATGTGTTGAATGCAAAAGTATCCATAGAGCTTATTCCTAAGTCTCTACTCTTGTCCTATGCGATGATGCAAGATGCATAAAGGCAAGGTGACCGCACACAATCATATCCTATCTCTAGGATGCATGCGATGCGTTAATAGAAAATAGTGCTTATTCCTAAGCTCCTATCTCTTGGTTATGCGTTCTAATCTAACTCTCCCGTGCCTAGATTCTAACCTGACCTTCCCAAGCCTAGATCCTGTCCTTAGACTACCCTCCCGAGTATCTCTAATGGACGAATGAAGTATATATAATACAAGATAATCGTATAGAATGAAGATTCCCTAATTGTGCTAGCTAAATGCTTCTCAACCCATTCAACAGATTTAGCTACTCATGAAAATAACAGAGAGTGAACAGATATAGAGAAGGAAATTCCATTTTTATAAATGAGTGGAGTGCAAAATAACAATGGAAGTTAAAGGTAGAGAGCATGGTAGCAATTCCTTGCTGACCAAGGCTTTTACACTATAAATCTCTATTTGGTTCCAATGAAGTTCTCGCTTTCGTAGGTGTCGGCCCTCTCTCTATCCTTGAAGTTTCCGGTGCTTTTCCAAGCTTACCAGGACGATCTGTTGGCACAATCTCCTCTCTCGCGTCCGCCTTAATATGAAAGAAAACTATGAACAAAGACGTGCGAACTGATTAACTGATCAACTGAAGGATGCCCTTGGTATATAGAACATCTAGGGTGAAAGTCGGCTTCTCTCTCATGATTGTACAGATGGGACTGCTTTAATTCCTTACTGATGCGCCGAATATTTGTCACTGAAAATCTGAATGTACTTGTGATGGTTATCGGCTGTCAACTTAATTCGGATTTGACTGTCATCAGCTTTCTGTCCCATCGGGATTAATTAGCCTTTCACCAAGATGCGCCCACAATGTTGCGCTGACCAAGTAGCAGCAATTCTTCTCGAGCAAATATTTGCGAACACGATCACTGCAAAGCCTTGCAATGATGTTGCGCTCAACTAATGATTTCCTATGATCACAATTTCCGCCTTGCGTTATCGCATATTCTGCACAAAAAATACAAAAATCAATTGTTCTAATGCGATGAACACATGCGACCGTAATACTATGAAATTGATGCTTGATGGATGCAATTTAACATGTTTTATCAACGCAAGCCAACATTGTTTAAGAACTTAGTACTATGATAACGTGCATTTCTGCCCGTTATCACACCCCGAAATTTAAACAATGCTTGCCCTCAAGCATAAGCTAAAGACTTCCTTTAGCAAGTCAACCGCAATATCCTTTTCCTAGATTTCTCAAGGATACTTCGTTCAAATCCTATATACCAAAGTTTTCTTAAGCCTTATTCAAGTCTCTTCTTGAAATATTTCTAAGACTTAGGGACTGCAATCTTAACCTTTAAAACGACTTTACTAATTTTCGGAACATCGCATGATTTATTTCAAAAAGAAAATTTTCACCAGGGTGTCAAATGATTTTATCCTTGCATATTACTTGACATTATTATTTTTTCTGACCTTGCACTGATCCAAGTGCCTTGCCTTCGTTTTTGCTTGCCCCCACGTGTGTCATGCGGATATCTAACTACGAGCAATGTAGTCTTCCTCAGACTAAACTCATACCTACTTAGCAGCGGAGTTGCGGTAATTTATTTATGCGTTGATCCTGGTGACTTACTTTCGTTTTGGCTTGCCCCCACATGTGTCATGCGGACATCCAACTATGGGTAAGTGCCTTTCACAACTTAACTCTTATCAACATAGGTTTCCCATTGCGTTGACAGTGGAGTTGTTATTCTTAAAATTTTTCCTCTTTTTTTTTTTTAGAGTAGCAAGATCGAAAATAAATACCTCACCCCTAAATTTAAAATGCGGCAATGTCCTTATTGCCAAAAGATTGAAATAATCATGCGATGTTCTTAGAAAGTTTCGTAAAGAGAGTTTGAAAGAAAGCTAGAAAACCCCTAACTTCTAGAAATATTTTATGAGGTGACTATCTTAAAGTTAAGATGACTCTAGTATATACGAAAGAAATAGAAGAATGTTTTTCATCATTGAAATCATACTTGGCAAAGAAACAGCGTGCAGCGACTTACTAAATTTATCTATGTCAAATGATTGCGGTAATCAAAGAGAATGCGGTGATAAAACTTTTAAAACTAACACGCGATGCGATAGCACAAAATTTGAAATAAAGATAAGGAAGAATACACCCCCAAATTTGCGTTGTCGCCCGCATTGTGTATTGACGCATCCATCTTTGTGGCGATCTATCTTCTTTGGATTGTGGTGACAGAGTGAGATAATTTTCTCTTTCATGTAACATCTTCACAATCCTGTGCCTTAATCGTTGTAAACAAACAGAGAAAGGTCAAATTATTTTAAACAAAACAATATATACATAAATATATATATGTATATAAATTTTCTTTTTCTTTTTTCTTTAGAGAAGGAAGAACGATGCTGGTAACAAAAAGGTAATTGCGAAAATAAATAACGAGATGATAAAAGTTCATGAAGTATTTGATGTAGGAAAAGGATATTCAAAAGGATTGTGTCCCTGATGAGGTTGAATCATATAATACTCAGGGACCACTTTCCAGGCTGGTTTGTTCACGTCCATGGTGGCTTTTCTCTCTTTTCTTTGTCCTATGAGATCTTTACTACCTTAATCCGGAGTTTTTCTCCATGAATGCTCATTACAATTTCCCCCTTGCACACATCAATTTGATCACGACCGGTTGAAAGGAAAGGTGTCCCAATATGATGGGCGCATCTTCTTCTGCTTTATAATCAAATGAGGAATTCTGCTTGCAGGATGAATTTATCGATTGAAATTGCGGCATTTTTCAACTCTCCTTCAGGGTGTATTCAGGATCTGTTAGAGAGCAGGAGAGTTTCCTTTCTGGGTGTAAGTGTGTCGGCATTCAATTGTTTGAAGATTGATAGCGGCATTGTGTTTATACTTGCCCCAAGATCGTATAGTGCTTGGCCACTGTAGATCCCTCCGATGGAGCATGGTATTGTAAAGATACCTGGGTCGCCCATTTTCCGTGGGATCATAACATTTTGCGTTGCAGCCACTTTTGTGATCCTTTCTTCATCATTTTGTTCCTCTTTCAATCTTTCCGAAGCTACTGGTGGTTGGACTTTTTCTGTCTCAAGATCTAGAGGCTTTAGGGTGGATGCAACTTCAGGGTCTATTTTCTCAGGCTTTTCCAAACTATAGGTCAATGGGTCTTCAGTTGTCAACGTATTCAAGTTGGTCGCAATGGGCTTCTCCCCTACTTCCGTAGTCATGTTGTCGCTTAGCAAGGAGACTACTAAGCATTGTTCCTTCCCGGTACCCCCAACATCACGAGGGAGCTCAGTTGAGCTCGGTAACGCTCCTTGTGGTCTATTTTTCAGCTCCCCTGCAATTTGTCCCATTTGAATTTCGAGATTTCTAATGGATGTAGCTTGATTCTGAAGTACTGATTCATTTTTCTCAATGTATTGCTTTAGCAAACTTTCTAAGGACGAAGTTTGCGGTGCTTGTGAGCTGCTGGCTTGGCTATGCGCTGAACCTTTGTTTTGGGAAAAAACCCGGGTGGCCCTCCTTTTTGTGCCACAGGTTCAAAGCTTTGTGGTTTATTTTTCCACACAAAACTTGGGTGGTTTCGCCACCCGGGGTTATATGTATCGAAATAGGGATTATTTCTCATGAAGCATACCGACTGCGGGTTTATTGGGCATTCTTCCATCGGGTGAGCATCTCCGCAAATGACACAACTTACTGTCGTTTGAGTAATTAATACCCTTTCTTCGCTCCCGTATTATTAATTGCGATGCCTTGTATCAAACTCATCATCGCAGTCATTGGATTTTGCAGGGTTGCGATGGCCTCATTGTTTGCATCATTATCTTTTATTCTTAATCTCTGATCGCATTCCTGCCAATCCTCGTGATTTTTGGAAATGTGATCAAGTATACTCTTTGCCTCCTCATATGTTTTGTTGAGAAAACCACCAGCGGCTGCTGCATTGGTAGCGGTTTGCAAAGAAGGATTCAGTCCTTGGTAGAAAAATCTCCATTTGTAGGCAGTCTGGTAAACCATTATGTGGACAGTCTCTTACCAGCCGTTTGAACCTCGCCCAGGAATCGCTGAGCGATTCGTCATCCTCTTGTTCAAAATTTATTATTAATTTCCGTCTCCTAGCATTCTCGATTGGTGGGAAATACTTCTTCATAAACTTTTCCACCACCTGTTCCCACAAAGTTATCTCCCCCGGTTCGAGAGAATATGCCAATTTTCTTGCTTGGTCGCATAAGAAAAATGGGAACAGAGTGAATCAAACTTCCTCGGTTGAGATATTTGGGAACACAAAAGTGTTGAAGATTTCTATTAAGCTTCAAAGGTGGGCGTGGGGGTCTTCGCCACGCCTTCCTCCAAACTGCCCAGCAGCCTGAATCATCTATAGCATTACCAGATTCATTTCAAACCTCGATCCATCTAACGCCGGCCTCATGGTTCCTAAAGAGAAATCATAGAAGTTAGGCGACGCATAGTCCCAGATGGGTCTATTGCGGTCATTCGCCAGATGGATGGGGTTGTCCATTATATTATTCGCGTTAGCAGCCCTTGCGTTCGGTTGTTCTGCCATTCTTGGTGTTCTCTCTTATTGTTGGTGGCTATCTTTTAGTCTGCGTTTGAATTTCCTCTCAATCAACGGGTCATAATTCACCAGAGATTGAGAGTCTGCAAAGAAATCGGAAAAATTACCATTAGCACACTATTTTGTCGAAGTCTCTGACAACGGCGCCAAAAACTTGATGCTGTATTTTATGAAGTGAATTATGGATGATATGCGATGGTGAAATTTTACTGTGCACTCAAGTTTCTTCAGCGGAATCCAAGTGTAAATTCCACTGAGTTTCCTAATAAGTCCAGGGTCGAACTCAGGGACTTGTAAAAATAGATTACGATTGTAATTTTTATGAAAACTCTATGGTAACCAAATAAATAAAAAGTTGTTGTTTTGTTATTGATTGCATTAATGAAAATAAACAAATGCGGCGGATTTGAGAAAAAGTCAGTTGTGTGATAGATGCACTAAGTATGCAGATGAATGGGTGAAAGTCGTCTTCTTTCTCATGATTGTATAGATGGGACTGCTTTAATTCCTTACTGATGCACCGAATATTTGTCACTGAAAAGCTGAATGTACTTGTGATCGTTATCGACTGTCAACTTAATTCAGATTCGACTGTCATCAGCTTTATGTCCCATCGCGATTAATTAGCTTTTCACCCAGATGCGCCCACCATGTTGCGCTGACCAAGTTGCGGCAATCCTTCTCGGGCGAATATATACGAACATGATCAGTGCAAAGCTTTGCGGTGATGTTGCGCTCAACCAATGATTTCCTATGATCGCAATTTCCACCTTGCATTATTGCATATTCTGCACAAAAAATACAAAAATCAACTATTCTAATGCGATGAACGCATGCGACTGCAATATTATGAAATTGATGCTTAATGGACGCAATTTAACATGTTTTATCAATGCAAGCCAACATTTTTTAAGAACTTAGCACTATGATAACGTGCATTTCTACCCGTTATCATTCTGCTAGCTAAAATGTGAATTTGAGCCAATGAATTAGCCTTCATCCACACTTCATATGCATTACGAACACTACGTGTTGCATCAAGGGTCGGGACTTGGGGACATTCCACAACCATGACAAACTCGAGGCATTTACGACGAAATACATTTTACAAGACTTTTTTCATTGTATGAAATCAGTCAAACTAGAGGCAATTAACGGAAAAAGAAACACGTTGCTGAAAACAAAAAACACATTGACCTATGTTGGGTTTTAAGCAAATACCCGTTGAAAAACAAACAACATCCAATACGGTTTAGCGAAATTAACATGAACCCCATGAGACACCTAGTTTCGCAATGACGCTTCAAAGGTTTAGGACAAAAGTCGCCGAAGGGTGGTCAATTTATCCCTCCTCTTAATTGAGAGATTCTCAACCAGCCATTAATACTAGAACAACTCGTGTTCCGATAACGACTAGCCATCATTGATTTGGTCAAGAAATCATTAACTTACGTAACAATTTTTCATAAGTGTGACCCAACATTTTAGGCCCTAGAGTTCCACCCCAAGCAGCTAATTCGAAGGGGAAAAATCCAATTGGGGCAAAAACTAAAGTGACCCTATCCATTTCTAGAGTTCACCTTGATATTGACCAACTTCACAAAACCTATCCTAAAGGGGACACTTCTAAGGCGCCACGAGGGAGTGAAAGAATGATCTCACGGTACGAACCAATGAAGAAGACCGTAGGACGTGCTGATGCACACCTTTCACCCACTTACTATAAACACTCTCTCCGTCCACCTTGATATTGACTCATGCAAACACCATCCGAAAGGGGATGCTCCCAGGTCACCACGAGGCCAAGCATGAATCTCACGGTGAACATTCAGGGAAAAATGGGAATATAATCATTGACATATCAGATACATATCTTCTTCCCACTGAGTATTTTATAACCTAGGGTTTAGTTAACTTAGAAAAAAACACGGCTAAGAACTTTAACTAAGTGACTTTTTAGGTTTGCCCAAGAGTAACATTTACCTTGGATATTCGAACAATTTTTTATCGTCATCCATTAAACTCTTTAATGGAGTCTTTGACCAACTATCACATGCTTGCAGAAAATCTATCTAATTCACCTTTCTAGGTAGGTTTCTAGGTAGGGGTGTTCCGTTTCCATCAGCTTAAGTACCCCAATCTAGACAAAAGCCGCCTTAGACAAAAGGTCCCTTATAGATAGATTTAATACAATTTTAATCTTTTATGCCAATCAATTTAATCCTATTAAATCGATTTAAAAAGGTTAAACTAGGTTGCTAATCCCATTAGAACCTTGAACTTATGTCTATCTCAATCCAATTTTAAAACCCTTTTAAAACATGAGTTTGCCTAAGTCTACATGCAACTCTTTCTTATCGATTTTAGTTCTAATTTCTTTTGTAACGCTTATAACAGAAACAACCAAAACCATTCACAACGCAAAGCAAACACATACAAAGAATTCATAACATTTACAAAAAGCCTAAGTGTCATGCTCCATGCATTTTTCATCCATTGCTACTTTTTATATAACTCTTATACAAATAAGCAACGAACCAAGCGAACATGCTTTCATTTACCCTTATACTATAATGCTTCTAATATAAAGATGATGCATGAAAATACTTACTGCATGCATAAATATAACTTTTATATTTCATAATGCATGCGCATGATTTCTTATAATATCATCATGTAATATTATAACATTTATAATACATGATGCATGAATAATTGCACAACCTAAAGTGGGTTTTAAATCTATATGTCATACATTATGCCATATAAACCACATACATCTCATGTAATTAAGTAAAAATTGATGAACCGGGATAATTAGCCTCAATTCTAAAGCTAACTATTATAAAAGCAAAGAGTCTCCGGTTAAAAAAAGCGAACCAGGTCCTAAACCGTTTGGTCGAAGTCCCCATCTCCAATGATCGTGTACCAAAACCAAAAAGCACACCAAAGTATTGTATACCGCGTGATCGTGTAGTCAGTAACTATGCGATGAGACATGCTAACTACACAATCGTTTCATGCACGCGTCTTTTATTAAACGTGAGCATCATATGCTCCCACTCGATCATTTACCTCCAGCGTCCACGTGATCAGGCTACCAACGCTACGTGATAGAGCAAACATTTACACGAATAGCTAAACGATCATTTAGTAAATACTACACGATCGCGTAGAAAAATCTACACGATCATTTAGCCAAATCCCATCGATTGTTTACCTGAGGCTACACGACACGACCAACTTTTGGTCTTCTTCCTCGCTGAGAACTGCATCTCCATGCTTCGAAACTTCATCACGAACGACTTGACAAACTCAAACACTTTGAATTACAAACTCGATTGTAGGTTAATTATGCCAAGAAACATAGGGGCCCTTACAAATTAACACTTTGTAAACAGAGGCAATTAACCTGTAAACATTCATCAATGCCATCATCCACAAACGCATTTAACACATAAATGCAAATGCAGAAAACCCACCACGTCTATAAAAGAAGTTCAAAATAGAAGTGAAATTTAGAATATCAGAACAACCTGGCTCTAATACTAATTGAAGGAAATCAGACATGAGGATTTTCATGAGTAGCGGAATGATCGTTCCAAATTTCATTCGAAATTGAACATAAATAATTACAGTCAAGAAACGAAAAGTTACAGGTCATACACAATATGAAATTATAGCATGCTTTACAATCAGATCAAGGGAAAGATTATACATACCTTTGAAGACTCATCTTCAAACTCCCTCGATCACGAATACTCGTCCAGTCTCCAAGACAACAACACACAAATGCCCAAACACTACGATCGCAACACAGCACGATCATAACGAACACGAACTCAACAATCTCCAAGATCACGAACCCAATGAACGGCCTGCAAAAGCCTCGACCTCAATCAAGTTGAGTGCAGACACCACCACAATGGTTACCTTTGTATTCTCGGTGTGAGAATCTAGAAGTGTGGGCTCTATGTGGACTTGGTTAGAGGAAAGATGGAAGGAGTAATAATCGTGTAGACAATTGAGCAAGTGGGAGATGACAAGGGTCTATCATATAGACGAATACTTAATTCTTTAGAAGAAGGCAAGCTATCGTATAGCAAAATCCCCGCAATTGTTTAGCTACGACCAGCTGAGTGAACTATCGCGTAGTGTCACTCCACGATCGTTTAGTCTCTCTTTTAGCTATCGTTTAGTGAATCACATTCACTTGACAGCAAACCGTGAGTCTATCCGAGAATGAAAACTTGCAAATCTACTAAATTTAGGAGAACGTTTTTCCTTTTTATCTCACGGTTACCATGAAACCACTAATAATCTCATACTCAATTGGTTATAGAGAAAAAAATATAATTATCCAATAATTAATATTATTATAAATATATATGATAACCAACTTACCATATTATATTTATAACCTATAGTTTTAATATTTTATCTCATGAAATATATAAACCATAGTTCTTTTTCTATTTCATGGTACTTAATGTAAATCTCATTTACATTAATCCTCCACTTGATATATCTCATACATCACATCGATCATTTCAAATATATTCGAATTTCCTCTTGTCAATTGGAACGTTTCAAATCAACCCCAAGAACTGATTCTCAACTTTAATCCATTGAGCTACCAAAGGGACCTTATGAACCTGTAGCTTGAAGCCCCAACGATACGTGAATAACTGATTAAAGACCGACAGTTGAACTATCCTTACTACATATGTATTTTATGTCTATATCAACCAATCAATAGTGCAATAACCTTTCATAAATTGCTCGTAAGTACAACTAGGCCAATAACCGTTATTCCCTGTAGTTACATCAACTCCTTAAGTACCACTAATCCCTCTAATGAACATAAGTCATAGTCCTACTATGACTGAGTCCTCTCTTCCAAAGAGAAGCTATGGCCACCATGTTCAAGACTCGTAATCAGCCCTTAAGGGAGCAATCTATCTACTTACCCCTACTTTGGGGAAGGAGTGAATTCCATCTTGTGTAACTGAGTTCCCAGCTCCCAAATCAGACAAATCTCCAAAAAGGTAGGCGCTCTCTCAACAATTGTTGAGGTATTAGGTTCTTCAACAACTTTCCCATTAAGTCGAGGTTCCCTCAACATTTGAGGTGGATTTGACCTATTAGATGAACCTACTTCAACAACTCTTGTTGAGGTACTATGTTCTTCAACAACTCTTGTTGAAGATTCAGTAGTTTCTTTGGAAATCTCATTCAACACAATCTTACTTTTGGGCCTGTGCTCCCTTATGTGGTCTTCTTCAAGAAAAGTAGCATTTGTCGATACAAATACTTTGTTTTCTTTAGGATCAAATAAGTAACCACCTATCGATCCTTTGGGGTAGCCGACAAATAGGTACAATATTGAACGTGGTTCCAATTTCTTAGGATTAGCCTCAAGCACATGTGTTGGACAACCCCACATTCTGAAATGACATAAACTAGCTTTATGACCATTCCATAACTAGGTGTTTTGACAACACTTTTGGATGGAATGCAGTTCAGGATGTACGCTATATTCTCTACTATATAACTCCAGAACAAGTCAGGTAAGAAAGCGTAACTCATCATAGACCGAACCATATTCAATAGGGTTCGATTTCTCCTTTCTGATACACCATTTTGCTAAGGTGTACCAGGTGCTGAGAGTTGGGAGACTATTCCATGTTCTATCATATAGTTATGGAAAGTTAAATCCATAAACTCTCCACCTCGATCTGATTGAAATGTTCTAGTCGTTCTATTCAATGCATTTTCAACTTCAACCTTGTATTCTTTGAACTTTTCAAATGATTCTGACTTATGTTTCATTAAATAAATGTACCCATATCTTGAATAATCATCAGTAAAAATGATGAAATATTCATAACCTCCCCTAGCTTTTACATTCATCGAACCACATAGGTCTGAATGTATTAGCTCTAAAGGTTCTTTGGCCTTGTGACCTTTTCCAGTGAAAGGTCTCTTAGTCATCTTGCCTTCAACGCATGACTCACACACAAGTAGAGAATTTTCTTCTAACTTGCTTAGAAGTCCATTCTTCACCAACCTCTCAATCCTATTGAGATTGATGTGTCCTAGTCTTAGGTGTCAAAGTTGGGCATTTTCTTTAGGAGAAATTTTAAGTCTTTTATGTTGAGTTACAGGAGTTTTAAACAACTTAATGTTATGGAGGGCATTAGTTGCTAACAGTCTTAGCACATAAAGATTATTTTCCAGTTTTGCAGAAAAAATATCAACACCATTCTTAGAAATAAACACTTTATTTGAAAGAAAGTTGATATTATAAAATTGTTCAAGCAATCACTTTACAAAAACTAAGTTCCTTTTTAAAGTAGGAACTACAAATACATCTTTTAATACAAGAAATCTGTTTTGTAAAGTCAACCAGAGACCTCCCACTACCACAACCCACTGCCGTCAGGAACTAATTCCCTAAAATGAAGAACAAACATGGTTAGTGGCCCCATAGTCAATAATCGAGGCAGAATCATCATTCTCTACTAAACAGGTTTTCAACACAAGAAAATCATATTTACCTTGTTTGGCCTTCTTCTTTTCTGCCAAATATTTGGGGTAATTCCTCTTTCAGTGCCCATCTTGATTACAGTGGAAATATTTTTTTTTGTTAGCCTTGATGGGTTGTCTACCCCTATTTGTAGCAACTACGAGGCTAGCCTTCTCCTTTCCACCCTTCTTCCCCTTCCACTTTTTGGTGCCGGAGGAAGAAGGTACAGACTTAGTTCCAGAGGTCGAACCTTTATTGAACTTTTTGGAAGATGAAGTAACATTTGCTTCACCCTTCTACTCCTTGCTTTTCAACAAGCATTGAAGGTCTGTAGCTCGTTGAACAGGGTGGTCAGGTTATAGTCAATCCTGTTCAAAACAGCATTGCTATGGAAATGTAGGAAACTTTCAGGTAAAGATTTCAGTATGATGCTAACCTGACTGGCTTCATCGATGCTCGACCCGTTCATCTCTGCCATGTCGCATTGAATCATCATGTTGAGAACATGTTCTCAAACATATTTCCTTTCTTGCATATAGGCATTGCAGATGTATTCCAGAGTGTCATGCCTAAGCTATGCAGACAGTTATCCGAACATTCCCCTCAGAGACTCCATGATCTCACGAGCTATGAGCATGGGCTCATACTTCTTGAACAAGACTTCATTAAGACTTGCCAACATGTACTTTCGGGCCTTTTCGTTTACCCGTGTCCAACGCTCATATGCTTCCCGAACATTTTGAGGAGCATTGGCAGGTGGATTGGAAGGATGATCCTCCATCAGGACAAATCTAAAATCATCGATGATTAGAATAGTATTAATTGTGTTTTCCCAACTAGCGTAGTTTTCTCCCGTTAACTTATCAGCATCTAATAAACTTAAAGTTGCGATAGCCATTTAAAGAATTTGCTGAAAAAGTACAAACTATTTTAGCTACTTACTTTAAACCACTTAAGAAAATCAATCAGTTGTTAGCAAAATAGTCTAGTGTACCCTAAGTTACATCTATTTTGCAATGATGTTTCGGTGAGGCAAGACAAAAGTCACCGTAGGGTGATCAAGTTCCCCTTCATTGAAATGAGACATTTTTAACCATTTGACAGAAACAACACCTTGTTACTGTAACTAACAGTCACCATTGTTCGGTCCAGAATTTATTAACATCCTTAACAATTCTGCGTAAGTGTAACCCCTCATTTTACGTTCTAGAGTTTCGCCCCAATGGTCCAGAAAAACCGATTGGGACATGAAACTAAAGCAAATCTATCCATTTCTGGAGATCGAATAAAGCATCATGAAATACAACCATTCTTTAGAGGGACAACCACGATGCCACGAGGCGATGCATGAAACTTTATTTAACCTAATGAGAGAGACCGAGGAATATGTTGTCACACGTCCTGCTTCCACTTACTATAAACACTCTCTCCATTCACCTTGTTATTGACCTACCTAAATGCCACCCGTAGAGGGACACCCGTGGTGCCTCGAGGCCGAGTATAGATCTCAAGGTATAAACTTATAGGGAGAAACGTGTAGAGACTAAAATGAAGTATCATATACCCAATTATTCTCCCACTAAGTGTTCTAACTAGGGTTAATTAACTTAGAAAAAATTTGGCTACTGATTTTATCTAAGTGCTTGTTTAATTTGCTAAAAAACAACTTTTGTCTTTGATGATTAAACAATTTTGATTGAAGTTTCATTCAACTCTTTAATAGACTTTGATCAAATTTTCATACATGTATCAAATCTATCTAATTCACCTTTCCAGGTAGGTTTCCAAGTAGGAGTGCGATGTTTCCATCAACTTAAGTACCCCAACCTAGCCAGAACCCGCCTTAGCCAAAAGATCCCTTATAAATATATTTGTTACATATTTAATCTTTTATTAAGAATCAATTTAATCATATTAAACCGATTAAAAGATTAAACTTAGATTCCTAATCTCATTAGAAATGTGATCTTTGGTCTATCTCAATCATATTTTAAAAAAATAATAAAAATGGTTATAGTCTAAAGTTTGCATGCAACTCTTTATTATTGATTTTAATTCTAATTTCATTTAGTTAAACAAATATAAATAAATGAAATAGTTAAAAATAACCATTGCATGCTTGACATACTTTAGTTAATTATAACATTTATAAATTAACTTAAGGTAATGTCATGCTTCATGCAATTTTCATTCATTACTAATATATAACAATATATAACTAAGTAATGAATCATGCTATAGCATACTTTCCATACACTCATTCAACCATATTATAACACTTATAATATAAATGATGCATGGATATGCTATAATGCATGCATACATATACTATAACATTTATACTATATGATGCATGAGCATGCTAAATGTAATTTAAATCATGCATATTCATATATCATAACACTTATAATATAAAATGATGCATGAATATAAATGCATAACCTATAGTGGGTTTTAAAACTATATGACATACATTATGACATATAATATAAAACATACATTGCATGTATATTTACACTAACATTTGATAGACCGGGATAGGACCTCTAAAAAAAACAAAAGGCTATCTATTATAAAATCTTGAGTCACCCGATTTGAAACAGGTGAATCGGACCTTGAAACGCTCGAACCGAACTACCCTTCAATGAACCATCTTGCAGCTGATCGCATAGCAAGCAATTGAATGATCTTGTAGGAAAGATTGCACAATCGTGTAGCAAGCATTTGTGCGATCGTGTAGCAAATCTACACGATCTTGTAGCATTAGCTACATGATCATTTAGAAAATGTTACATGATCTTGTAGCAAGAGCTACAAGATCGCATAGTAAGAGCTAACGATCGTGTAGTGGTAGCTACATGATCTCGAATCTCTACTTCGTCTTCTCCGTTAAAACAGTGTTGTACAACCTTTCTTTGAAGCTTCATGGGAACAACATGAACGACTCAAACTTACAAATTACACACTCTATAGCAAGATTAATGCACAAAAGCGCAGGGGCCTTTACAAACCAAAATTTGTAAACAAAGAAAGCCTTAAACAGAGCGTTCTATTCCAAAACATCCATCAACAAATTACAGCCACAATCGTTCATTACATGAAACAGAATGTAGATTTATAAAACCCACCATTACTGTAAAAAATATTCAATAAAAGAATGGAATTTGGAATCAGAAACCTATAACCTAGCTCTGATACTAATTGAAGGAACTCTAACGAGAGAGAACCTTGAGCAGAAGTGGATCGACCAAATTCCATTTTTCATTGAATATAAATTTCACAGTAAAGAACTCGAACAACATCAAGCACCTTTTGAAGACTTTCTCCAAGAAAAAAACTCGAAAAAGAACAAACACTAACATGAATGTTTCCTTGTATTCTCAGGGTGAGAACTCAAGAGTGGTGGGCTTTGACTATTTTGGATTTGAGGGAAAACTTAATGGTTATGAGGAAACATTGAGAACTCTCTCAAAAATTCAAACACAGAACTCTTCTGTTGTTTTCTCTTACTATCTCAATCGTTCAACCACACTTACAAGAAGAAGAAGAAACTTTTTCTTTTCTACTTGCCAAAAATAACCACCACCCACTTACGTGGAGAGAAAAGAAGGGGAAGGTAGTTGTAATTTATCATATTTTGTGTGTGTGTGTGTGTGTGTGATATGATAACTAACTTATCATATTATATATATAACCTATAGTTTTAATATTGTATCACATACAATATAAACTATAGTTTCTTTTCTCTATTATATGGCATTCAATATAATCCATATTTATATTAAATTTAACAACTATGAATCCAATTCATAGAAACTATATTTGAGTCTCATTTAAATATTTATTTCCTCTCATTAAGCTATAATGTATCAAATATATTATAACAATTATATCACATATAATTGAATCAACTTAATTATATCATATATAATTAAATCCCTCTATTAATTTGAACAATTCAAATTAATCCAAAAACTTATTCTCAATTAATCCTATTGAGCTACCAAGGGGACCTCATGGACCTATAGTTTGAAACTCTTACAGTACATGAATAATTAATTAAACTCTTTAATTATATTATTCATCATCCGTTAACTGTCAGACACTCCATAAAGACTGACAGTTGCACTCTTCGCACTACAGATATATTTCTGTGTCCATTGGATATAACCAATCAATAGTACGATGACCCTTTACAAATTGCTCGTAAGTACAGCTAGGCCAAATTGCCGTTTTGCACCTGTAGTTACATCTAACTTCTTAAGTACCACTAATTTCTCTAATGAACAATACTCATAGTCCAACTATGACTAAACCCCTCTTGGGCCAAGAGAAGGTGTGTTATCACATTGTTCAAGACCCAGAATCAGCCATTAATGGAGCAATTTATCTACTTACCCCTGCCTCGGGGAAAGAGTGAATTTCTTCTTGTGAAGTTGTATTCCCAATTCCCCAATCAGATGAATCCCCAAAATAGTAGGCTTATTGAGTCGGTGATCTGGCCACTCTCACCCATACAAATAAAAACAATGCCCTCATAGGCAGGAGTTCACAACTCACTCAAGATTCAAGTCATGTTACCTATGGTCATCCTGGTGAAATGTAAGTCTCTATTATGAATGGTGTTATATAATGAGACTAAATATTTCATGGTCCGGTATTATACAAACTCCTTTGTATAGAATATCTCCGCTCGTATGTCTATATATGAATGATCAGGATCAGATCACTTGTAGCACTTTACAACAATTGTAACATCTAAAAAGCGGGCCATACTCGTAGTATCATCAGGATAAGGTACCCAACCTTATCCATCTACTACAGACCATTTAGGTTATCACTTAAACATGATCCACTCGTATGTCTCTACATACATGTTTAAGTTACAAAGATAAACATGGATATTAGTTTATTGGTTTGTGGTTAATGAAACTAAAATATCATATATTTTATAGAAGATGAATAAAATATCATATATTTTATTAAGTACACATTAAGTTTGTTCAACAATGTTTACAAACTATAGAACCTTACGAGATTTAGGACATTAACCCCAACAAGACAGTGGTTGTTGCCATAGTTGGCCTTAAGCAGTGACCATAGGTAGAGTCATTAGCTTGGGAGAATTGTCAAACTAATTCAAGTTTTGTATGTAACACTTCCTATGCAAGTATATTTTTCACAATTTAGAAAACAAATGCTAATAAAGACTTAAAAAAAGAGGAAATCAACCATAAACTAACTCTAAAGTCTAATTTTAGGATTCGTTGAAAATATATAGATTAAAACTAGACATTTAAGATTAGAAAACAAAATTCAAATTATATGAAGCAAAATAATATTTTTTATCCTAAGTTATAATTTAACCCATCTTATATTATTGTGTAGTTCACATAATTCTCAATCTCAACAGAAAATAATATGGTCAAAAGGCAAACCCCTCTTTTCAAATGATTATAGCCATGTTTGAAGCAAACCCTCATAACCAGCCATCTTTTTCTTTTTTTTTTTTTCCAATAAAAAAGCCATTAAAAAAACATCAAAAGAGATCTTCACAAAATCATTACATTTTACTCTCAAAGATTCAATTGATAATTCATTGAAATAATTATATATTTAAGATCTTATAATCTCTTATGAAATAAGTAATAATAACCTGCACCAACTCTTTTTCGTTGTGGATAAGAAACATCAAAATAAAGCTATCCTAAATACAAATATTTTTGTATTTAATATTCTACTTTATGTTGGTCTTTCTCACCCACTTTGTATTTAAGGTTAAGAAAATATTTTTAATCTCTTTTTTTCTTGTTTTCTTCCTTTCATTTTTTAAAGGCGTAGAAACCAACAACAAACAATCAAATAAACTACTACCCTAACTTCCTCCTCAAGAATGATGGAGATAATAACATCTAGAAAAGCATATTTTCAGATCAAAGAGCATCTCTAAGAGTATGCCAAAATAGCTAAAGTATAGACAAATTTATTCTTCTCTCGAGATATGACAAAAAATAGTACTATTAACAAACTTTCCAACATGAATAATGTGTCCTCAACGAGAACACCAATCTCAGCAAGGGAAGATTCCTCTGCATAGCAAGTTAACGACCTCCAAAGTATTGGACTCAACCTTGATCAGCGAATTGTTCTCATCTCATTCACGTTAAACCGTAACCAAGTCTCCTATGATAGCATCAACTTCTAACAGGATGCTCCACCTCTTCATAGAAAATTTATAGACATCCAAAATCGTTTTTCTTTCATGATCATGAACAATCCACCCAAATTAGTCATAACCTCATTCTTTTGACCAAGCTGCATATACATTCAGCTTACAGCGGCCTCGACTCAGTGGGGATCAATGAGGGGTGCAGGAAGGGAGAGACAAGAAAATTGTGGCTTGAAAAGGAGCCTCATACAAGCATGAAGATGATGATCATTTGACCACTTAAAGGCAGCTAAGCCTAGCACGTTATTCTGAAGCAAATATCATTTATCAGTTTCCACAACCTCAACAAAATGATTAAGGTGCAATCAAACTATTCATGCAAGCATAGACATCTCAAAAGATCCCAATAATCAAAGGGGACGAGTTGACCTTGCCAACACCAAATAGACCAACGTTAATCAAGAGAAAAACGTCCCAAATTTTTCCTTGCAAACTTACAATTCCACATGATATGATCGATAGACTCATGGTGTGATCTACAAAAGAAAAATAAGGAATTAGAGGAGATCCATTTTGCTTGAAGATTGCAAAAGGTAGGAATAATAATATCATTCATAAATTTCTAGCAAGAAATTTTCATGTTTGGTATCACCCTTTGTAAGTGCAAAAATGCATACCGTTATTATGCCATGGAAGATCCATTGTCTTGAAAGCATAATTTGATGCAATTTCGGTGCTAAATCGTGATTATCAGTTGCTCCCCAAGGTTTAGGCATGTACTTGTCAGAGAAAGGAGTGGAATAGTGGAATCGAGGAAAATTTGCTTATATACAGTGTGACATCTCAAATTTTTAAATAAATTTAATTTAATTATCTTGAATTATTTAGGTAATATTTTGGATTTTGATGCTAAAATTAAATTATTGGGTTAAGATAATTTAATTTAATTTATAAGTAATAAAAGATTTGGAAATGTCGAGAGATTTAGAAATTTGAATTTAATTTAAGGAAAGTTGGATGAAGTATTTTGAAATTAAGATTTTATTTGGAGATTTGAATTTTGAAGGGTAAAGGGAGAGGAAATATAAATAAATATAGGAATTTTTTTACTTTTGACTAGGGTTTTGGGCATTTATGTGTATATAAAGAGTAAGCCAAGTCGTCAAGCCATATATTTGAAGCTAGTCACACGCAGCCCTAGGTGATTCAAACTCCCATCTTTATTTCTTTCTCGTTGTTCAACAACCCCTTCTTCTTCGAAAATTTGTACGGATGACCCATTTTTTAGGTCCAAAATGTCAAATGACCAATTTTTAAAAAATAATGTCAATTGACCCTCTACTGATATTATCGTCATACCAAATTACGTAAGTTACCCTTATACCAACCTCACGAGGTAAATCTCGCTCTCGTCTGATTAAACACTCTCGCTCTCGCTTGAAATTTTCTGGTTTGATGTGATTGCTCGTCATTGTACGAATGATTTGACAATTTTCACGACGAAAGCCTCAAATCGATAATAACTAAATACAATACAATGGTGATTTCTATAAACTCTAAACTTCATTTCAACGGTGAATACGTCTCTAGTTTTCGACGGTGTTTTGTTAAATGGAGATTTTTCGAACAACGATTTCCAAGACGAGGATTTTTTAGAATGGAACAAGTTTTTCAAAAAGATGTTTTAAATCAATAATACCTAAACACAATACAATAGTGATGTTGTGGTGGTATCGGGCTCTAAAGGGGGGATGGGAGTAGGTGAAGTGGTGGTATTTTAAGGCTCTACAGAGGGGATGAGAGTATCAGAGGCAATCGCATTATTGGTATCGGGATCCCGAGATGGGATGGGTGACCTTTCGTCTCTTCACTCACCGTGGAAACTCTTCAATTAGTAAAATAAAATGATGAGTTCACGAACAAGTAAAAACTAAACACGTAAAGACATAAAATGATAGTAAATGCAAACCTTGCACATAAACTGCAACAATGACAGGAGGGCCGACAATTGTCCTTTCGTGTCTGTCATGTTTTCCTCCATATTGGATACACGACTATCTAAACTCGATATACGACCACCCAACCTCGATAGTGAGCTGTCAATGGCCCGCAGGTACGAATAAATAGAATCGTCGGGATTGGCTCCCTCCCTGCGGCGGACAGCACACTCAGGACACTCCTCATCCACAGATTTCTATCTACAGGAGTCCGCAAGATGGACATCAGGTGGGTTCAACTCGTCCTCATTGCATATGTCCCCCACTACATCATGGAACATATCATCACTAGGTGTGTATGTCCCTCATTCCACCCTTCCACATTCAGCATCCTCGTGCTTAGAATGCTCGTATTCATCCCCTCCCTCCACCCTAATAACTTCATCCTTGTCATCTTCACGAGGATCATCACCGTCACTTTCACTTTCAGAACTACCCTCATCACTAGTCGACTTATTGCCACTTTCAGCACTATCATCATCCGTACCTAGATCAAATATAGGTCGTCTGTCCACTAAGGTTTCTCGAAACTCTCTCTCAGCATCTATCAATTTAACAACCAGATAAACATATTATGCATAGAGTAAACGTACATTGTTAGACTCGAATATCTCTCTCTCGAGTACTTTGAAGGGCACTGAGTGGAAGCATGACCATCGTAATATGTGGGGCAAAGGCATCTTACTCCATCGCTCCGCAATGTACTAGCTATCGATATAGCTAGGATCTCGTACGTTCATACTTAAATAAAATTTAACATATATTAAGAACAATAGTAATGTTAAATCAAACAACACGATTATTATGTTAAAGCAAATTTATCTAGAACGCTTGTGGAAATCCATGCAAAGAGTACTTCACAATATAACTTTTATTTCCTTTTACCTTCGTCTTGTATAAACTGCTCTTATCATTCAACGCAGTCTTTAGGGCATCCAGTGTCCTCTCCCAAATAATGGTACCCTAATCAAGACTGTTATAGTACTCTATGTTTTGAATGTCCTTAAAACGTTTAAGGTCCACTGCATTTTTCTGTTTGTTTTTTCCCATCATTGCAACCTCAGTATAGTAGACTACTGTGATCTTCACAGCATTCTCATCATTTTCAAACTCCAACTCCTTGTATTTTTCTTCAAGTAGATGGACATGTAAGGTGTACTTCATCAATCGATTACCAAAATACTTGATTGCAAGTTCATACGAGGACTACTCATTCTGATCAACTCGTGTTGAAGATCGCCACAAACCAGTCATGAACAAAAAATCATCCTTCGAAAAAGTGATGACTTTCTACAAACAGAGAATGACATTGAGTCAGATCTCGTCCTCTTCACTTCTCTCAGCAACATATGATGGATAATTGGGCTATTAAATACCATGTCAATGTCTACAAATCGCCCAAAAACTGTTCTCGTGAACATGTCTAACTGCCTTGGCGTAAGCTTCTCCTGCACAATCTTGTTTGCATTAGCAATGTGGGCCAAGCTTGTTACTTGATCGGGAAATCGGTTGACTACGGGTATTCTAAAACGTGTTTCCATCTTAAATCACTCCTGCATGAAATAAAGATTCAATCAGTAAACTCCTTCAGAAAAAAATTGTAAAAAAACATTCTATTTAAATCTCGCTGGATTCGCTCTCGTCGGTATCACTCTCTCCGGGATCACTCTCTCTGGTGTCGCTCTCTTCGGTGTCATTCTCTCTGGTATCGCTCTCTCTGGTATCGCCCTCTGTGGTGTCGCTCTCTCCGGTATTGCTCTCTGTAGTAACTCTCACTTATCTCGCTCATATTATCTCTTTTTACTTGTCTTCAACCACATAACACATCGAAAACCAGAAAAATAAACAAAAAAACCATAGGTTCATAGTATTTATAAGCCCCAGAACGACCCACCATTTCTGGTGTCGCTCTCTCTAATATCGCTCTACCGATTTCACTCTCACTTATCTCGCTCACAAACTCTTTCTACTCGTATTTAACCACAAAACACATCGAAAATAAAAAAAAAAACAATAAAAAAAACCATAGGTTCACAATATTTCTAAACCCAGAATGACCCACAAAGCCCCATTACCGATTAGTTTAATACATTTTCAGATACAGATTGAAAGACTTACCGATCAGATTCAATTTTTCGGCCGTAGTGGAATCATTTGCAAATCGAAATGATGAATTCAAAAGAGTTCTTTAGTTTATGAGACGATACGAAGCCGTTAGCCTTAGGAAATTTGAATGAAGAGTTTTTAGTTTGGTTGGTTTTTCAGTAAAAGGTAAGAAGACGAGAAGGTAGGGCAATTTACATAATTTGGTATTGACAATATGTCAGTAGAGAATCAATTGACATTATTTTTAAAAAATGGATCATTTGACATTTTGGACCCAAAAAATGGGCCATCCGTACAAATTTCCCCTTCTTCATTAAAGCCTCACGTCGACAACCGTTCCACCACCCTAGTAGTCGCATGCCTCCGGTTCTCCAAAGTCGTTGTCGTTTGCTCCAACGATCTCAAACTCTCTTCTTGCGTTTTTCTCTCTCCGTCGATCTCTCTCTCTCTCTCACCTATATCCGTCGATAGTTGTGTGTCTCGCAGGCCAGCCACTGCTCGTTCGTCGTCACCGGAGTACCCCAACTGCTGTCGTGTGTCACCATCCATTGCCCTTAGTCGATACCACCAGATTTTGCTTGGTTTGCGTAAGATTTTAGAGGTTATTTTGAACTTTCTTGAAGGAATCTTGAATGCCCATTGAGTTTTGGTTAAATTTAATGTATACCCATTATGTTTTATATGCTAGAACGGAGTTTTGGGATGTCAAGAATCTCTGTTCCGCAGTATTGAAGACCGATTTTTGGTAGTTTTAGTAAGTGATCAAGATTTTCAAACTGAGTTTGTTCGAGAGACATGGTAAATTCCCAGAAGATTCTAATACATATCCTTTTGCTCCAAGATTCCGCCTAACTGTCCCACCAGAGTCGAATCTTTGTTTTGATTCATATCCTTACTGGACAATTTATTGATGCTGTAATTTTAAATTTTAATCCTCAAATATTGATGTTGGCTTGTGATTGTGTTGTGTGAAGGGAGTTAAAGGTGGTTTTGGAGCAAACCACCATATGGGTTTGCTTCAGCATTTCCAATCAAGATAAAAGAGAAGTTTGTGCTGCTAATTATCTGAATCGAGGTAAGTAATCGTATTACATAAACTATCTTTGAACCAAATAGTATGTTAGTGATTGGCTTTTTTTGACATAGATAGTATGTTAGTGATTGGCTTTTTTTGGCCGATATAGAAAAGAATTATGGGGATATTTGGCTCACCAACATGAGTTGAGTTGGTCACTGTCACACTTCGAGTAGCTTTGACAACCATCTCCGATGAAAACTCGGGCAACCAACTCCAGGCTTTGACAACCACCTCCGATGACAATTCCGGCGAAGAAATCCAGATTCCAACACCACCTTAGATAACAGCTCCGGTGACCAACTCCGAGCTCCGATAACCTTCATGAGACCAACTCCGACAATCAATTTTGGCCTTCGACAACCATCTCCGGAAACCCCTCTGACAACCACCTTCACTCTACTAACTCCGACGACCAATTGGCTTTGACAAAAAACTTCAATGACCAACTCCGACTACAAACTCCGATGAAAATCACCTTCGATGATTACCTTTAAGCGGCAACTCCGACGACTAACTCGGGGCTTTGACAACCACCTTCAACGACAAACTCTAACAACCAACTCTAATACTACCTCCATATGACTAATTTTGGGCTTCGACAGTCAACTCCAATTACAATCTTCAGCACTTCGACAACCAACTTCAATACATTTTCATTCAACCACCTCTAACCACAAACTCCAGCAAAAATATCTTCAATAATCAAATTTGACAACCACTTCCGAATATTATAAGACTGATGATTGTTAAAGTATGTTGTAGGGTTGTTGATTATATAAAATAATATTATTGTCTACATTAAGTGCAATATTTATTTGTAAAAAAATATTTTTATTTAATTGAATTCACACATCAAATGAGTGTTAAGAATATTTAGACGAAGAATATACATATAGCTGAAAAGTATGTAACATATAACAAAAAAATCATAAAATTTAAAAATAAATCTTGGAACATTTTCCCACAAAAATTAGCGAAAAATAGATATTTGTTTTTTGATGAACCCCAAATTTAGAGAAAATGAAAGTGAAATTATTGAAGAAATGCGGTGACATTCCATTGACTGTTATGATGATGGGGTGATTTAATTAAAAAAATTCGTGACATAGTAAAAATATAGAGCAACAATAGAAAGAAGAAGAAAACGAAGAAGATACAATGAAATTTATGGAGAAAAATTAGCTAGAATCAAAAGTTTTGATTTCGCTTTGGTTTCTCTTTTTGTTAAACATATTTCTACAAGAAATGTAATGAGTTAATTGTTGTTCATTGCCCAAAATAGAAAGGAAAAAAAGAAAGAAAGAAAAATTTTTAAAATTAAAAGAAAAAAATTGTAATTCATATTTTATTCAAACAAATATTTGAAGAATTGTTGAATAAAAAAGTTTCAAAACAAAAATAATAATCATAAAAGCATATTATTGAATTAAAAAAGTTTCAAAAAATTGCATTAGATATTCAGATATATGAACTCTCCACCCCAAACACAGACATAAACTTAAACCGAATAACTCTACACTCCAAATACAGACATTTGAATTCGATAGATATATGAGCTCTAGACATCTTATCTCAACTCTACACCCTAAATAGCCCCTATATGTTATATAATTATAGAAGTTATATGGGCATGATAATATTTGTATATGACATGTTATGTTTAAATGTTACTACTGGAATGCCTTATTGTTGGCGACAAAACTAGAATATTATTGTTGGCTTCTCTAAGATTGCCTAAAAGTTTTGCATGATTGAAGGGGACGTATGAGCATGATTGTACCATATGAAATGTACCATGATTTATATTGTGTGGGTCTGGATTGAATGTTATATGTTAAGTAGGTGATGGTTTACACTCCTAACACTATCATGTTACAGTTCTGTGGATTGTCGAGTGCACTACCATGTACAGTTCCATAGGCCAATGGGTTCACTACAAGATTTGTGTTAGGATGGGTTAATTTATTCACTAAATGTAAACCATGAATACTTGATTTATGCATGTCCCACTTCCATGTTTACATTTATTGGACATGAATGCATAACCTGACCCTGGTAATGAGATTACTTACTAAATATTTTTATACTCATCTAGGCAAAGATATACCACAAGAAGAATCTGTGACTGTACCAATGAGACATTTCTTCATATTTTAAAAGCCAATACTAATGTTTGTACTTAGAGTTCTATTATTTGCATTATTAAACATTTGTGCATTTTCTGGGTTTGATTTATGACTTTAGGTGACCTCGAACTAAAATGTTGAGTTGTTTAAATTTTTAATTTCTTAAAATTATTTACCTTATGAAATTATTTTGATTTTAGCCAATCTTTACTTAAGAATTACTTTGAAATTTATGCAACGATCTTGTTTAGTAATTCTAGAGAGTCGAATCATTACAAACAGTATAAAGAAAAAGGGTAGAAATTTGGAAATCCCAGTCTGCCAGATTTGGAGAACTCTCTTTTGTATAAAGAAGAGGAAAAAGAAGAAATGGGCAACAAAGGCTAGGTCACAATAATTTCAGATTCAAAAGTAATGGATCTAAATTTAATTTAAAAAAATGTTTTAAAAAGGGTAAAAATTAAATGGAGGGTTAATAAAAAGCCAATACATTTTTTGTGGGAAAAGATCATACTTCGTTTGAAGCTCCTCTTACATACTTTTATATTTATATTTCTTGGTAATGCTTAATTCTCCAATATGGGATAAAACCTTTTTCTTCCCATTTTACTTTTATCACGGGCATTGGCCTAAAGTCATTCCCAACACACTTGTCCCCTCTTTTTTCAGTAAAAGGGATACATCGTAATGATTTAGTTATCATATTTTTAATTTTGTGAGTTTTAGAACTTCATGTAAAGATTTTATATCCATACTTTAATCTTTTGAAGAATTTAGACCCTAATATGAAAAGTATTTTTAAGGTTTGATGAGATTTTCATATATACGTAGATTGATAAATTAATTAGAGACACAAATATTTTTAAAAAATAAATCCTAAGTTTTTATATAAAGAAAATGGAGAAATTTTCACAATAGATAAAATGTTAAACTATTTATAGAAATAAAAAAAAAAACAATTATAGACACTGATAAGACTTCTATCAGTGTCTAGACTTCTATCAATGTCTATCACTGGTAGATTTTTATTAGACTTCTATCGATTTTTTATCACTGAAAGACATTAATAGACGTCTATCAACCTCTGTCACTGGTAACACTAATAGACTTAATTTTGATTTATATTTACTGGTAACACTAATAGACTTAATTTTCTATTGGTTTTGTGTGAATAGTTTTCCTTTTTTTATTCTTGAAAACCCAAAAAAAAAAGTTATACTTAATTTCTTGAAAAATTATATAAAAAAAATCTAAGAAAACATTTCAATTAGTAAGAAACACATTACACATTTCAATTAGTAAGAAACACTTTACCTTTTTAAAATTAATTAAAATGCTTATAATTTATATATTATATACATATAAGCGATATTTTGTTACTTCTTTTTTATACTTCATTTTTTTTATGTTATAATAAAAACAGTGTGGATATGGAACCTGTAAACATGTGAAAATATCGAATGAAGACCTCACCATGTCGACCAAAATTTCACTTGCGATAATATCTTTGATGTATTCTAGAATTAGAAAATGCGTACAATAATAAAAGAAATTGGTTGTGTGAGAGACTGCCTATTTGATGAATTAAATAAAAAGACAAAACATCTTTTAAATTGGTTAATGTTGTGAATTTGAGGAATTCAACGGGAATATGGATATAGAAAAATATAATATAATAATATATTTATATAAAAATATTAAATATATAAAATATAATATAACATAAAATAACTAAAATTATAAAATTGGATAATATGAAAATTAGTGGAATTTTGAAGTGAAATTCTCAGCAATGTATGTGTGATTTTAAAATCTACCAAATGTCACTATTTATAGACAAAGTGGCAAGTAGGATGTGGATTTACATAGACACCAAACATGAATAATGACAAGGCATGTGGACAAGATAAAGGGTGACACATAGCTTTTGGGACACTAAGCAATGAGCATCTATTTATTATTATAATATTCATAATACTCCCCTTTGGATGCCCATATATATATATTAAATATGCCTCGTAAAACCCTAGTGAAGGAAAAAGAGTACATATTTTATATTATATATACTCCTAAAAGAATACAATATATTTACTCACCCTCATGAAAACATCCTAGTCGCTGCATTCCAATATTGTGCACCAATTTTTCAAAAGTCGCGGTTGGTAATGCCTTTGTAAATAAGTCTATCAGGTTAATCCTTTGAACAAATTTGTTGTATGATGTCGCCATTTTCTTCAAGATCATGAGTGTAGACAAGTTTCGGTGAAATATGTTTTGTTCTATCTCCTTTAATATATCCTCCTTTGATTTGGGTTGTGCAAGTTGTATTGTTTTCGTATAATATTGTTGGAAGATTTTTATTAGAAGACAAGCCACACATTTCACGAATGTGTTGAGTCATTGACCTTAACCATACACATTCTCGACTAGCCTCGTGAATTGTAAGAAATTTAGCATGATTTGAGAAAGTGGTCGTTATAGTCTATTTCACCGATCGTCATGATATAGCAATTCCTCCACATGTGAACAGATAACCTGTTTGAGATCTAGCTTTATGTGGATCAGATAAATATACATAATATGTATAACCATCTAGACCAAAATTTGATTTATCTAAATAAAACAAACTCATATTGATTGTTCATCAGAGATAACGGAGTATATGCTTAATTTCATTTCAATGTCTTTTTGTAGGAGAAGAACTATATCTAGCTAATAAATTTACTGAAAATGCAATATTTGGTCTTGTATTATTAGCAAAATACATAAATGCACCAATTACAATAAGATATGATACTTCAGGACCAAGAATGGACTTCCATTGGAATATTTAATGGATATGCTTTGTCCATATAAAATCTTTTCAAAATTTTTCCTATAAAAGTTGACTGATGATTAAATATTTCATCTGCTAAATGCTCAATTTAAAACCAAAGCAATTTTTTTTTTCCGAGATCTTTCATCTCAAATTATTTCTTAAGATATTCTATTGCCTTTAAAAGCTCTTCAGGAGTTCCAATTATATTCGAGTCATCAACATATATAGTTATAATAGCAAATCCTGATTGTGATTTCTTTATAAAAATACATGGATTGGATTATTTTGATATCCTTCTTTCAATAAATATCCACTCAGGCGATTGTACTACATCCGTCTTGATTATTTCAATCCATATAATAATCTCTGTAACTTTATTGAATACCATTCCCGGGAATTTGATGTATATGTTTTAGGTACATTAAATCCTTATGGGATTCTCATATAAATATCATTATCAATAAATTCTTATAAATATGTTGTGACTACATCCATAAGATGCATATCCAGTCTTTTATACACAGTTAAACCAATTAAATATTTTAATAAAATTGCATCCACCACCGGAGAATACGTCTCCTCAAACTCAATACATCTCCTCAAAACCTTGTGCAACTAGTCTTTCTTTATATCTTGACCTCATTATTTTCATTTCGTTTCCTCACAAATATCCATTTGTATCCCACAGGTTTAACACCTTTTAGTGTTCGGACTACTGGTCCAAAAACCTGACGTTTTGAAAGTGAGTTTAATTCTGCCTCGATTGCTTCTTTCCAATGAAGCTCATCTTTTCTATGTCAAAATTCTTCAACATATTTTAGTTTATGACCATAAGCTAATTGTAATGGCGAGTACTAATGATAAGCTACTGGCCTAATGCATACAAGAGACGCTGCATGCAAAATAGCATGTCCCATACAAATGAAGGAAGTTTGACTCTCACAAGTAATGGTCTTGCAATTAATTGTAAATGTTTTATAAATGATTTTGCTAAATCATTTTGTGTATGAACATGAGCTACAGGATGTTCAACACTTATTCAATTGACATATAATAATTATCAAAAGCTTGGGATGTAAATTCAAGACGAATGGTCTTAATTGTATAATCAGGAAATTGTGCTCTTAACTTAATTATTTGAGCAAGTAATCTTGCAAATACAAGATTTCGATTTGATAATAAGTACACATGTGATCATCTGTTGGATGCATCTATTAATACCATAAAATATCTAAATAGTCCACTTAGTGGGTTAATGGGTCCACATATATCACTATGAATTCGTTCTAAAAATGCAGGTGATTTAGTCCCACTTTAGCTGACAATGGTCTATTTATCAATTTTCTTTGAGAGTAAGCATCACATGATAATTCATTAGATTGAAGAATCTTCTGGTTCTTCAATGAGTGTCCATTTGAATTCTCAATAATTCTCCTCTTCATGCCAAATTATACATATGTCTAGATTCATGAACTTAAGGTTCATTGTTGCATATGTTTCAATTACTTGTATATGAGTATAATACAATCCTAAAGATAAATCAGGCAACTCTTTCAATATACGTTTTTTGTTTGAGACAGTGGATATGATATATTGATATTCCACATTATTCTAACTATCAGTCTCAATACGATAACCATTGCAACGTATATCTTTAAAATGTAGAAGATTTCTCTTTGATTGGCTAGAGAACAATGCATTGTTAATTGTAAATTTTGTTCCTCTAGGCAAAATAATATTTGTTTTTCCAAAACCATCGATCAAGTTTGCAGAACCTAATATTATATTTACTTTTGATTTCAGCATTGTCAATTTGGAAAAGTATTTTTTATTTGTAAGTATTGTGTGTGTAGTTCAACTGGAACTGTCTGCCAGACATAGATCTTCTTTGCTCATTTTTTAAACACTCGACATATGAAAATGATCCATATTTCTTAATTAAAAGAAAATAATTACAATAAGAAAAATAACACTTACAATATACAAAAGTTACTAAAAAAAACATGAAGATGGATAACATTAAGTCTAGATATTCTCAAAATCAAAAGAAACATTTTATGTTCCATCAACTGCGGCAATCTTCAGTTCAAGAGATTCAAATAAGTCTGCCACGTCCAAATTTTTTCATATGGGATGGGTCACATATGTCATTATCCTGGTATGCAAATGCTTCCACATTTTTTTCTTTTTCCTTCAAGGAGGCTTGATAGAAGTCAACTAAGTGTTTTGATGTATGACAGGTACGTGAAAAATGTCCAGTCATTCTACATCAGAAGCATTTATTTTCAACACTTTTTGAACTCTTATCTTGTGGAGCTTTTCCTTTGTGATCATTATTTTATGTGGTTCTTTTGAAATCTGAATGATTAAAACGACCATCACAAAAATAAATAATTATTTCTTCCTCTGCCACGGTCACGACCTCGATCGTGACCATGACCTCGACCATGATTATTATTAAAATTCACAGCATTCACTTCATAAAATAGTGTCGTTCCTGTTGGTCGAGATTCAAATGACTTTTCATTAATAACTCATTATTTTGTTCGGCCATGAGAAGACAAGAAATTAATTCATAATACTGTTTAAAATCTTCTCTTGATATTGCTGCTGCAGGAGCATATTCGAGACATGAAATGTAGAAAATGTCTTCTCTAACATATCAACATCAGTAATTTTCTCTCTGCATAATAACAATTTCGAACTGACTTTAAATAATGTGGAGTTGTAATTACTTACTGATTTGAAATTAAGTAGCCTCAAGTACATCAACTCATAACGAGCTTTAGGAAGAATAACTGTTTTTTTATGATCATACTTCTCTTTTAAATTTTTCCACAGAATATGGGGATCTTTTATTGTAAGATACTCCATTTTCAATCCCTCGCGGAGATGATGACGAAGGAAAATCATAGTTTTTACTTTGTCCTGACTAGATGTTATATTTTCTTTTTTAATAGTCTCTCCAAGATTCATAGCATCCAGGTAGATTTCAGCATTAAATAACCATGACAAATAATTATTGTCGTTAATATCAAGTGCGGAAAAATTCTAATTTTGTGAGTTTTGTCATGACAGCACTATCATAAAATATTGTACTTATGTTAGAAATTTAATAGATATTGAATATGCAAAATAACATTAAATTTATTAATTATAACGAAAGAGGAGAAAATCGACATACTTTTAAGACCTACCTTTAGTGGGAAAAACAACAGAAGCTCATATTAATAACATGTTGTGAATTTGAGGAGCACAACGAGAATACAAATATAGAGAAAATATAATATAAAATTATATTTATTAATAATATTAAATATATAAAATATAATATAACATAAAATAATTAAAATTATAAAATTGAATAATATGAAAATTAGTGAAATTTTTAAGTGGAATTCCCACCAATGTATGTGTGATTTTAATATCCACTAAATGACACTATTTATAGGCAAAGTGGCAAGTAGGATATAAACTTACATGGACACCAAACATGAATAATTAAAACGCACGTGGACAACATAAGGGTGACACATGGCTTTTGGGAGACTAAGTCGTGGACATTTATTTATTATTATAATATTCATAATACTTAACAATTATTAAAAACGAATGCTCCATTCAATCACTTTTTTATTATTTGCCTACTCAATATTTCCAAAGATACATAATAGTCAAGTTTGATTATCGCCATCTTAAAGTTCTCTCCTTTATATTTTTCTAAGTTCACGTTACAAAGGAGAAATGATAAAACACAAAAGTTCTAACAACTTATTTTATGAAGCAAAAGTAATCACTGATAATATGTTGCTCACTTTATTTATATATATATATATAATAGGTTGGAGAATTTAAACCACACACCACTTCGTTGTTAGCACATACTTATATCAGTTGAGCTAAGTTCATTTTAACAATATAAGTTAAAATATTGATACTAAGAGAAGCTTGCTAGATAAATAAATTTATCAAAACACCAAAAAAATTTCTTAACGAAACCAGCGTCCAAAAAGTAGTTGATAGTTTGATTGGAATTACTTTTGTCGTTTTCAACATCATTTGAAGAATGTTTTTAATCATTTAAAATCAATTTTATTATTATAAAATTGTATTCAAAAGTATAAAAAATAAATATTGAATTGATTGACTGATTAAAGGTGTTCTATTGGTAGTTGTTAGAGTTCTCTGTAATTTGGATAAAACCAGTCAAGAACTAGTGCAGTTAGTCGACTGGTACTATAAAACCGTTTAAAATCAATTGACTTAAACTTTTGATTTTGTCTCTAATAAAAAAAGAATTTACCTATCTGATATTCTTAAAAATTCATGGATAAATATTACATAAAAAAAACAATTATAATATATAATTAGAACTTATTAGATACAAAATTTATTAGATACAAAATTTAAAGTTAATGGACTTAATAAACACTTCCGAGGACTAATTAAACACGTTTGAAGATTAGAAAAAATAAATTCAAACCTTAGAGTTCATCTTTATAATTTAAACTTTTAAATAAAAAATGATTCCATCAACTTATGCTTCAAAATGAGAATAAAATTTTGTTGCCGTGCATATGTTGTAAAATTAATGGTACATGTGTGAATAAAGGTGGTAGGTTAATTAAAATTTGGAGCAGGTTTTAATTATCTATTCTATTATTATTTTAAAAGTTTCACTATCTTTTAAACTTTTAACCCTTCATTTTCAAACATAAGGTTGAGGATTCACATGTCCTTTCAATATGGCGTCTCTTTGAATTCACCGATGGTTAATTAATTCTTTTTAATGCATCTTTTTTAGGTTGAATTTTTTTTTTTTCTATCGAATTGTTATTGGGAGTTTATTAGTCTTGATACCATTATAGAGAAACATGGACATCTCAAAGTCAATTGGTTGGGTGAGCAGTTGCTTATGTAATATTGTGAAGTCTCCATTTTTCCAACGTGGAATCCTCAATAATAACACTAATAGACAATAAATAACACAAAAGCAAAAACTTACAAGTGTTAGTAGTATTTATAAATTTTATTTTAAAAAATCAGAAGACCAATATCAAATGGTATCTATTTAATAATCATTTTATTTTTTTTTAGTTTTTAAAAACTAATCCATTTCCGAGCTAGTAAGAGGACCTCGTGGACCTACAGATCATGGGCTCCAACAATCCGAGATTAATCGACTAAACTCATTAGACCGAACTAACCCAATTCGTTAACTAATGGGTCACTCCACTAAAGCCCATAGTTGAACTCCCCTCACTGTAGATATATTATGTCCACTTGATATAACCATATTAGTAAGTTAACCCTTCACAAGTTGTTCGTAATAACGGCTTGGTCGAATCTTTGTTTTACCTCCGAAATTACCTCTTGTTCCTTAAATCTCATTGATCCCCTAATGAACAATTTTTTTGTGATCCAATCAACAAAATCGAGTCCCTCTCGGGCTAGTGAGAGAGCGGGGCCCCTTGTTCAAGACTTAGAATCAGTACTTAAGGGAACAACCTCTCTACTATCCCTAAAACAGCGAATAGGAGTGAATTTCATCTTGCACCCTATGTCTCTAGCTATCTATTCGGTCTTACTGCAAAAATGGGAGGTTATTGAGCCGGTGCAATTGAACCAACCCTCACCTATGTAAATCTAAGGATAATATCGAATAAACAGGAGTTCATAGTTAGCTTAGGATTAAGGTCAAGTTACCTAGGTCATCGTTTTGAAATAGTCAATTTTAAACAGTAAACAACGTTATAAAGTAAGAGTGACTGATTTCGTGGTCCGATCTTGTACAAACGCTTTTGCACAAGGACACCCCCACTCTTCATGTCCCAACATGAATGATTAGGATCATTTCGTTTGTAGCACTTTACAACTCTTTGTAACAACTATAGAGTAAGCTGCATCCAATAGTGTTACCAGAATAAGGCTCCCAACCTTATTCATATACATAGATCATTTTGACTATTACTCGAACCTGATTAACTTTTATGTTTCCACATAAAATCCAAGTACTCATCATATAGTCAAGGGATTTTTAGGTTTATTGGATTTCTAATAAGCAAAACAACTATTCAATAACACCTTATTGAATTTTCAGAATAAATTTTATTATTTACATACCACGAGTTTTAGGACATAAAACCCAACAAACTCCCACTTGGACTAAAACTCTAATGTTGACTAATAAACTAAGGCATCCTAAACCTGATATTTCTCCCACTTGCCCTAGATTATTAACTTGGTAATCCTAGTCTTACTAGGTGATTTTCAAACACTTTAGTTGAGAGAATCATTGTAAACATGTCGGTATACAATAGGCTTTTAATTAAAATATATGGGATTGCATCTTATTCTCAATAATGAATAGGAAGCACACTTTTCTCCCACTATATTGAGGTACTCTCAACTCTTTCAGTAAGATGCATCTGACCTGTCTCAACAACTCTGGTTAACAGCCAGATCTAGAAATCTCTAATCGTTCTATACTTTGATCTAGCCTTTAAATATATTAATATTTACAAATGACTTTTAACAATTTGATTCTTAACAGAAGTTGCTTTGAGATAGAACAAACATAATTTTCTGAAAATGAACATTTCATTCATAATAAAATATATGCAATTTGTTCTTCACAAGATTACAAAAACAGTAAGATCAAGTAGCAACTTCTCCCACTGGTCAAGCTGAGCAAGCGGTCCCCAAGAACTAGTTTTCTTGTTTACCTTTCTTTGTTCTCTTCTCGACAAGGTAATGGGGGCAATTTCTCTTACAGTGCTCTTCTTCATTGTAGTGGAAACACTTCCTTTTATCTGCAGCATCTTCTTGCCTTTCTTTCCAGTAGGTTTTTTCTTCCCTTTTTTTTTGCCCTTCTTGACAGGAATACTCTTACTCTTCGAAGAGGAGGCAACATCAGGCTTGGAGGATCTTCCTCTCTTCTCAGCAGTAGTAACATTTATTTCTGATTCTAGGCCCTTTGTTCTCAACATAGTCTGGTAAGTCTGTAGCTCATCAGTAGAGTAGTCAAGCTGTATTCAATTTTATTCATCAATGCATTCGTATAAAATTGCAGAAAACTCTTTATAAGAAATTCTAGAATAAAACCAACTTGACTTCTCTTGTCCATGATACCATCGTTTATTTCTGCCACATTAAAGTGGACCATCATGTCTAGGACATGTTCACGGACATAGGTCCCCTCTTTCATGCGACTGTTGTAAATGTACTTAATGGCATCATGCCTCGGGGTGAATGACGGTTGTCCAAACATCCCTCGCAGAGATTCCATAATCTCTTTGGCAGTACTCATATCCTCATGTTTTTTCCCCAAAAGATCAGATAAGGTGGCGAGGATGTAAGCACGGGCTTTATCATTAGCCCTGACCCATCTGTCATACGCATCCCAAACAGTTCAGGTTGTATTAGAGCTAGAAATGGGAGACAATCCTCCGTTAAGACAAATCGCAAATCGGGTCGTAAGTTTTAGCAATTTTAATAATGTATCCAAGATTATTCTTTTTCAATGATACAACAACAAGACGTTCTTGACTAAATACTATCTCTAGAATAACTCATATTCCGATAGTCATTTAGGTATCACTTTTGGTCAGAAATTATTAACACTTAATAATTATGTAAGTGTAACCGTCCGTTTTCAGACATCAGAGGTCGGCCCCAATTATGCTACCGTAGCAGAGAGTCAAGGTTGGGAATATACCTAAGAAATCTTATCCATCTCTGGAACTTGAGTTGTTCTGAATCCTATGTTACAATCCTCCATGGGGATAGTCGTCGTTAAATGACTAGCAAAGGGCCGCTTAAAGCTAACCAACAGACGAAATATAAGAATCTCACGGTCCAAACTAACGAAAGAGACTGTAGGATATGTTGACACATTTCCTTCACCCATTTACTATGAACTACTTCCCCCATTTACCTTGTTATTGACTCATACATCCACTTTCTGTATGGAGGTCACTACCAAGGTGACACGAAGCGTCATATGAATCTCACGGTGTAAACTATGTACAGACATGGCAGTTGAAATCTATACTTGATTTCTGTTTGAACAACTTCCCCTTATTCACCGAAATCTAGATTTAAGCTAAAAAATACTGTCCGTATGGAGGTCACTCCCAGGGTGATACGAAGTACCGCTTAAATCCAGACTGTGAACTCTTAGGGACATGAGAGCTAAAAATAACGTATCGTATATGTTATTAATTTCCCACTGAAGTTTTCTAATAACTTTATCATATAGAAGTTATTGGACTACCACTGAAGTGTTCTATTAAAAGGGTAAATTTATATTTAGGTTTTTTTCCGGCTAATAAAAACAACCCTAAGTCTATGTAGCTTATCCAAGTATAACAGTTATAAATGGATTCAAACCTACGATGTCTAGATGATAAACCGTTTTATTACCTCACATCGCTCACATATACTCATAAAACCGGTTACCAACGCTCAATAATTTAGCCATAATCCCCAGGTAGGAGATGTTCCATAGATCGTAAACTTAAATACCCCTAGCCTTCGACAGGATTATATACCAATTGAGTTTGTAACCCGAGTTTTCCAAGTTTAACGACTTATTTTAACTATTAAAACAAGTGGTTAACCTATATGAGCATGGAGATATTCTTTGTTATGGAGTTTAAATGTCTAACCCAATTTTATAACAACTTATAAAACTTTAGACATGCTAAACATCCACAACATACATAAAGGCATTCAATATTTAATATGACCATTATATTAAATACAAGAAAGCCTAACATGCATACTATATATTATAACAACTTATAACATACTTTCAATGCAGGTAGCATGCTTCCTACGGTGGGATTTTAAATCTACATGGCATACTATATGCACATACAAGATTTATTTAATTATAATATACATCCAATGCATAAATAATTAAACACAGACAGATATAGTTTTAGTTTTGGCAAAACAAGCAAACAAAAGTCTAATTATTACAAAACAGCTTCTGAATTGCTTCCAGACCGCTCGAACTGCTCCAAATCGAAACCAAAAAGCTTGAACCAGACTAGCAGAGTCTGAACCGGATGATGACGGGCTGAAATGCACGTCATCTTAGGCCTTTTATTTAGAATTATGAGGGTTTTTAAGTACGGCGAATATGTTAGGAATTCATGAGAAAATGAGTTTGCGTCATTCAGCATTAAGAATCTCGACTAACCCACTATTATGCGTTATTATGCGTTCAATTGTCTATCTTTGTAGCTAACGCACGAAGCGGACACATACGCGGAAGTCGGGCTATCATAGAGATCGCATATGCTGGACGCATGAATATTGCGTCCATTAATTGCATACGAGGATCGCATACAACAGTCGTATAGGTGTTGCGGCTGTCGGGCGAATGCGTCCATCGCATGAAAATCAAAAGATGATGTTGACATTTCACCTACCACGCTGTTAGCAGCCAAGATTCAGAAAAAGGCCAACGCACCGCGGATGTCAAAATCAGAGCAGGTCCATTAATGTTGTCGGCGATCAAACTCTATAAATAGAAGCCACTGAGCATAACTTCAGATCATCCAAGGTTTCCTACCTTCGGGTGGATCCTTGTGATCCAGACGAACGCATTAGAAGAAAGCTTAAGAGTTCTTTATCTCCTTCATCNATGAATATTGCGTCCATTAATTGCATACGAGGATCGCATACAACAGTCGTATAGGTGTTGCGGCTGTCGGGCGAATGCGTCCATCGCATGGGAATTGCGGTCGTCAAGCAAATGCGATCATCACATAGAAGTTGCGGTCATCAAGTGAATGTTGTCATCGCAAGATTGCGGCTACACGATGATAACTATAATAGAGGGATGAACACAAGGTTGGTGGAATGGAAGCATCAGTGCATATCTCGAGAAAATCAAAAGATGATGTTGACATTTCACCTACCACGCTGTTAGCAGCAAAGATTCAGAAAAGGACCAACGCATCGCGGATGTCAAAATCAGAGCAGGTCCATTAATGTTATCGGCGATCAAGCTCTATAAATAGAAGTCGATGAGTAGAATTTCATTTTATCCAAGTTTCTACCTTCGGGTGGATCCTTGTGATCCAGACTAACGTGTGAGAAGAAAACTTGAGAGTTGTTCATCATCTTCATCCATTCTGAGTGACGATCGAAGCCTTCCCCAGAGTTAGATCTTGAGAGAGCCAACTCCACCTCCCTTCCATGGCACCATCGGCAACCTTGACACACATCCGCTGGAAGCAAGACATTGCTTCCAGTTGGTCTTTTCATTTTCTCTTCTTTCCTTGCATTGTATTGTATTACATTTTAGTTAAGGAATTAATACATTTTGTGAGCAATGCATTTCTATATTTTCCTTCGACTCCATCTTCATCTTCATTTACTTAGCATCCTTAATTGACTCCATCTCCATCTTCATTTACTTAGCATCCTTAACTTTCATTGCATCACTTAGTGAGACTATTAGAGTATCACATACTTAATCATGCGACATAGGAATATGAAGCATGTAGCAAACCACCGAGATGTGTGCATTGCGTGAGTGTTTTGAGAAAACCTTATTTGCTTAGTGTGAAGCTGTAGCAATGCCTGTCTATAGGCGGACGCAATGCTTATCTATGAGTTAAGTCAGCAACAACCAACTGCCCGGGAGGGTAAGTGGTTAGTCGCATTAAGCAATGTAAGCCAGTATTCATTAGAGATAGGAATAATCTTACGTAAACCAGGGTTATGCACCTTGTCTTATGAGCACATCAATCATCATTTAAGCATACTTGATAGAATAGTCTAAAAACCAAATATAAGTCTCGGGAGAGCAGATTGGATCACATAAGCAAGAATGAGGACTTAGATATAAGCTCTGTTTGCTATTACACAACGTATGCACCCTATGGAGAGGATATCATGCGTCCAAGAAGTAGGATATGGTGGTATGCGGTCATCTTGTTTATGTGTGGGAGCACATGAGCAAGAATAGAGACTTAAGAATGAGGTCTCTCGACACTTCGCATATACATCGCATGCTTCCTAGAATTAGGCTCAAGTGTGTGTAGCATGAATGCATAGCTTGCATTGGCTGGAGTTGCCCTTGCGGTCATTCCTAAGGGTTATGATGAAGACATCTTCACCATTTTATCTATTTCTCCATGCATTTACTACGTGTTAACAGTTGTCGTGTCTCTACCTCTCATTCGTATTCTCATCGCTTTATCTGTTAGTTAGAAGTAGGAGTAGTTATTAGCTTATACCTTCTATAATTCTTTTATTCATCCGCCACAAACACATAATCACATAATATTTAGTTACAAGTCCCTGAGTTCGACCTTGGTTCACCCGAGAAACTTGTGTGCGCATTATACTTGGCGTGAGTGCAAGAAAACTTGTGATAGGAACGCATGGTCATCACATATAAGAGTAACACATATTTTCATTCCAACGTATGACCACCAATGCATACCTTAAGACATGCATCACATATTGCATTCACCATAATTTTAGTCATCAAGTCTTTGACGGCTAATTTTACGTCACCAAGTTTTTGGTGCCGTTACCAGGGACTTAGTAGCTAATTGTTTGTTGAGTTTTATGTTTTTGCAGGCAACCATTTTATCTTGGGAGTATTGTAGCTTGTGCGATCGAGTTGCAACCAATATTGAAGTGTAGGCGATGCACAGAAAGCCAATATTGACCCCAAGATAGAGGGGCAATTAGTCGTATGAGCTGAAGGTAGTTCTAAGTGCATGACAGCCTCATGCGCTAAAAAATTGCCGGAAGTTTCAATGGTCAAGGCATCTTGACCTAAGCAGTTGAGAGCAATCTCCTGCATGGAAGACTCCTTGTGGTGATATCACTCCAATTTCTCCAGGGATGTCTTCTACTCTATCTTTACCTTGCTTTCTTAGTTAGTTTATTTTTATTGTTATTTTGGATATGCGGTTGATTCCTTGGTTGTGGTGCATTTGCTCCTTGTAGGTGCGACAATAAGTCTCCTCGGTGTACAGCTATAATGGAAGAATTCCCTCCATCCTTCAACGCATGGCTTCGATCGCATAAACTCCAAAGCATGGTCACATTCGTTATTCTACTTAAGGTTCTTCTCTTGTTATCCTTTATGCATTATCCTTTTGAAATTCTCTTTGCCTGATTGCATTCCTTTGCAATGCATCTATGATGGTATGTATAATTCACCGCATCAGCTAACTAATCATCGCAAGGTTGTCCTCACTTTTAATAGCTTCTTCCAATTTGGAAATTCTTCAGTTTTATTTTGCGCAAACCCTTGCTTAAACATTTGTTACCGCATTCCTGTTGAGTTTGTTTTTAGCTTTGCGGTAAGAATGCTGCCAACCTCTAAGTTTGGGGGTGGCAGTGGTCCCGGAGAATTGCAATTTATTACATTGTGATTATTTACCTTAAAAAAATTGGGAATAACAACTCCATCGTCAATGCAATGGGGAAAACCATGTTGATAAGAGTTAAGTTTTGAAAGGCACTTATCCTTAGTTGGATGTCCGCGTGACACATGTGGAGGCAAGCCAAAATGAAGGTAAGTCGCCAGGATCAACGCATAAGCGCAACTCCTCTGTCGGGCGCAAGCCAAATCAAGCAAGACAAGAGTTGAGTTGAATATGGAACGCAACCGAAGTTGGATGCCCGCAAGACACACATGGGGGTAAGTCAAAACGAAGAGCGTAACCAGGTTCAATGCCGCATTCGAATAAGAAATCGCAAAGCTTTGAATTGTTTTGAACGAACGCATTCTCAAAAACTAAATGCAACGTTGCGGGGAATGAATAAAAAGTTTTTAAGAAAAGGTTGCTGAATCTAAACTTAGAAAAGATCTTTTTGAAGAAGCAGCTGAAGTAGAGAAGAGCATTGCAGCCATGGTTAAAGGTATGAGTAAATTATATTATGAGAGGTTGGTCATCACAAAGGAAAGCCAGAAGGTGAGTCAGAATTTCTTGAGTATAACACATGCTTGAGAACAAGCATGATTCTAAGTTTCGGGGTGTGATGAGGGCAGAAATGCACGTCATCTTAGGTCTTTTATTTAGAATTATGAGGTTGTTAAGTAGAATATGCGGTGAATATGTTAGAAATTCATGAGAAAATTAGTTTGCGTCATTCAGAATTAAGAATCTCGGCTAACCCACTATTATGCATTATTATGCGTTCAATTGTCTATCTTTATAGCTAACGCAGGAATCGGAAAAATATGCAGAAGCCAAGCTATCGCAGAGACGATCGCATGCACGATCGCAAACACTCGATGCATGAATATTGCGTCCATTAATCGCATGTGACAGTCGTATGGGTTTGCGACTGTCGAGCGAATGTGTCCATCGCATGGGAATTGCGGTCATCGCATAGAAGTTGCGGTCATCAAGCGAATGCGGCCATCGCAAGATTGCGGCTACACGATCATAACCATAATAGAGGGATGAACGCAAGGTTGGTGGAATGGAAGCATCAACGCATATCTCGGAAAAATCAAAAGATGATGTTGACATTTCACCTACCACGCCGTTAGCAGCAGAGATTCATAAAAGGACCAACGCGCCGCAGATGTTAGAATTAGAGCATGTCCATTAATGTCGTTGGTGATCAAGCTCTATAAATAGAAGCCGATGAGCAGAATTTCATTTTATCCAAGTTTCTACCTTCGCGTGGATCCTTGTGATCCAGACTAACGCGTGAGAAGAAAGCTTGAGAGTTCTTCATCTTCTTCATTCATTTCAAGTGACGACCGGAGCCTTCGCCGGAGTTAGATCTTGAGAGAGTCAGCTCCACCGCCCTTCCATGGCACCACCGGCAGCCTTGACACACATCCACTGGAAGCAAGACATTACTTCCAGCTGTTCCTTTCATTTTCTCTTCCTTCCTTACATTGTATTGTATTACATTTTAGTTAAGGAATTAATACATTTTGTGAGAAATGCATTTCTATATTTTCCTTCGACTCCATCTCCATATTTATTTATTTAGCATCCTTAACTTTCTTTGCATCACTTAGTGAGACTATTAGAGTATCGCATACTTAATCATGCGACATAGGAATATGAAGCATGTAGAAGACCACCGGGATGTGTGCATTGCGTGAGTGTTGTGAGAAAACCTTATTTGCTTAGTGTGAAGCTGTAGCAATGTTTGTCTATAGGCGGACGCAATGCTCGTCTATGAGTAAAGTCAGCAACAACCAGCTGCCCGGAAGGGTAAGTGGTTGGTCGCATTAAGCAATGTAAGCTAGTATTCACTATAGATAGGAATAATTTTACGTCAACCAGGTTTATGCGATTACCTTGTCTTATAAGCACATCATTCATCATTTAGGCATACTTGAGAGATTAGTCTAAAAACCAAATCTAAGTCTCGAGAGAGCGGATTGGATCATATAAGCAAGAATGGGGACTTAGAGATAAGCTCCATTTGCTATTACACAACGTATGCACCCTATGGAGAGGATATTGCATGCGTCCAAGAAGTAGGATATGGTGGTGCGGTCATCTTGTTTATGTTTGGGAGCACATGAGCAAGAATAGAGACTTAAGAATAAAGCCTCTCGAAACTTCATATATACATCGCATGCGTCCTAGAATTAGGCTCAAATGTGTGTAGCATGAATGCATAGCTTGCGTTGGCTGGGGTTGCCCTTGCGGTCAATCCTAAGGGTCGCGATGAAGACATCTTCACCATTTTATCTATTTCTCCATGCATTTACTACGCGTCAACAATTGTCATGTCTCTACCTCTCATTCATATTCTCATTGCTTTGTCTGTTAGTTAAGAGTAGGAGTAGTTATTAGCTTATACCCTCCATCAATTTTTTATTCATCAGCGGCAAACACATCACCGCATACTTGGTTCACCCGAGAAACTTGTGTTCGCGTTATACTTGTCGTGAGCGCAAGAAAATTTGTGAAAGGAACAAATTTTCATCGCATATAAGAGTAACACATATTTTCATTCCAACGCATGACCATCGACGCATGCGAACCAACGCATACCTTAAGACATGCATCGCATATTGCGTTCACCATAATTTTAGTCATCAAGTCTTTGACGGCTAATTTTACGTCACCATCGAACCAGCCAAAAATTATTTGAGGCTAAACCGGACCAGACCTCAAGAGAATCGGTCGAACTGGCTAATCTCGCTCCATGCTCATTATCTCACTAAGTTTCATCGTTTAGCATTGACGACCATCGTCATGCGTTTGCCTGATCGTTTAGTGGTTGCTTGATCGTGTAGCAGGTAACGCATAGCACCTGACCAAGCTACACGATCGTGTAGTGCCTTCTATCTATCACATAATGTCATCGTCTAGTGTCGGACAACGCTACATGCACTTAGTGTCTCACACTATCATGCAACTCCATTGTCTAATGCTAGACCTTGATCGTTTAGCGCGCGCACAAAGGTAAGCGATCATGTAGTGCTATCGTATAGCACCTCGACACATCATTCAGCTATCGCACATAGGTAAACGATCGTGCAGTGCTATCACATAACTCTTCAACACATCGTTTAGCTCCACCGAAGCTACATGATCGTGTAGTGTCATCGTATAGCAATACAATGCATAATTTAGCTCCCGCTGCTACACGATCGTCTCGTGCACAACACTTCAACACTCAATGCTCGAAGCTACACATCGTCTAGCTTTTCTTTACATCGTCTAACGCATGAAGCTAAACAATTGTCTAGCATTGAACCTTAGCGACGATATGAATAGAGGCTGATAAACTGGAATTTGCAACTTAGCCTCTTCGCTTGTTTCTTCGATTACTGCCTTAATTTCAACCCTAATGACTCCAAATAAATTATAGACTCTTGGGAATACATATAAGCTCATCAATCAAGAGCCAATTACAAATTCATTTGAGAAATTAAAGAAAAATTAAAAGCCAAAACTGAGAAAACCATATCAGTACAACAGTTTCATATAACTCATATAAAACACCCACCACACCAAAATTAAACCGAATTGAATGTTGATATGATTCTCTCATACAAGTTGATGGAACATATCAGAACGCAGCGGAAGTGACGAGGATCGATAAGCACTCTAATTCATTAATTTTACAAAAATGAAAGTATGCCTTAGCAGAAAATAATGGGTTTTAAGTCATACCTTTGAAGAACTCTTGAAATCTCGATTTCCAGATGCAAAAACTCTCCAAATCTTTGTGTAGACCACCACAAGATCTTTCCCACTATCCTCTTGGTGCTCTAGATTCAGTTGCGGGACTCAAAATAAGCTGGAATCAAGGAAACTTAGATAATACTCACGGTAGCAACCCAACGAAGAACTCCTTCTTCAACCGAATTTTTCATAAAAATTCTTATGATTGCATTGCCTCAAATTCACTAAAATCTCTTCAATATATTGCAGAACATTAGGCAATGAGAATGGTTGCATGAGATGCAGCTCATGCTTGGAGTAATTGAAGCTCAAGATGGTGGGTTCAGTGTGAGGTACTTGAAGATGAAGATGGAAAAACTCAATTTTCCATTTGTGTATTTTTTTTCTTTTTCCAACTTTTCAAAAAATAAATTTGATTTAAAAATCACATTTGATTTAAAAATCAAAATTTATTAATTTTACAAATTAATTCCATAAATTAATTTTCAAATAAAATTAATAAATAATTATTTAAACAATTTAAATAATTCTAATTAATTTAATATCCAATATTAAATTAATTTTACACAAATTCATCTTCATATATTTAAATCATATATAAATTCTCCAATTCTGTTTGATTCTAATTTGAACGTTTCAAATTAACTTATCACGCTATTCTAGAACTAATTCATTTCCAAGCTAGTAGGGGGACCTCGTAGACTTACAGATCATGGGTTTCAACGATCCGAGATTAATCAGCTAAACTTATTAGACCGAACTAACCCCCATTCGTTAACTAATGGGTCACTCCACTAAAGCCCATAGTTGAACTCCCCTCACTGTAGATATATTATGTCCACTCTATATAACCATGATTCGTAAGATAACCCTTCATAGGTTGTTCGTAATAACGGTTGGGTCGAATCTCTGTTTTACCCCCGAAATTACCTCTTGTTCCTTAAGTCCCATTGATCCTTTAATGAACAATTGTTTTGTGATCCAATCAACAAAACTGAGTCCCTCTTGAGCCAGTGAGAGGGTCGGGCCTCTTATTCAAGACCCAGAATTAGCACTTAAGGGAACAACCTCTCTACTATCCCTAAAACAGCGGATAAGAGTGAATTCCATCTTGCACCCTATGTCCCTAGCTAATTATCCGGTCTTACCCCTGAAATTGGAGGTTATTGAGCCGGCATTGTTGAGCCAACCTTCACCTATGCAAATCTAAGGATAATCTCAAATAAACAGGAGTTCATAGTTAGCTCAGGATTAAAGTCAAGTTATCTAGGTCATCGTTTTGAAATTGTCAGTCTTAAACAGTAAACAATGTTATAAAGTAAGAGTGACTGATTTTGTGGTCCGAACTTGTACAAACCCTTTTGCACAAAGACACTCCCACTCCTCATGTCCCAACATGAACTAATTAGGATCACTTCGTTTGTAGCACTTTACAACTCTTTGTAACAATTGTAGAGCAGACCACATCCAATAGTGTTACCAAAATAAGGTACCCAACCTTATTCATATACTATAGATCATTTTGACTATTTACTCGATGATCCACTTTTATGTCTCCACATAAAGGTCAAGTACTCATCCAATAGTCAAGGGACTTTTAGGTCTATTGGATTTCTAATATGCAAAACATCTATTCAATAATAACTTATTGAATTTTCATATTAAGTTTTATTGTTTACAAACCACGAGTTTTAGGACATAAAACCGAACAATTTTGAGTCCTACAACTCAATCTAAAGCTCCAAGAGAATAGTAGAGAAGATCTTGAGGTGGTTCACAACAAGATTTGGAGAAGATTTGCAACTGAGAATCGTGATTTAAAAGGTTGTACAAAAATATTACTTGAAACCCTCTTATTATTGTATGAGCATGCTTTAGTTACAACCAAAAGTAATGAATTAGAATGTTTATTGATCATTGTTTCTTCCATTGCATGCTGATATACTCCTACAGACATGAGATCTTATGTTTCTATTTTGCATATCTGATATGATGGCTATGATAATATGATTATGATTTATGGAACGAGACCTTTTGGTTGTCTGATTAATGCATGCTAGATTAGATGGTCACTATTTTCTTTCCTATCAGGATGTGTACATCTTACGCTTGTAAACCTTCGAGTTCACTACTTATGACTGATTCAGTGTCCCTTTGGAATCACCACCTATGTCATGATTTGTGTTCCTTTGAGATCACCAAGACTACTATAATTTGTGTTCCTTTGGAATCAGCACTTTCAAGTTCATTACATGTGCCTATGTTTATGTCTATCCTTATGTTTATACCTATGTTATGTACACTCGTGCCCGGATAGGAAGACTAACAAGTTCACCTAGTGGACCCATTAATGGGTCGCTTACTAGGTATTATATACTCAACCTTTCCTCTGCTATGTTTTTCAGTTAAAGGCAAGGACAAACTAGAGAATTATAAGAAGAATCTATAACCGTGCCATTGGGACCAGACAAAAGCTTCCGTACATGGTTTCATGTTTTCATGTTTATAAGGAGTCTTAGTATTTGAAATTCTATAACTTTTTATGTTAAAATTTTAAATTCATAAATGTTTTCTAGTTCTATCTTGTCTTTAGGGGACCCCGAACAAATATCTTAAGTTGTTTTAGTAAAATTTTATTAATTTTCTTTGTCATTTTATTTTATTTAGTGAAGAGTTAAAATTTTTATTTGAGGTCTATGCATGCATGTAGTAACGTCTTGTTAGTAAATGATAGAAAAGTCAAGTCCTTAAACTATAAATGTTAGAGAAAAAAGTGATGCATTTTTCACCCAATTTGAATGGGCACTTTTTCCTCATACTTGGTTTCTATAATCAAATAATAACTTCTCATCTTTATCTCTCCATTTAAATTTCAATCTATTGTAAATCTTTAAATTTTTCATAATCTTTTTACTTTTTTGTTAACTTATTAGATTATTGTTAACGTATTTAATTCCAATTGAATGATTCGTCCTAATTCTTTGATTTTCTTTTTATCAATTTTAGTATTTATCATATCATTATAGTTATATTTATATCAGTTTTCAACCATTAACAAAAATATAGTTGTGTAATAATAAAAATGAAGTTATGAGATTTAACTAATCTATATTTACACATACAGTATCATTGTAATGTAAACATATGAGCTTTTAACCATAATTTTTTTTCGTGATTTGTTATTATAACATAATTTTGTATCTTCTTGATTTTTCTATATGAATTTCTATCCAAATCTATCTTTTGTTATCATATTTGATTTATCTTTTTTTTTCAATTTATTTATTCATTTTCTTATTAAATTTGATTTTATCTTATTCTTTGTTGGTACATGTTGTTATCAAATTTAGTTTTTTAACCCATTTTTTTTTCCAAACTGATTTAGTTTTATCTATTTTTTTTAATTTTTTTATACACTTAGAGATTTGTATTATTATCACAGTTTATCTATTTTTATATTTCATGTTTTTTTTATTTATATTACTATTATTTATATATTATATATTTTTAAAATGTAATATAATGATATAATAATATATCATTGATTTATAAACTGCAATATTGGAGATCTTGTGAATTTAAATAAATTAATATCAATTATTGGATTATGTTTCCTTTTAATTTGGTATTTTAATGTCAAAACTAATATAATTAAGAGATAATCAATTTAATTTTTTTTGACACGAGATTTTGAAAATCTTGCATTAAAGTGAAGAAAGATTTGAAATTTGTAAATTTTAAATTTAGGAGGGAAAAGTATAAGAATCAACATTAATTATATATCTATCTATTTATATATATATATATTATATATAAATATAAAATATAATAGTACGTACATATATATGTATATATTTTTGCGAGATTTTGAAAATGTTTCAAAGCGGCGAAACCTCTAACTCTAAAAGACACTTAGGACAAGGACTCATTACCAGATCTCCTTGCCTCTATCCAATGCTTACTTTTAGGCATTAGTCTATTTTCGCGAGAAACAAGTAGGCTATTTCTTTGCAAAATTGTGCTCAATTTCATATGTGGCAATTCCGCCAAGATCTCTTCTTCTTCAACATTGCTACACTGCGTTTTTGAATGATTTACTATATATATATATATGTATATATACATATATTGTTTAGAGTTCATTTGTTGTTCTACTATTATCGCAGCCGCATACCATACCATCAGCAAGTTAAGATGTGTTTTCTTTTTTCTTTTTGCTCACTTTTTCGTTCGTCGATGAGTCTTTAATCAGCAACCATAAAACTTCCATCTATAATTTTCTATCATTCAATCATTTATTCTTTTCTGTAATAGTATGTATTGTGGTTGCCCGACAAAAAGTAAAATTGAAGGAAGAGATGGTTGTGTGAAGAAGATTTTCAAATCTCTAATTTCTTTTTGGGTGGAAAACTGAAGGAAGAGAAGAAGATTTTTAAATCCCCAGTTTCTTTTTGTTTTTGATTCGAGTTGTTGGCGATTTTGATTTTAATTATTTTTTATTTTCTATGAATGCCTAGAGCAGTGTAGTAATGGTATCATATAGGTGTTGATTAGACGTTTGGCAGGTTGCATTGATTAATGTGGTAATTGTTTGATTATAGTGCCTTTGAAGTTTCTTACAAGTTTTTGCAACTTTCCAACTTCAACTTATGAACGTTAGATATTTATTTGTAAGTGAGGGAAATTTTGACAATTTTTCATTATTGTTTTAATTATTTAATTTGATTTCTTTATTTTTACAATCTTGAAAATTTTTGCTATTTTTCTAAATGAAACCTCTAAAATTTCTATTTATCTAGTCAACCCTTTGAAATACGAATAGAATGACTACTAAAATCGTAGTAATACAAATATTGGTGAGAACGATGAAAAAATTTGTAGGAATGACCCATTTGACTATGTCAAAATGGAATATGATCTACTTTTTTAAAATTTAAACTTACATCATCATGTAGTGCAATTATAGAATTGCTTTGTAGTATAAGTATGTTGATATGTCTGACTCTTACTCTCGTTACTCGCTCTCTTTACTCATTGATTTTTTTGTACTTCTCTTTAAATGTATTGAGTAGCGAGTAACGAGAATTATATTAGCTAATAAAAAAAAGGAGGAAAAGAAAATTAAGAAAAACGAGCAAGTAATGAGTAACAAGAATTAAGGGTGAGAGTTGAATATTAACATGGGTGCGCAATGTAGTTGATTATGTAACTTCACTTTTGTGAAGAGACAAGCAAAAGGTTATAAAACTTATATATTTTTAGAAAGCGAGTCATATTTCACTTAGGTCGTGTGAAAAAGGAGATATGTACAAAGACACCCATTCTGTTTCGAACCAAGATTAAAATATGAATGTCGTTATAGATATCGAGATTTTCATTTTACAAATTTATTGATGAATATATAATTAAGATATCTATATCAACAAGTATTTCTACGAGTCAAAAGCTTTATAAAAATTATTAGATTAATAATTTCTCTCAAGCTTTGTTATAAATATTATATGAATATTTCTATTCGTATTGGATTTAATAGATAATATTGTTTTATATATATTTTATAAGAATCTACAAAAGACATGAAAGTCTTGACCTTCTACACACCCAATAGTACCATGGTTTGGTCTCATTTGTTAAGGAGGTAGTATTTTTTGTGATGATACACACCCATATACGAACTATAAACGGTACAAGATTACACTATAAGTTGTTAACGATTACACTAAGGCCATGTTTACGCCATTGGTAAGCTAATCCATCAATGGTAATGTAAAAAGTGAACCCCAATTGATTACTTTTGTTGTTACTTACTTACTTTCCGTAATTCTAATGAAATGTGGGGCTTTCCTTTAAATTTGTAATCAAATCATGTAATCTAATTGAGAAATGAAGGGTGTTCAATCTAATTGTTGTTGAAAACTACGTGAGCCCCACTACTTTTACCGTTACCATTACAGATTTTTTTACTGTAACAATATAAAAATTATGAATTTATCACATTTATTGTTATCTTTACCATTACCGTTACTGTTATTATTACCATTGCCGTTAGAATCAAGCAATAACGGTAATGGTAACGATAACAATAAAATATAATAAATTTATAATTTTAGATAAATGCAATCATAAGCAATCCAATTACATTTATCATTGAAGCTTATTACGATTTACCCATCAATGAAATTTCATTACATAACCTATAATATATTAATTACAATACTTTATTGCACAAAATCCAACAAAAAAAAAATACTCGCTGTGATAGAAAGTATAGAGAACCAACAATATTTCATAGGATGGAGACGTATCGAAGTGATGTGAAATCGCAGGATGGTCCTGTGTACGGAGAAAAAATGGCAAAATGGCTTCACTATAGCTTTCACAGACAAGGGTAGTAACGTTCCACCGGAGTCGATCACATTAAGATGTTTTAAGTTTTGGCTATGAAACCATGATAATTTCATAGGAAAATTTCTTCTGTCCTTATTAAATAACCATTATTCATATATAGAAACATGTCATGGTAGTATACTTTTATTTCGACGGCCCACATAATAAAAGTTTCGTTATATTCTTAGTTTCAATGCTCAAATTAAGTGTCTTCCATTTTTCTTTTATCTAACTTATCTAACACAACTTTTCAGATCCAACTTCCGTTTTAAACTCGTCAACTATAATTTTTCATTTTGTCTTCACGAAAATTTTCTAATTGAGGGTTTCAATTCCATAGAACATTTGTTTTCTTTCTTCTTCGAGCCTCTTTGAATGATATGTTTTTTTTTTTTTTTTTAATTGTGTTGTATTGTCTTCTAGAGTGTTCGTGGATTGGGTTGGGTTAGGTTGAGAACTTTTTGGATCTAACCCAATTATTCGAATTGTTAATTTCTTCAACCCAAATAACCTTCTTAAAAGATGAACCCAACCCAACCCAACCATGAAACATTTAGGTTGGATTGGTTTGGGTTGATCAAATTATTTTTGTTCTAAAAGAAAGTAAGTTGTTAATATGTAAAAATTTGATTTAATTATTTTCATATATTTAATTAAGATTAACAATTCAATTTCAATTTATATAATGAATATTTTCTTTCCAAACGCTAAAAAACTGTTTTTAGGAGTTGTTGGAGAATAAATTATCCAAGAAAATGACAAAACTTAAATAAATATATGTATATATGATTGTATCATAAGTAAAAAATATACATTGTAAAATTAATAATAAGTTCGAGTTGGTTCGGGTCATTTTAGGTGAACCCATGAACCAACCCAACCCACAAAAATTTCATTTATTTGAATCAAACTCAACCCAAATGAGTTGATAACCCAACCCAAACTGCATGGATTGGATTGGGTTAATCAATTTTTTCGGGTCATCGGGTTTTTTGAACACCCCTATTATCTTCATTCTTGTGGAGTATCGTTCTCTCGAACTATTTGGCAAGTTCTAATTAAGATTTTTGATTAATTAGTTATTCTTCTAATAGAAAAAAATTACTAGTTGAGAGTGAGTGGTTGTTTTTAACACTTCTTTTTGGAGGATGGATTACAGAAAATCTTTGTCGGGCAACCCTAAACTAATGTTTCATAAAGGTTGACTTTATTCAAAGCTTATGAGAAAGCTTGGTTGAGCTTGTCCAGCCTAGATTCTTTTGTTGTTGATTTTGGTCAACCCTTATCGGAAATCAGATAGTTTCTTGCAAGGGTTGACTTCCGTCTTCCCTTACTAGAAATGTGAAGGTTTCTCGGAAGCGTTGACTTTGGTCAATCCTTATTGGAATTCTTCATGACTAGTGCAGCAAAGATTCCTCGAAAGCGTTGACCAAAGTCAACCTTTATTGGAAATCTTTTTGGAAATTTGCATTGAATAATATAAAAGAGAAAAAAATGTGATTATATATACCACATTTTTAATATTTGCTATTATAGCAAACATTAACCGGTCAACCTTTCTTTTTTTTTTTCAAAATTCCAAATTTACCATCTCTTTCCCTTTCTTTTCTTTTCAACCGTTCGTCATCTGCCGTACTTTCCTTTTCTTTCACGTCGTCACGGTGAAATATCCATGAAATCTCATTCATGAAGCTCCGTGATACTTCGATCAATTCCGATTCATGAGTTCGTTTTTCTTTTTACGATTTTATCTTTGATTGGGAGTTTTTTCTTTTCTTTTAGCGTTTGTTCTTGTTTTTTCGATTCTATTTTTCAATTTTTCTTAAATAGTTTCTGGTCATTTAGTCTTTTCTTTCTCCTTTTCTCAAGAACCTAATGATTTCTTCAGCTCACTGTGAACATAATGGATTGTGAGCAGAGTTTGTGTGCTTTCATGAAATTTTGTTTTGTTCATTGTGTTGATATTTTGAGTTTTGATTGATTAATTAAGTTAAGGCTTGCATTCTTCACTGTTTCATTTGATACTGTATATTCTTTCTATAAACATATCAGTGTATTTTGATGTTTGATATTTTTAGGTTTGACATTACAGCTACATTGGCTTTGTGTTTGTCATTGATAATGTCTATCAGTGTATTGGAAGATATCAGTGGCTATCATTGATAATGTCTATCACTGATAGAATGTGTGATTGCTATCATTCTTTATTATTCATTAATTTTTATTGATATCCATTGAAAAACATGCCTAGTTTTAGATTGGTATCAATGATATTGATAGATTTATATTTGCTTTTGAGCTATTAGAACCTATTGATATTGTTATTCAACAGTTTTTGTTTTACTTTTGCAGGAATTTTAAAACATGGTTATTCCAATAGTTGTTTTTCATAGTGGAATATGGAATGAAAAACACTGTTATGTGAATTACAAATCTACTGGAGTTTTAGTATATGATAGAATGGTTTTTGAAGATTTTATGGGGGTAATAGTTAAGGAGATTTGTTTGGATGTATCTAATTCTTTTATAGAACTTTCAGTTTTATTAGATTTTGTTATGAATGAGGTTCAAAATATAATTCAAGATAAGGATATAGCTTGGTTTTTAGCTTTAGTTAAGGAATACAATACACGACATCCTTTGGTTGCTCATGCCAGTAGTTCATGTTTGGAAGTGTCTTCTAATATTGTTTCTAGTGGAGTTGAGAATTATTTGTCTACTGTTCCTTCTTCTAAACCTATGATTGATGATAGTGATTTCCAAGTGATTATAGATATACATATTGCTCGTGATTTGAAAGAAAAAGATGTGTTTGCTAGTAAAGTGATTTTATCAAATTTTTTTTACTTGATAACGGTTAAGAAGAATTTTGAATTTAAGACGATAACGTCAAATTCAAGGGCAATTGTGTTTCGATGTGTTCAAGATGGTTGTTAGTGGTATGTGAGGGCATCCCATTACAAGCGGAGTGTTTTGTGGATGCTTAGGAAGTTTATTGATATTCATGATTGTTCTATAAAAAGTATTCAAACTTGTCATAGGCAAGCTTCTTCGTCCTTAATAGCTGAATGTTTGAGAAATGATTTTAGATTTAGTTATTCTCATACCTCAACTCCTAGTGATATTGTGAATAAAGTTCGTAAGAAATTTGGAGTAATTATTAGCTATTATAAAGCATGGAGGGCAAAATAGCAAATAATGAAGTCTTTGAAAGGCGATGCACGTGAATCATATGCTTTGATTCCAAAGTTTTTGATGAAGTTTGAAGAAAAGGATTCAGGTTTCTTGTTTCCGACTTATAATCTATCAATGATAGCTTCTATCACTGATTGGAGTCTATCACTGATATCTTCCATCACTATAATGGAAGCTATTAATGATGGACTGCAACCAGTGATAGAAGCTATTGGTGGTAGGCATCAATCAATTATATACCTTTTGTCATCTGGCTTAACTGTTTATTTTCTTCTTTTAGGTACATTTACTGCCTATAAAGCTGACATAAATGGGCATTTTATAAGTATTGTTATATGGCTATTGGAGCATCAATTGAAGGTTGGAAGCATTATAGGCCTAATATATCAGTTGATGGGACGTTCTTGAAATATAAATATGTCGGGACTCTTTTGACGGCTTCAACAATTGACGGTAATAATCAGATTTTTCCTCTTCCTTTTAGTATTGTTGACTCTGAAAATGATGCATCCTCGAGATGGTTTTTTGAGAATTTAAAGAAAAGTTTTGGTGAACGAGAAGGATTAGTCATTATTTCTGATCGGCATTTTAGCATTCCGAAAGGTGTTATGAATATTTTTTTTTCAAATGTTGAGTATTTTGTTTGTCTACGACACCTTTTGCAAAATATGAAGTTGATTTATAAGGATTCTTTAATTGATGACATATATTATAGTTGTGCAAAAGCTTATACAATTGATAAGTTCGAGTTATATGAAATGGGTGGAATCAATATATCCGACAATTCGATAATATCTCAGTAAAGTTGGTTTTGAGAAGTGGGCACGTGCACATTCTAGGAGAAGAAGGTATAATATGATGATTAATATTTCAGAGTGCTTGAATAATATTTTGAAAGAGCCTAGGGAGTTCCTGTTGCATCATTACTTGATTATATTCGAGAAATACTTCAAAATTAGTTTTATGAAAAAGGTCAATCAGCATTATCCAAGAAGACTGTTTTGACTAGTTGGGCAGAGTCTGAGTTGCAAGAGCAACACAATCAGTCAAGAAGCTTCAAGGTACAAATACCTTAATTATTAGAAAATATCATTAATAACATATTATCAGTGTTAGAAGCTATCACTGATAGTTTTTATTTTCATTGACATTTTTTGTTTTCACTGATAGCTTGAAAATATTTAATCAGGTCAATTTCGTTTATATTTTAGATTTCATTGACATTCCATTAGTTCACCTAGTTGATTTCATTTCGTTGACTGTTTTATTTTTCAAGTTGATCCTATTAACAATGAAGAATATAAAGTAGTTGATGAGGACAATCACTTTTTGGTAAATTTGGCCTATAAATCATGCAATTGTCGTGTTTAGGATCTGGTGGAGATTCTATGTGCTCATGCTTGTGCTATTATTCGTGGGCTAAATTTAGATATATATATTTTTGTGTCAGACTACTATTTTTGCAGTACATTGTTTTCAACCTATAAAGGATCAGTTTATCCTATTGGAAATCATTCTGATTGGAGATCTGTCAATGTTGGTGTGAATGTATTACCTCCAATAGTTAAATGTTCGACTGGACGACCACATAAACAAAGAATATTATCAATTGGTGAAAAGAAAAGAAGCTCGAAGTGCAGTCGATGTCATCGTTGTGGCCATAATTGTTGGACATGCAAATTTCCACCAGTTGTTTAATGAAGAAGCTTGATTTGTAATTAATGTTTGTAATGAAGAAGCTTGTTTTGTAATTGATGTTTCTCATCAATTTATCAATGATAGTGAGATAGCCGATGTTTTTCACCAATTTATCAATTAGATTGTAGTTGTTGCTTGGTATCATCAATTTAACCATTAGATAGTGAGACAATTTGTTATTGATGTTTGTCATAAATATATTAGAGACCTTGTTACTAATGTTTTGTTAGTGGAACAGACTTTGTTGTTGATATATCCATTCTTTAGTCAATATGATGCTTCACAATATGA